>NC_081840.1:111882073-112186517 GCF_963259705.1 Myotis daubentonii | reverse complement strand
CTTCCTTCATACCTACTCTCACTTCATTCCAGCCAGATTAGACTACACAATTAAAGGCACTTTCCTTGCCTCTCTGCCTTCTTAATACCCTTCTCCTTGCATCTAACTCTACCAGTCTTGCAAGAGCTCACTAGTATGCCACTTTCTCCTTGAAGTCTTTCCTGATCTAAGCTCTCCTTCCCTATCACCCTCTTTGCCAGGAATGATTGTACTGAATTCCTATACATTTTTTTTTGTGTGTGTGCCTTAATGGGTTTCTTCTCTTATTGAGTATAAGACATAAATTTCCTGATGACACAATAGGTATCTGGAAATACTATATGATATATATATATATTTAATTTTAGTTACCTCTGTTTCTTCATTTTACATTGACAAATAATCTATATATTTGTATTAATATTCTCACTTTTCAGAAGAGGAAACAGGTTTCAAGAAATTAAGTAGTTTATGATCACACAAAACTGTAGGAGTAACTGAACTGAGTCTAAAATTCAAGTCTTCACATGTGAAGTTTAGAGTTCATTTTCTTGACCAAAGGTGATTTTCCAAAGGCTAGTTTGGTTCCATTTGCTTTATTTTTTAAAATATGTTTTTATTTATTTCAGAGAAGAAATAAATCGGCTGCCTCCTGCACGCCCCCTACTAGGGATCAAGCCTGCAACCTAGGCATGTGCCTTGACAGGGAATCAAACCCCAACCTCCTGATTCATAGGTCAAAGCTCACCTACAGAGCCATACCGGCTAAGCCCATTTGCTTTACAATTGTTGATGTTAAGCTATTGCAGTCATACACTATGGAATAGAATTAAGTCCTTAATTGATACATTGTGTGTTGGATGTTTTCAAAATCAAACAGACAAATCAAAAACTATTTTCTGAAGAAAATCTTGGCTCTGCCTGTGATACTCCCTTCTAAGTGAGAGGCCTATATATCCAGGCACTCTACTCCTTGTAGACTTCTATCCCTAGTAGGGGTTGGCTGTTAAAATAATGAGTCTGATTTCAGCTGGCAGCGTAGAGAGCAGGTCTCCAGGTGTTTGCTAGGCAGTACAATCTGGCACTCACCACTATGTAGTGTTCATTGACAGTATAGGGGAGTGATTAAGGGAGCCTTGCATGGTACACATGCGTCATTCCCTCTTCATATTCATATACTCTTAAGTCAGATCAGCAGCAAGCTGAGCACCAAGTGTCCATGTAAATTGTTGTTAGCTCATTTTGCCATCAGGCTGAATACTACAGATCATTAGAAGAAACAATCCTTTGAAACAATTTCATCTATTATAAAGATATTGAGGGGCATTAAAATTTCTTGAGAGAAAACTGTCTGACCTTAATGCAAAGAAAACTTTTACCTCTCCTGAGCAAATGCTTTGTTTTTACCTTATGGAGATTGTGAATATTTAACTTAATGCTCTTAGGTTAGCTGCCAAATAGTTAGAGCCAAATTTGTGGCTCACTCATAACAAATGGGCTCTGTGCCTCATTAACTTTGTTCCTAGTTCCAATTTATGTCTCTGCTCAAATTATTCTTTTTTCTTAAGAAAATCTTAGTTCATGCCATCTCATTTGATAGATAGATAGACAGACAGACAGACACATACTTAAACAGCCCTGTATTGTTTCTGAAGTAGTTCATATTATGGCATACCTCATGCACATAAAAGCCTCTTTGGTCTTTCTTAGTTACCTCATTTATTTACTGTATGTTTATTTTTATATAGGTTTTTGCAGGATTTTGATTACACGAAAATAATTGTGCCACAAAATTTTATTGTTTTAATAGTGTAACCAATCCTGGCAGGGTAGGGTTAGAGCGTTGTCCATACACCAAGGATGCCGGTTTGATACCCGGTCAGGGCTCATACAAGAATCAACCAATGGCCTGGGCTGAGTGCCTCAATTGGAGTGTTGTTCTGTGCACCAAAAATATAAATAAATAAAAAGCTTGCAGGTTTCATTCCTGGTTCAGGGCATGTGCCTAGGTTGCGGGTTCATTCCCCAGGTGGGGCACATACGGAAAGCAACCAATTGATGTTTTCTCTCTCTCCCCCTCTCCCTCTCTGTCCCTTGGCTGGGCAGAGTCAGAAATGAATTTCATTTCTATTACCCTCATGATTTTCTGTTCTTCACATTACAGAAAGTGTTAACTACAACTTTTAACTACAACTCTAGCCCTAACCGGTTTGGCTCAGTGGATAGAGCATCAGCCTGCGGACTCAAGGGTCCCAGGTTCGATTCCAGTCAAGGCCGTGTACCTTGGTTGCGGGCACATCCCCAGTAGGGTGTGTGCAGGAGGCAGCTGATCGATGTTTCTCTCTCATCGATGTTTCTAACTCTCTAGCCCTCTCCCTTCCTCTCTGTAAAAAAATCAATAAAATATATTTAAAAAAATAAAAATCACATTAACTACAACTCTAATCACTGTCACTTTCCATTATGGAATGAGGAAGCAATGTTTTATCTCTTGAAAATTAAAGTGGAAATAGAAACTACTTCCCTTGGTAATTAGTAACATTTTTTAGATTCTTTGAAAATTCATCTTTAATTTAAAAATAATTTGCCATTGTAATCATGCATATTCATTAAAGGGCCAAATATATGGTTAATGCCATGGAGTTTAGAAAAACACTAGTTATAACTTTAACCAATCCCTATATTTATAAAGGAAATTAAAAATCCATGCTTACTGTTTCAGCATAGAAAATTTCCCAAGTTTTCATTCCACCTAATTATAAACATAAAGCATTTATCCTGCAGTTTCCTGAATGTTTACTTTTAGGTAGGCATTGTTAATTTACAATTGTATTTAATTTTTCCCAAAACTCTGTGAGAGTAGCTATGATTTATTATCCCCATTTGACAGGCAGGTGTCATATTCAACATTAAATATTGTCTTCTGCCTCTCCTTCAGCTTCCAGAATTTCTGAGCAATCCTGGTCAGTACAAGATGGACCCTGTAGTCTTGAGTTACATGGACAGTCTACTGCGGCAATCAGATGTCTCACTATTGGATCCTCCAAGCTGGCTCAATGACCGTATTATTGGGTTTGCCTTTGAGTACTTTGCCAATAGTCAGTTTCATGACTGCTCTGACCAAGTCTGCTTCATCAGTCCTGAAGTCACCCAGTTCATCAAGTGCACTAGCAACCCAGCAGAGATTGCCATGTTCCTTGAACCCCTGGACATCCCCCACAAGAGAGTTGTATTTTTAGCCATCAATGATAATTCCAACCAGGCAGCTGGGGGAACCCATTGGAGTTTGCTGGTTTATCTCCAAGATAAAAATAGCTTTTTTCATTATGACTCCCATAGCAGAAGCAACTCAGTTCATGCAAAGCAGGTAGCAGAAAAATTGGAGGCTTTTTTAGGCAGAAAAGGAGACAAACTAGTGTTTGTGGAAGAGAAAGCCCCTGCTCAACAAAACAGCTATGACTGTGGGATGTACGTGATATGTAACACTGAGGCCTTGTGTCAGAACTTTTTTAGACAACAGCCAGAATCACTATTGCAGCTACTCACTCCTATATACATCACAAGGAAGAGGGGAGAATGGAAAGATCTCATTGCCAGACTTGCTAAAAATTAGATACTGTATATTTGTGACTTTTGAAGTCTCATTCTGCCTGTCCCCATTTGTTGGATGGCTGCAGTCTCAGTGCCTGAGGGAAGATGCCGGATAGAGGCAAGCTTAGGATTTTTACTTTTTCCTGAAAAAATGTCATCCTCTACATTATCCTAATGGAAAGTTTCATTTTAACCGTACCTTGCAAAGACAATGTTCTATGAAAATGTCTTGAAGTTATGCTCCAAAACCTTAAAACCAAGCTATTGTAACATTTATTAATTACCTTTTGGTCTCCATTAGCCACATTGGCTTATTCCAAAGGAAAAGCAGTGATCTGTAAAACAAATTAAGGATATGTGAAATCTAGAGGAATGCAAGAAGAAAACAATAAAAGAATCAAAAACTTATTGCATAGTCCACTGGCTGGAAGCAGATCAAGATCTAAATATGAGAATCAATTATTCACTTCTGTGCTATCTCTTCCATTCACCATGCAAAGCTTTCCTGGCTATCAGCATACCTTTGCAAAGATTTTGTTAGCCCATCTTTCCCCATCTGATTCCTGGATGCTTTATGAAAGGGGGAATCAAGTAACTTTATTAAATTAAATGGCTCTGATAGACCACTTAGTTTGCTCAGTGAGTGGTCAATTTGCTACTCTGAATTGATAATAGCTTTCATTAACCTTGTCTATTAGCCATGTGCACACTCCTTCCTTATACCCAAAGTTCTGTGGTTTTAAAACTCAGCTGATAACTTCTCACGGTTATCTTATTTCAAATAAGTATTTCTTCTTTCTGAAGAAGTTTTTTCTCTCCTCTTTACCCTTAATCTGGCAGAATTGTTTGATTTATATCATGGTGATTTCAGAACTACAATTGTACCTGAAATTTACAAACTAAAAATTAGTTTGTTTTTGAGCTACGAAGAAGAAAGGGTGACCTTAATTCAAAATGCAGACAATGTCATTTTTAAAATGTGGAATGAAGAGTAAAAAGAAATGCTGTCCCTCCTAAGCCAGTGATGTGTTTTTTCAGAGTTGTTTCTAATAATTAACAACTAGATGATATGTTGGGTACACCCATTAATTCTATTCTTAATGAGAATTAGATTGCAATGCATATGACACTTAAAAACCAAAATTAGCCCTAGGTGGTTTGGCTCAGTGGATAGAGCATCGGCCTGTGGACTGAAGGATCCCAGGTTCAATTCTGGTCAAGGGCACATGCCTGGGTTGTGGGTTCCATCCCCAGTAGGGGGCGTGCAGGAGGCAGCCAACCAATGATTCTCTCACCATTGATGTTTCTATCCCTCTCCCTCTCTGAAATTAATAAAAATATACTTTAAAAAATTTTTAAAAACAAAACCAAGATTGGCTTCAGACATGAAACTGATTTCAGCTGCTTCCCCAACCTAACCCTGCCCTCAGCCCTCATGGCTCAAAATAACCTCACCAAGCAGCGACCACAGAGGCAGTTACTCAGTTCCTTTTAATCAGGGAGGGAAAACACAGTCACTCTAAATAAGTACTGGTTACATAGCAGGCCTGAGTGATAGCAGGCCTGAGTGAACAAGAGCTGAAACTAAAAGGCAAAGAGAAAGCTACACAAAAAGTTTTCATTTCAAGTCAGTATGTTTTGGATAAAAAGAAGACCTAATGGAAGACAGAAGCAGAAAAAGAAATTAGGATCTGGTAGTCAGCCATAGTGAAGTAGGGAGGAGGGACAGCAAGAGATGTGACATAGTGTAGATGATGATGAGAGCAATATTTCAATAACTGTTGAATAAAATCCTCTTTTGGAAAGGTTTTGTCTTTCTGCTAATGCAAAGTATGTGTGGACCCTGAGAAAGGAGATATCTATTGAGGAGGGCTCCTGGTGGCTTAATGGGGCTCAAATTAAAAACAAAAAAACAGCCTAGCAGCCATTTCTACATAAGGGTCTCTCATGCAAACTGCACTTCAGGGAGAAGCCTTCACTGTTTCTGCCATCTGAGCCTGCTCTTCTAGAGGAGTTCCTGGATTCCTAGTTCAACTAGTAGAACTGAAGCTTTCCTCATCCGGTCTGAGTTGTGCAACTATTCCCCCACCCCAGCTTCTTCACTGGCCAATCAGAACAGTTCGGCTCTGACCAATCAGGACAGTGCCTTGTGGACCAATAAAACTGCAAAGATTTGGAATCCTTATTTGCATGAGGATGAACCAATCAGGGACCAGGGGTAGGAACTTCTGTCTATATAAGTAAACTCCCAGCTGCCTCTGATATCTCTTTCCCTTTCCACCAAATACTGCATTTTTATAGATGGAGCTAAAAAACTGAAGCTGTCACACTAGAGCAGAGCATGCCAGAGCAGGCTGGCACAGAACAGAGCAAAGCAAAGCGGACCAGTGAGGAGCAGAGCTCTCTCTAGCTATAGAGGAGCCTAGCTCCAGGGCTGCCTCATGGCTGTGCTGTTTTCCAGCAATGTAGTATCACAACTGGGCTGTTTTGCACTGAATAAAGTTTTTTCTTTACTGCTCCAAGTTGGGGATGGCGTTGAATTGGCACCAACGACCATCAGTCTGTTCAGATATCTGATTGTCTCTTTCAAGAGTTAAAACATATCAAAGCAATCTTTCTTAACTCCCTAGGATTTGTCCCAGAAATAAATTACTTTTTGAACTAAACTAGTAAAGTCTTTTTTAAGGTGTTTTTTTCCAAATGCATACCATGATTGGACTGTGCTGCAGATTAGTCTCCTACAAAACTTTGAGTATGCCATTTGTAAATGTTAGCATTATAACTGACAGGTGAATTTCAGAGTTTACTTGTAATATTTCACTGGATACTATAACAGCCTGTAAGTTATACACCTGTTTGATTGATGTTACATGATACAAAATAGGAAAAAGATCTTTTGCTGGTTCCCTTTCTTAGAGTCAAAAGCATTCAGTGTGCAAAATTCAGCTTCAAAATATGCAAAAGGAAAGCAGGTTATTCAAAATTGGATCGAGCACTGAACTACCCTGCTGACAAATATCTTGTTGCATTGATCCATAAGTATAGTCACATTTGTTTAACCTATATCTCATATGGAATTCAGAAAGGTCCAGCATATATAAAACCACCTATAGATGGTAGTCAAAAATAAAAGTAAGTATAAGTGGCTTTTCCATTTAATACTCTCCTAATTATTTCTGCCCTTTGTTGAAATTCCTAAGTACTAGTCCTAATTGGAACAAAATAATTAGAAAAATTATAAGTGGATTTTATTTCTGATATGTGCCTTATTATTTTTACTGTGCTATAATTTTTACTATATGTTGACCATATGTTTTAGTAATAGGTATTCCATTAAAATGGCAAAGCAGGCCCTGGCTGGTGTGGCTCAGTTGGTTGAGCATCATCCAATGCACTGAAGTGTCACTGGTTCAATTCCTGGTCAGGGCACATACCCAGGTTTCAGGTTCCATCCCCAGTTGGGGAGAGTACCATTGGGATACGTACGGGAAGGAGGCAACCAATCCTATGTTTCTCTCACACTTCGATGTTTCTCCTCTTCCTGTCTCTCTAAAATAAATTTTAAAACATTTAAAAAATGGCAAAGTATGATTTCTCAGTCACCTGATTACTGATAATGAAAGTTCATTCTTTCATCACTTAAAATAAAAAAGGGGAAAATATTTACAGAAATTTACATACTGCCCTGGCCAGATGGCTCCATTGGTTGGAACTTCATCCTATGCACCAAAAGGTAGTGGGTTCAGTTCTTAGGGCACATACCTAGGTACAGTTGCATCCTGGTCCAGGCACATACAAGAGGCAACCCATCGCTATTTCTCTCTCACATCATTTCTCTCCCTTTTTCTCCCTCTTTCTCTCTCTCTTCCTCTCTCAAAGTCAATTTAAAAATATATCCTTGGGTAAGGATTTTTTTAAATGTTTTTTTAAAATTACATGCTGTGGTGTGGGAAAGAGTGTGAATGTTTGTGTCAAATCAAAGCCCTGTGGGTTATAAAGTTTTTGCCTCAGGCATGATTGAGATTCAATAGCCTTATCTACGAAGGGAAGATAGTCTGTTTAAGCAGGTACTCTTAAGGATTAAATACTGTATGTAAAACATGATAGACACTAAAGTATACCTAATCCTGTTCTATCCTACCAGTTCCATTTTAAGACTATCAGCAAGTTTGGAAACTTAGCTTTATATTGCAGCTAAACAGCTGTGTAACTATAGCCTAACTGGGGGCTTAAAAATGGCAGCAGAGGAAGTGGAAGCTACACTGACACTCTCCCAGGACCAAAGTGGAAATACAACTAAAATGCAGAAAAACCACCCTGAAAAATCAACTGAAGACTAGCTGGAGAGAATCCTGGTAACTAAGGATGGAGCGTGGAAACTGAGTAGAGACTGGTAGGAAGTGCAGAAGTGCAAAAGGCCTGGCCCAGCTGCCACAGATAGCAGCTGAAGGTCCAAAGGGATAGCTCAGTGGTGATGGGTTCCCACTGAGAACTCTGAGATCTAAAACCCAAGTGGAACTCCCCAGTCCACATAACCAGAACTAAGAAAGGTGTCCACAGAACATCTGACTGTGAACAGCAACAGGGTTGCTATCAGCCAGCAAGAGACAGCTGAAAATGCAGGCACCCTCTTAAAGGGCCAATGTACAAAATTCGTGTGCAACCACTCACTTTGGGCTCTAGTGGAGGGAGTGCGGAATGGACTGGAGCTGTGTGAGTCCAGAGTGGAGGGCTCTGGGGTGGGAGCTCGGAAGGAAACCACCCCAGTTTCCCATGCTGAGTCATTCCCTCACACTGTGAAGGACATCTTTCTCCTCAGACATTTGCTATCCAGGTGATTTCTGCCTGGGGGGGAGGCAGTTGCCCCATCCTATTGGAAGACCTCTTGCACCCTGTAGTCAATAGCCTAAGGCTAATCAAGCCTGAATACAAACTGCAGGCAGAGGTGAGTCTCTGGAGGTTTTGAGTCTTTGCCTGATCTCCTCTGGGCCTGGGGCTAGGAAAAGCAGATCCTGGACATCTTGGTCCTTTCCAAAGGCACTCAGCCCCAGCAGAGGAAGCCACAAGCTTAGAAATGGCTGATAGCTCCAAATAAGGGATTCAGGGCCAGTCAGAAACAGTGTCTGAGAGTGTCTTGCACTAGAGATTAGCAGTCATAGTAGATATACCTAACACATAGACACAATCACAAACAGGCAGTCAAAATAGGGAGATAAAAAAAAAAAAAAAAACCCTAATGAAAGAAAAGAATTCTCTAGGAGAGCCAAACAAAATGGAGATAAGAAATTTATTAGATATAGAGTTCAGAATAATGATGGCAAAGATGCTCAACAGCATGAGAAAAAGATATAGTAACTATGAAAAAAGACGAGTCAGAAATAAAGAATGACAGCACTAATTAAAAGCATATCAGAATGGCCCTAAATGGTTTGGCTCGGTGGATAGAGCATCACCCTGCAGACTGAAGGGTCCCAGGTTCAATTCCGGTCAAGGGCATATACCTTGGTTGTGGGCACATCCCCAGTAGCGGGTGTGCAGGAGGCAGCTGATTGAGGTTTCTCTCTCTTTGATGTTTCTAATTCTCTATCCCTCTTCCTTCCACTCTGTAAAAAAATCAATAAATATATTTTAAAAAATAAAAACATATCAGAATGAATACACAGCAGATTAGGGGAAGTCAAGGATAGTATCAGTGAAGTAGAAGACACGGTAGTAAAAAACCAGAGAACAAAAAAGAAAAAACAATTATAAAACAGGAGGAGCTGTGGGACACTATGAAAAGTAACAATATTCACATAATAGGAGTGCCAGAAGGGGAAGGCAGTTAGCAAAGGATAAAAAAAATAAAAATAAAAAATAAAGTGTTTGAATAAATAATGGAGAAAACTTCCTTAACCTGGTGAAGGAAAAAGTCACACAAGTTCAGGAGGCACAGAGAGTCCCAAGCAAGAAGAAACCAAACAGGCCCATAACCAGACACATCAGAATTAAAATGCCAAGAATTAAAGACAGAGAGAGAATCTTAAGGGTAAGAAAACAAGCAATTTGGTACCTACAAAACAGTCCCATAAAGCTGTCAGTTGATTTCTCTTCAGAAACTCTATAGGCCAGAAGGGAATGGCATGACATATTCAAGGTAATGGAAAGCGAGGATCTGAAACCAAGATTACTATATCCACCAAGGCTATCATTCAAAATAGATGGTGAAATAAAGAGGTTCCTGGACAAAAAAGGCTTTTTTTATTTAAATTTTTTTATTTATAAAAAAGATTTTATCACCACCAAAACAGCACTGCAAGAAATGCTAAAGGGGCTGCTGTAAAGAAAAGAAGAAATAGAAACATAAGCATAAAGAATTAAATAAGTACCTATCAATAATAATCTTAAATGAAAATGGATCAAATACTCCAAACAAAAGACATAGGGTAGCTGAATGGATACAAAAACATGACCCAATTATATGCTGTCTACAAGAGACCCTCTTCAGAAGAAAAGCTCACACAGGATGAGAGTGAAGGGATGGAAAAAAGTTTTTCCATGCAAATAAATGGAAAGGAAATAAAAGCTGGGGTAGAAATACTCATATTTGACAAAACAGACTTCAAAATGAAGGCCATCACAAGAGACAACACAGGTCACTACATCATACTAAAGGGATTGATCTAAAAAGAGGATATAACCCTAGTAAATATATATGCATTCAATATAGGAGCACCTAAATATAAAAAAAACTTCTAGAAGACTTTAAGGGAGAGATCGACAGCAATACAGTCATAGTAGGGGACTTTAACACCCCACTGACTTCACTGGATAAATCTTCCAGACAAAAAAATTAACAAGGAAACAGAGACTCTAAATGGCACACTGAATCAGATGGATTTAATTAACATTTATAGAACATTTCACCCGAAAGCTGTAGAATATTCATTCTTCTCAAGTGCCATGGGTCATTTTCAAAAATAGGCCACATATTAGGACACAAAAGAAGTCTCTACACGTTCAAGAAGATTGAAATCATATCAAGCATCTTCTCAGTTCACAATAGAATGAAATTAGAAATCAACTACAGTAAAAACACTCAAAACATTCAAATACCTAGAGGCTAAATAACATGTTATTAAACAATGATGGGTTACCAATGAGATCAAGAAAGAAATCAAAAACTTCCTGGAAACAAATGAAAGTGAACACACGATGAACCTAGATGCTAAAATCCGCAACAAAATATTAGCAAATCAGATCCAGCAATATATTAAAAAGGTCATACACCATCACCAAGTGGGATGTATCCCAGGGATGCAAGGCTGGTACAATATTCACAAATCAATAAACATGATACATCACATAAACAAAATGAAAGGCAAAAATGATATGATCATATCAATAGATGCAGAAAAACCACTCAACAAAATTCAACACCCATTTTTTATAAAAACTCTCAGCAAAGTGGGAATAGAGGGATCATATCTCAACATAATAAAGGCCATATATGACAAATCTACAGCCAACATCATACTCAATGGGCAAAAACTAAAACCATTTCCCCTAAGAACAGGAATAAGACAAGGATGTCTGCTTTCACCACTCTTATTCAACATAGTACTGGAAGTCCTAGCCACAGCAATCAAAGAAGAAGAGAACATAAAAGACATCCAAATTGGAAAGGAGGAAGTAAAACTCATTATTCACAGATGACATGATATTGTACATAAAAAACTCTAAAGACTCCACCAAAAACTATTAGAGTGGGCCTTGACTTACGAGTGTCCCAACTAACGAGTTTTTTGAGATATAAGCCGTCTCTCGGCCGATTTTTTGCTTTGAGTTGCGAGCTAAAATTTGGGTTATGAGCCAGCTTCAGATACCCCACCACTAGTTGGTACAGCGAACGTCACAGTGAATGCCACAACATCAGCACAGCATCACATGTCTCACTCGTTCACTTTAAGATTTGACATATGATTTTTTCTCGGGGAGAACCAAGATGGCGGCATAGGTAAACACCAGAGAATGCTGCCTCACACAACCACTTCAAAAATACAACTAAAAGACGGAACGGACATCACCCAGAACCACAGGAAAGCTGGCTGACGGGAAATTCTTCAACTAGAAGGAAAGAACAGCATACTGAGACTCAGAGGAGGCGCAGTGCGGAAAATACAAAGGTGCGGAGGTGCGCACGGAGCGGGCTGGTGGCTGAGGGCGTGGTTGTTGTTTTCAATCGGGAGGGAGGCTCAGGCCCTGAGCTCCAGTTCTGGGTGAGTCTCTAGGGACCCAGACTCATACGGGAGAAACGGGACTGTCTGGCATGGGTCGGAACTCGAGGGCAGCTTTCTCTCCGAGGTTTGCAGCAGTTGCTGGGACTCTGAGAGGCAGAGCCTCTGGGGACGGGACTGAGAGCAGCCATAACTGCTCCATCCGCCCGCCCTGTTGATCCCGTACGACCCCCCAACCCCCGCCCAAGCCCTGCAGAGAGCCATTTGCCGGATAGCCTCAGGCAAAGGCTAGATTAGCACCTCCCCAGAGGACAGAAGTTTTCCCACTGCAGACACAGCTGACTCTCACAGCCAGTTGGCCTGGAGGTCAAATCCCCCCAGTATTAACTACAACAAGGCTTAACTACAACAAGACTGTGCACAAAGACCCCTAGGGGGTGCACCAAGAAAGCATAAAGAAAATGCGGAGACAAAGAAACAGGTCAAAATTGTCAATGGAAGATAGAGTTCAGAACCACACTTTTAAGGTCTCTCAAGAACTGTCTAGAAGCTGCCGATAAACTTAATGAGATCTACAAGAAATCTAATGAGACCCTCGATGTTATGATAAAAAACCAACTAGAAATTAAGCATACACTGACTGACATAAAGAATACTATACAGACTTCCAACAGCAGACCAGAGGAGTGCAAGAATCAAGTCAAAGATTTGAAATGCGAAGAAGCAAAAAACACCCAACTGGAAAAGCAAAATGAAAAAAGAATCCGAAAATACGAAGATAGTGTAAGGAGCCTCTGGGACAGCTTCAAGCATACCAACATCAGAATTATAGGGGTGCCAGAAGATGAAAGAGAGCAAGATATTGAAAACCTATTTGAAGAAATAATGACAGAAAACTTCCCCGACCTGGTGAAAGAAATAGACTTAAAAGTCCAGGAAGCGCAGAGAACAACAAACAAAAGGAATCCAAAGAGGACCACACCAAGACTCATCATAATTAAAATGCCAAGAGCAAAAGACAAAGAGAGAATCTTAAAAGCAGCAAGAGAGAGACAGTCAGTTACCTACAAGGGAATACCCATACGACTGTCAGCTGATTTCTCAACAGAAACTTTCCAGGCCAGAAGGGACTGGCAAGAAATACTCAAAGTGATGAATGCCAAGAACCTACAACCAAGATTACTTTATCCAGCAAAGCTATCATTCAGAACGGAAGGTCAGATAAAGAGCTTCACAAATAAGGAAAAGCTAAAGGAGTTCATCACCACCAAACCAGTATTATATGAAATACTGAAAGGTATCCTTTAAGAAGAGGAAGAAGAAGAAAAAGGTAAAGATACAAATTATGAACAACAAATACACATCTATCAACAAGTGAATCTAAGAATCAAGGGAATAAATAATCTGATGAACAGAATGAACTGTTGATTATAATAGAATCAGGGACATAGAAAGGGAATGGACTGATTATTCTTGGGGGGGAAAGGGGTGTGGGAGATGCGGGAAGAGATTGGACAAAAATCGTGCACCTATGGATGAGGACAGTGGGTGGGGAGTGAGGACGGAGGGTGGGGTGGGAACTGGAAGGAGGGGAGTTATGGGGGGAAAAAAGAGAAACAAATGTAATAATCTGAACAATAAAGATTTAATAATAAAAAAAAAGATTTGACATATGAGTAATTTGAGTTACGAGCTCTGTCGTGGAACAAATTAAACTCGTAAGTCAAGGCCCCACTGTACATAGGATCGCCCAATTGGGGTCACTCATAGAGACTGCAGGGGAAAGTTGTTTTTGTGGAACCTGGGAATCAGAGTGGGAAGTAACAATCAAAGAAACAGCTCTGTGGCAGTCGACTCTCCCAAACTACTGGCTAGAGAGGACATATAGCCTCGGAGGTCAATCCAGAAACACTGCCACCCAGGGGCTGAACCACAAACTGATTCTTCTGTAAATACAAATAAAGGCAGTCTGGGAAACAACTACTGCCTGCTTTAAAATCAGGACTGTGGTTTACAACACAGAGGAACAGTGTATCACAGGGAACTTCAACACTCACCTGAATACCTGACAGGACTAAGGTGTGCCAAACAGAAGAGTAGAGGAACTTAAGGACCTTCACTACTGCACATTTTTATTTATTTTTTTCACCTTTTACTTAAGAAACTAATTTTTTTTCTTTTTTCATCACCTGATTTTACCTTTTAAATTACAACATTTTTATTTTTAACCAGTATTATTACTACTACCATTTTACCTTTTTTAAAAGTGTCATTATATTTTCTCTTTATCTTATTTTGGGATTAGCGTTATACATTCTATTTTCATATTTCCTTTAACATCATTTTACTCTACCTCAACTTTACCTTTACACCAAAACTGTCTTTCTCAATTTTCCCCTTTTGTTGTCCTGTTTCTCTTACCCTATTCCTGATTTAGATTTTCCCTATTCCTTCTTTTTACCCCCTGTTAAAATTTCACCCTACTTATATATCTAATTTCCAATCCCCTGCTCTAAATCCATATACACCTCTCATCTCTTTCTTCACTATCCAAAGTTTTTTTTCTCTCTGTCATTGGGTTGTTGTTTGCTTGATTGTTCAGTATATTGGGGGGTTTTTTATGCTTGTTAGTGAGATTGTTTTGCTTTTTCTTTCTATTTTTCTGTTTGTGTTTTTTTTTTTCCGGTTATTTCTTTCTTTCTTTTTTTTTTGAAATTTTTTTTGTATTTATTGCTTAAAGTATTACAAAGGGTATTACATATGTGTCCATTTCCCCCCCCCCCCGCCCTAGACAGTCCCCTAGCCTCCCCTATCCCCCAGTGTCTTATGCCCATTGGTTATGCTTATATGCATGCATACAAGTCCTTTAGTTGATCTCTTACCCCCCTCCCTCCTGCCCCCCAACCCTCCCCGGCCTTCCCGCTGCAGTTTGACAATCTGTTTGAGGCAGCTCTGCCTCTGTATCTATTATTGTTCAAAAGTTTATAATGGTCTCTATTATCCATGAATGAGTGAGATCATGTGGTATTTCTCCTTCATTGACTGGCTTATTTCACTTAGCATAATGCTCTCCAGTTCCATCCATGCCGTTGCAAATGGTAAGAGTTCCTTCCTTTTTAGAGCAGCATAGTATTCCATCGTGTAGATGTACCACAGTTTTCTAATCCATTCATCTACTGATGGGCACTTAGGCTGTTTCCAGATCTTAGCTATGGTGAATTGTGCTGCTATGAACATAGGGGTGCATATATCCTTTCTGATTGGTGTTTCTGGTTTCTTGGGATATATTCCTAGAAGTGGGATCACCGGGTCAAATGGGAGTTCCATTTTCAGTTTTTTGAGGAAACTCCATACTGTCTTCCATAGTGGCTGCATCAGTCTGCATTCCCACCAGCAGTGCACAAGTGTTCCTTTTTCTCCACATCCTCTCCAGCACTTGTCGTTTGTTGATTTGTTGATGATAGCCATTCTGACAGGTGTGAGATGGTACCTCATTGTTGTTTTGATTTGCATCTCTCAGATGATGAGTGACTTTGAGCATGTTTTCATATGTCTCTTGGCTTTCTGAATGTCCTCTTTTGAAAGGTGTCTATTTAGGTCCTTTGCCCATTTTTTGATTGGATTGTTTATCTTCCTTTTGTTAAGTTGTATGAGTTCCCTATAAATTTTGGAGATTAGGCCCTTATCAGATATGACATTGGCAAATATGTTTTCCCACACAGTGGGTTTTATCGTTGTTTTGTTGATGGTCTCTTTTGCTGTGCAGAAGCTTTTTATTTTGATGTAGTCCCATTTGTTCATTTTTTCTTTAGTTTCAAGTGCCCTAGGAGCTGTATCAGTGAAGAAATTGCTTCGGCATATGTCTGAGATTTTGTGGCCTTTGGATTCTTCTAGAATTTTTATGGTTTCCTGTCGTACATTTAAGTCCTTTATCCATTTTGAGTTTATTTTTGTGTATGGTGTAAGTTGGTGGTCTAGTTTCATTTTCTTGCATATACCTGTCCAATTTTCCCAACACCATTTATTGAAGAGACTATCTTGGCTCCATTGTATGTTCTTGCCTCCTTTGTCAAATATTAATTGAGCATATTGGTTCGGGCCGATTTCTGGGCTCTCTATTCTATTCCATTGATCTATATGCCTGTTCTTGTGCCAGTACCAGGCAGTTTTGAGAACAGTGGCTTTGTAATACAACTTGATATCTGGTATTGAGATCCCACCTACTTTGTTCTTTCTCAGGATCGCTGCAGCTATTCGGGGTCTTTTTTTATTCCAGATGAATTTTTGGAGAGTTCGTTCTAGATCTCTGAAGTATGCCGTTGGTATTTTAATGGGAAGTGCGTTGAATTTATAGATTGCTTTGGGTAGTATGGACATTTTAATGATGTTTATTCTACCAATCCATGAACACGGTATGTTCTTCCATCTGTTTATGTCTTCCTCTATCTCTTTTTACAAAGGTCCTGTAGTTTTCTGAGTAGAGGTCTTTTACCTCTTTAGTTAAGTTTATTCCTAGGTAGCTTAATTTTTTTGGTGCGATGGTAAACGGGATTGTTTTTATAATCTCTCTTTCTGAAAGTTCACTATTGGTGTATAGAAATGCCTCAGATTTCTTGGGGTTAATTTTGTATCCTGCTACATTGCCAAATTCATGTATTAAGTCTAGTAGCTTTTTGATGGAGTCTCTAGGGTTTTGTATATATAATATTATGTCATCTGCAAATAAGGACAGTTTTACTTCCTCTTTTCCAATTTGGATGCCTTTTATTTCTTCTTCTTGCCGAATTGCAGTGGCTAACACTTCCAGTACTATGTTGAACAGGAGTGGTGAAAGGGGGCATCCCTGTCTTGTTCTGTTCTTAGGGGAAATGGTGTTAGTTTTTGTCCATTGAGTATGATGTTGGCTGTGGGCCTGTCATATATGGCTTTTATTATGTTGAGGTATGATCCTTCTACTCCCGCCTTATTGAGAGTTTTTATCAAAAATGGGTGTTGAATTTTGTCAAATGCTTTTTCTGCATCAATTGATATGACCATGTGGTTTTTTTCTTTCAACTTGTTTATGTGATGTATCACGTTTATTGATTTGCAGATATTGTACCATCCTTGCATCCCTGGGATAAATCCTACTTGGTCATGGTGTATGATCTTTCTGATGTACTGCTGGATCCGATTTGCTAAGATTTTGTTGAGGATTTTGGCATCTATGTTCATGAGGGATATTGGCCTGTAATTCTCTTTCATTGTGTTGTCTTTACCTGGTTTTGGTATTAGGGTGATGCTGGCTTCATAGAGTGAGCTTGGAAGTGTTCCTTCCTCTTGAATTTTTTGTAGTAGTCTGAGGAGGATAGGTTTTAGTTCTTCCTTGAATGTTTGGTAAAACTCCCCTATGAAGCCATCTGGTCCTGGGCTTTTGTTTGCTGGAAGCTTTTTGATGACTGCTTCAATTTCTTCCATAGTTATTGGCCTGTTGAGATTTTTAGATTCTTTCTGATTAAGTTTTGGAAGGTTATATTTTTCTAGGAATATGTCCATTTCCTCCATGTTGTCTAGTTTGTTGGAGTACAGCTGTCCATAGTATTTTTTAACAATCATTTGTATTTCTGTGGGGTCTGTTGTTATTTCGCCTCTATCGTTTCTGATTTTGTTTAATTGGGTCCTCTCTCTTTGCTTCTTGGTGAGTCTGGCTAGAGGTTTGTCAATCTTGTTTATCCTTTCAAAGAACCAGCTCTTGGTTTCATTGATTTTCTGTATTGTTTTTTTGGTCTCTATGTCATTTATTTCTGCTCTAATCTTTATTATCTCCTTCCTTCTGCTCACTCTGGGGTTTTCTTGTTGCTGTCTTTCTAATTCTTTGAGTTGTCGAGTTAGATGATTTACTACCATTTTTTCTTGTTTTTTGAGATAGGCCTGTAGAGCTATAAACTTCCCTCTCAGGACTGCTTTCATTGTGTCCCATAGGTTTTGGATTGTTGTGTTTTCATTGTCATTAGTTTCCAGGATGTTTCTAATTACTTCTTTGATCTCATTGGTAACCCAATCAATATTTAATAGCATGCTATTCAGCTTCCAGGTGTTTGAGTATTTTGGGTTGTTTTTATTGTAGTTTATTTCTAATATTATGCCATCGTGGTCTGCGAAGATGCTTTTTATGATTTCAATCTTCTTGAATTTGGGGAGACTTTGTTTGTGACCCAATATATGGTCTATTTTTGAATATGTATTATGAGCACTTGAGTAGAATGTATATTCCGTGGCATTGGGGTGAAGTGTTCTGAAGATGTCTATTAAGTCCATCTGATCTAGTGAGTCATTTAGTATTGCTGTATCTTTGCTGATTGTTTGTCTATAGGACTTATCCAGTGCTGTCAGTGGTGTATTAAAGTCCCCTACTATGATTGTATTGTTGTTGATCTCTCCTTTGATATCTTCCAGGAGTTTTTTTTTATGAATTTGGGTGCTCCTGCATTGGGTGCATATATGTTTACCAGGGTTATATCTTCTTGTTGTATTGATCCCTTTAGTATTATGAAGTGGCCTTCCTTATCTCTTGTTATGGCCTTCACTTTGAGGTCTATTTTGTCCGATATAAGTATTGCTACCCCAGCTTTCTTTTCCTTTCCATTTGCCTGAAAGATATTTTTCCATCCTTTCACTTTCAGTCTGTGTGAGTCCCTTCTAATGAGGTGGGTTTCTTGTAGACAGCAGATGTATGGTTCATGTTTTTTTATCCATTCAGCCACTTGATGTCTTTTGGTTGGAGCATTTAGTCCATTTACGTTTAAAGTTATTATTGAAAGGTATTTGTTTGTAGCCATTTCTTTTTTTGTGTGGCTGTTTTCTTTCTGAGTTTTTTATTTCTTATTTTTATACCAGTCCCTTTAGCATTCCTTGCATTGCTGTCTTGGTGGTGATGCATTCCTTGCATTGCTGTCTTGGTGGTGATAAACTCCCTTAGCCTTTTTTTGTCTGTGAATCTTCTTATTTCCCCTTCAAGTTTGAATGATAGCCTTGCTGGATAGAGTATTCTTGGATTCAGTCCTTTGCTTTGCATCACTTTGTAAATTTCTGTCCATTCTTTTCTGGCCTGATGTGTTTCTGTTGAGAAATCATTTGACAATCTAATGGGAGATCCCTTGTATGTAACTTTCCGTCTCTCTCTTGCAGCCTGTAAGATTCTCTCTTTGTCCTGAACATTTGCCATGGTAATTATGATGTGTCTTGGTGTGGGTCTTTTCGGGTTCACCTTGTTTGGGACTCTCTGGGCTTGTGTGATTTTTTCTTCCCCACCTCAGGGAATTTTTCTGATATTATTTCTTCGAATAGGTTTTCTTTTTTTTTTTTTAAATATATTTTATTGATTTTTTACAGAGAGGAAGGGAGAGAGAGAGAGAGAGTCAGAAACATCGATGGGAGAGAAACATCGATCAGCCGCCTCCTGCACATCTCCCACTGGGGATGTGCCCGCAACCCAGGCACATGCCCTTGACCGGAATCGAACCCGGGACCCTTGAGTCCGCAGGCCGACGCTCTATCCACTGAGCCAAACCTGTTTCGGCCGAATAGGTTTTCTAATCCTTGTTCATCTTTATGTTGTTCTGGTGCCCCTATTATTCGTATGTTGTTTCGTTTCATGTTGTCCCAAAGCTCCCTTAGGCTCTCCTCCTGTCTTTTAATTTTTTTCTCCAATTGCCGTACATTTTGGGTGTGTTTTGCTTCCTTGTCTTCTAATTCACTAATTCGGTCCTCCGCTTCTCCTAGTCTACTGTTGATACTTTCAATGGTGTTTTTCATTGCAGCTATATCACTCTTCATTTCTTCTTGGGTCTTAAGTTGTTGATTTTTTCATCTGTTTCTTCTAGCTTCTTCCATATGTTATTGATTTTTTCACCTGTTTCTTCTTGCTTCTTGCAGAGGTTGTTGATTTTTTCCTCCATCCGGTTTATGCACTCTAGGACCCTTATTCTGAATTCTTTTTCTGTCATGTTGCATGCCTCTGTATTACTTAGCTGCTTTTCTGGAGAGTCCTCCTTCTCTTTCCTTTGGGGGTTTCTTTGTCTACCCATGTTTGATCTCACTGACAAATCTAGACGTTGAGTCGTTCAGTGGTTGCTCCCTTGGTGGCAGTGACTCCTTGGTCTGTGGCTGCTCTTCGGGTGGTTGTGGTAGCAGCTGCTCTTCAGTTGGCAGCAGCTCCTCTGGTGGATGCTGTTCACAGCTGTTGTGGCTCTTCTGGCTGGTGGGGCGAGGTTTCACGTACAGCTGCTGTTCCTCAGCAGAGGGTGTGGTGCTCAGGAGGTTGCTGTTGCTTGGATCTGCTGCGTTGATTTAAAGGCACAAAATACAACACAACAAGGCACCACGTACCAGGCACTTTCCAGGGGAGTTCTACTTTTCCCGGCTGCAAACCGTCTCACCAGCTGAGCAATTTCGCCAATTCGGGGTGGATGTTATTAGTTTCAGCTGCTCACTCCATTTGCTCCGGGACACGACCTGGGACGCGTCTGCCTATATCGCCGCCATCTTCCGTCTCCTTCTCAGTGTTAGAAGCGCTTCCTCTAGAATCCGGGCCTGAGGACACAGCTGTCTTTTTGAATCCAGAGGGAGACACAAGCTCCCGATGGCTCTGAAATCCGGTTACGGGAAGTCTCTGGGGACCCAGGACTCATACGGGGAGAAACTGGTCTGTCTGGCAGCAGGCGAGCTTGAGGGCAGCTTTCCCTCAGAGGTCTCGGTTATTTCTTTTCTTTTTTATTTTTTTTGCTCCTGTTTTCCCTCGCCTCACTTGATATCAATTGTTGTTTGTAGTTTGCATTCTATTGCTGGAATTTGTTGGGGTTAGTGGCTGTTCTATTGGAGTTTTCTCCCCATATCAATAGTTTCTTCCCCTCTTCTATTTCATTCTCTTTTTTTTCTCTCTTACTATTTTTCCCAATTTCATTTTTGCACTCCTTTTTTTTCTCTTTTCTCTTCTTTCTTCCTTACCCCATAATTCTCTTTGATCTGGTGGTCACCTTTATTTGGGGTTATTAGTATCATGAATACATTTGTGTTAAGTGCCTTCTGCTTTGTGCCTTGTTGTGTGGTATTTTGTGCCTTTATATCAATGCAGCAGAGAGAGAACTACATAACCAAACACCCGGAGAAGAGAGATCATGGGGAGACAAAGAAACAGCCCGCATATGAAAGAAAAACAGGCATTACCAGAAAAGGAAGTAAACGAAATGGAGGCAATGGAGGCAAGCAACCTGTCAGAGAAAGAATTCAGAGAAATGGTCATAAGGTGGATGAAAAGAATGGAAGACAAACTCAACAATATGTGTAAGAACCAAGAGGAAATGAAGAAGAACCAATGACAAGAAGAAAAATGACATCACTGCTATAAAGAACTCAATAGAAAGCATCAACAGTAGACTAGAAGAAGCAGAGGACTGCATCAGTGAGCTAGAAGACAAGCTAGGAAAAAAATACCCAAGCAGAGGAGCTTCTAGAAAAAAAATTAAGAAGCAGGAGGAGAGCCGAAGAGAACTTTGGGACAACACAAAATGAAAAAACATCCACATTATAGGGGTGCCAGAAGGAGAGGAAACTGAGCAAGGAATAGAAAACCTGTTTGAAAAATTAATGGCAGAAAACTTCCCTGATATAGGAAAGAAAAAGTTCACACAAATCCAAGAAGCTCACAGAGTCCCAAACAAGATGAACCCCAAAAGACTGACGCCAAAGCACATTATAATTAAATTGGCAAACACCAACGACAAAGCAAGAGTCTTAAAAGCGGCCAGAGAGAGACAAAAAGTTACCTACAAAGGATCCCCCATCAGACTAGCGACTGATTTCTCAACAGAAACACATCAGGCAAGAAGGGAATGGAATGAAATATACAAAGTCATGCAAAGGAAGGGTCTGAACCCAAGAATACTGTACCCAGCAAGGCTATCAATCAAAATTGAGGGTGAATTCAGGAGCTTCACAGACAAAAACGGTCTACGGGAGTTTATTAAAACCAAGCCAGCAATGCAAGAAATGCTAACGGGTCTGCTGTAAATAGAAAAAAACAGGAAACAAAGAAGGAATGCAGCAGTAAAGAACAAAAATGATGACTCACAAGTATCTATCAATAATAACTTTAAATGTAAACAGATTAAATTCCCCAATCAAAAGACATAGGGTAACTGAGTGGATAAGAAAACATGACCCCATATATCTGCTATGTACAGGAAACCCACCTCAGAAAAAAAGATGCACACAGACTGATGGTGAAGGGATGGAAAAAGGTTCTTCAGGCGAATGGAAATGAAAAAAAAAGTTGGGGTAGCAAAACTTATATCTGACAAATTAGATCTCAAAGTGAAGGACATAAAAAGAGATAAGGAAGGCCACTTCATAATACTAAAGGGAGCAATCCAACAAGAAGAAATAACTCTGGTAAACATATACGCACCCAATATAGGAGCACCCAAATACATAAGAAAACTTCTGGAGGAGATCAAGGAAGAGATTGACAGCAAAACAATCATAGTAGGGGACTTTAACACCCCACTATCACCATTGGACAAATCCTCTAGACAAAAAATCAGCAAAGAAACATCAATCCTAAAGACTCACTAGATCAGATGGAATTAATTGACATCTTCAGAATATTTCATCCCAAAGCCACAGAATATACATTCTTCTCAAGTGCACATGGGTCATTTTCAAAGATAGACCATATATTGGGTCACAGGCAAAGTCTCTTCAAATTCAAGACGATAGAAATCATATCAAGCATCCTCTCAGATCACAATGGCATAAAACTGGAAATCAACTACAATAAAAACAATCCAAAAAAATCACACACGTGGAGTCTAAATAGCATGCTATTAAATAATAACTTGGTTACCAGAGAGATCAAAGAAGAAATAAAAAACATCATGGCAACAAACGACAATGAAAACACAACAATCCAAAACCTATCGGATACAGTGAAAGCAGTCTTGAGAGGGAAGTTCATAGTTCTACAAGCCTACTGCAAAAAACAAGAAACAATGATAATAAATTACCTAACCCTACAACTCAAAGAGTTAGAAAGAGAGCAACAAGAAAAGCCCAGTGTATACAGAAGGAAATAAATAATAAAGATCAGAGCGGAGATAATCGACATAGAGACCAAAAAAACAATACAAAAGATCAACAAAACCAAGAGCTGGTTCTTTGAAAGGATAAACAAGATTGATGAACCTCTAGCCAGGCTCAACAAGAAACAAAGAGAGAGGACCCAAATAAACAAAATCAGAAATGAAAGAGGAGAAATAACAATAGGCCCCACAGAAATACAAAGGATTGTTAAAAAATACTATGAACAACTCTACTCCAACAAACTAGACAACCTGGAGGAAGTGGACATATTCCTAGAAAAATATAACCTTCCAAAACTTAATCAGAAAGAATCTAAAAATCTCAATAGGCCAATAACTATGGAAGAAATTGAAGCAGTCATCAAAAAGCTTCCAGCAAACAAAAGCCCAGAGCCAGACGGCTTCACAGGGGAGTTTTATCAAACATTCAAGGAAGAACTAAAACCTATCCTCCTCAGACTATTCCAAAAAATTCAAGAGGAAGGAACACTTCCAAGCTCATTCTATGAAGCCAGCATCACCCTCATACCCAAACCAGATAAAGACAACACAATGAAAGAGAATTACAGGCCAATATCCCTCATGAACATAGATGCCAAAATCCTCAACAAAATCTTAGCAAATCGGATCCAGCAGTACATAAGAAAGGTCATACACCATGACCAAGTAGGATTTATCCCAGGGATGCAAGGATGGTACAATATCTGCAAATCAATAAACGTAATACATCACATAAACAAATTGAGAGATAAAAACCACAAAGTCATATCAATTGATGCAGAAAAAGCATTTGACAAAATCCAACACCCTTTCTTTTTTTTAATATATTTTTTATTGATTAAGATATTACATGTGACCTTATCCACACGTTACCCCCTAACCCCCCCACCCTCGCTCATGCCCTCACCCCCCCCCCACGTTGTCTGTGTCCATTGGTTAGGCCTATATGCTTGCATATAAGTCCTTTGGTTGATCTTTACCCCATACCCCCACCCTCCCCTACCTTCCCTCCATGGCCCGACAGTCCAATCAATGCCTCTCCATCTCTGGATCAGTCCTTGTTCATCAGTTTATGTTCTTCATTATATTCCACAAATGAGTGAGATCATGTGGTATTTATCCTTCTCTGACTGGCTTATTTCACTTAGCATAATGCTCTCCAGTTCCATCCATGCTGTGGCAAATGGTAAGAGTTCCGTTTTCTTCTTCCTCTTCTTAAAGAATACCTTTCAGCATTTCATATAATGCTGGCTTGGTGGTGATGAACTCCTTTAGCTTTTTCTTAACTGTGAAGCTCTTTATCTGACCTTCTATTCTGAATGATAGCTTTGCTGGATAAAGTAATCTTGGTTGTAGGTTCTTGGCATTCATCACTTTGAATATTTCTTGCCACTCCCTTCTGGCCTGCATGGTTTCTGTTGAGAAATCAGCTGACAGTCGTATGGGTACTCCCTTGTAGGTAACTGACTGTCTTTCTCTTGCTGCTTTTAAGATTCTCTCTTTGTCTTTTGCTCTTGGCATTTTAATTATGATGAGTCTTGGTGTGGTTCTCTTTGGATTCCATTTGTTTGGGGTTCTCTGCACTTCCTGGAGTTGTAAGTCTATTTCTTTCACCAGGTAGGGGAAGTTTTCTGTCATTATTTCTTCAAATAGGTTTTCAATATCTTGCTCTCTCTCTTCTTCTGATACCCCTATAATTCTGATGTTGGTATGCTTGAAGTTGTCCCAGAGGCTCCTTACACTATCTTCATATTTTTGGATTCTTTTTTCTTTTTTCTTTTTCGGTTGGGTATTTTTTGTTTCTTTGTATTTCAAATCTTTGACTTGATTCTTGGGATCCTCTTGTCTGCTGTTGGATCTCTGTATATTATTCTTTATTTCAGTCAGTGTATGCTTAATTTCTAATTGGTCTTTTTTCATAACCTCCAGGGTCTCACTAAATTTATCGGTGGTTTCCATAAAATTCTTGAAAAACCTTATAAACGTGGTTTTGAACTCTATATCCAGTCGTTTTCTTTCCTCCATTTCTGTCATTTGTGACCTGTTTCTTTGTCTCCACATTTTTTATGCTTCCCTGTGTTGTTAGAGTGGTTTTGTGTGCTAGGTGTCCTGTAGGGCCAGGTGGCTCAGCCTCCCCAGGGACCTGAGGTGGACACTCTTGGTGTACCCCCCTGTGGGCTTTTTGCACAGTCTTATTGTAGTTATGCCTTGATTGTTGTAGGATCACTGGGAGGAATTGACCTCCAGGCCAGTTGGCTGTGACAATCAGCTGTGTCTGCAGTGGGAGAACTTCTGTGCTGAAGACACCCTTCTGGGGCAAGACTTGCTTCAGTGGGGCTTTGGTGCTCACTGAGTCTGCCCCCTGAGTGTGTCCCTTATGGATCTGAGGAGCTGTAATCTGGATGGTCCCACTCTGGCCACTGGGTACACTGGCTCTTTGATCTAAGGAGGTGCTAATTTAGCCTCTGCCTGAGATTACCCAGCAGGAGCTACGAAGAGAACTGCAGATTCCCCTTCCTTTTTTGGAGTTTGGAGGTGCCCTGATGAGGCCCAGCTGTGAAGCAATTCAAGCTGCTGTGGGGCCTTGGGCCTTCTCTTGGAAGTTCTGGGTCTGTGGCCCAGCTGCAATTTGTTAGGTAATTTTCAGGTTGCAATGGGCCAGGGCATTCATATGCAAAAGCCTCTGCCGCAGCCTGGGTGGGGCGGGGTCTCAGGGAATCAAAGGGCGCGGCAAGAAGCTATGGCTGATCCTCAGCCCTGCCCTAAGGGGCCACATGTCTCAGTGTCCCTGTAATTGCTGCAAGCACCTCTGCGGGAAAGCCGCCCTCAAGTTCCGAGTTCTGCCTGCTGCCAGACAGTCCAGTTTCTCCCCGTATGAGTCCTGAGTCCCCAGAGACTTCCTGGAACTGGAGTTCAGAGCAGTCGGGAGCTTGTGACTCCCTCCCGATTCAAAAAGACAGCCGTGTCCTCAGGTGCCAGCCCCTTTCCGCGAGCGCACGCTCAAGCCTCCTACCTCTGCACTTTACTTACGCAGCTCCTCTGGGTCTCAGTGTGCTTTTCTCTTTCCTTCTAGTTGTAGAATTTCCACTCAGCCAGCCTTCCTGTAGTTCTGGATGATGTCCATTTTGTCTTTTCGTTGTATTTTTGAAGTTGTTGTGGGAGGCAGCAATTTCCGGTGTTTACCTAGGCCGCCATCTTGGTTTTCTTTCCCAACACCCTTTCTTGATTAAAACACTCAGCAATGTAGGAATAGAAGGATCATACCTCAACATAATAAAAGCCATATATGACAAACTCACAACCAACATCATAATCAATGGACAAAAACTAACACCATTTCCCCTGAGAACAGGAACAAGACAGGGATGCCCCCTCTCACCACTCCTGTTCAACATAGTACTGGAAGTACTACTAGCCATTGCGATCAGACAAGAAGAAGAAATAAAAGGCATCCAAATTGGAAAAGAAGAAGTAAAACAGTCCTTATTTGCAGATGATATGATACTGTACATAGAGAACCCTAAAGACTCCATCAAAAAATTATTAGACTTAATAAATGAATTTGGCAATGTAGCAGGATACAAAATTAATGCCGAGAAATCTATGTCATTTCTTTGCACCAATAGTGAGCTTATAGAAAGTGAGACTAAAAAAGCAATCCCATTTACCATCCCACCAAAAAAATTAAGATACCTAGGAATAAATTTAACTAAGGAGGTAAAAGACTTATATGCGGAAAACTACAGGATACTGAAAAAAGAGATAGAAGAAGACATAAACAGATGGAAGAACATACCATGTTCATGGATTGGTAGAATCAACATCATCAAAATGTCCATATTACCCAAAGCAATCTATAGATCAATGCAATCCCCATTAAATTACCAATGGCATATTTCACAGATCTAGAACGAACGCTACAAAAATTCATCTGGAATAAAAAAAGACCTCGAATAGCTGCAGCAATCCTGAGAAAGAAGAACAAAGTAGGTGGGATCTCAATACCAGATATCAAACTCCAAATATCAAAAGCCACTGTTCTTAAAACAGCATGGTACTGGCACAAGAACAGACATATAGATCAATGGAATTGAATAGAGAACCCAGAAATCAACCCAAACCACTATGCCCAATTAATATTCGACAAAGGAGGCAAGAGCATACAATGGAGTCAAGACAGTCTCTTCAATAAATGGTGTTGGGAAAATTGGACAGATACATGCAAAAAGATGAAGCTAGACCACCAACTCACACTATACACAAAAATAAACTCAAAATGGATAAAGGACTTCAATGTAAGACAGGAAACCATAAAAATACTAGAGGAATCCACAGGCAGCGAAATCGCAAACATATGCCAAAGAAATTTCTTCTCTGATACTGCTCCTAGGGCAATGGAAACTAAAGAGAAAATAAACAAATGGGACTACATCAAAATAAAAAGCTTCTGCACAGCAAAGGAAACAATCAACAAAACAACAAGAAGGCCCACTGCATGGGAGAACATATTTGCCAATGATATCACTGATAAGGGTTTAATCTTCAACATTTACAGGGAACTCATGCAACTTGACAATAGGAAGATAAACAATCCAATCAAAAAATGGGCAATGGACCTATAGAGGCTTTTCGAAAGAGGACATACAGAAGGCCGAAAGACATATGAAAACATGCTCAATGTCACTAATTATACGAAAGATGCAAATCAAAACAACAATACAGTATCATCTCACACCTGCCAGAATGACTATCATCAACAAATCAACAAACAACAAGTGTTGGAGAGGATGTGGAGAAAAAGGAACCCTTCTGCACTGCTGGTGGCAATGCAGACTTGTGCAGCCACTGTGGAGAACAGTATGGAGTTTCCTCAAAAAACTAAAAATGGAACTCCCATTTGACCCAGTGATCCCACTTCTAGGAATATATCCCAAGAAACCAGAAACACCAATCAGAAAGGATATATGCATCCCTATGTTCATAGCAGCACAATTCACCATAGCTAAGATTTGGAAACAGCCTAAGTGCCCATCAGGAGATGAGTGGATTAAAAAACTGTGGTACATCTACACAATGGAATACTACGCTGCGGTAAAAAATAAGGAACCCTTGCCATTTGCAACAGCATGGATGGAACTGGAGAGCATTATGCTAAGTGAAATTAGCCAGTCAGAGAAAGATAAATACCACATGATCTCACTCATTTCTGGAACATAGAGAACAACATAGACTGATGAACAGAGACAGATCCAAAGACAGAGAAACAGCGATCAGATTATCAATCCCCAGAGGGAAAGTAAGGGAGGGTGGGGGTAAGGGGAAGAGATCAACCAAAGGACTTGTATGCATGCATTTCAGTGAAACCAATGGATATGGACAACAGGGGGATGAGAACATGAGTGGTGGGGGCGGGGGTTGGTGGTTAATGGGAGGATGAGGACACATTTGTAATACCTTAACCAATAAAGAAATTAAAGATAAAAAAAATAAAAGCAGTTCCTGCTAACTTTGGAAAGTAAAAAAAAAAGCTCAACAGTATGAAAAAAGATACAGTAACTATGAAAAAAACAGTCTGAGATAAAGAATGACATAACACAAATAAAGAACACATTGGAAGGAATAGACAGTAAATTAGGGGAAGCTGAGGATCAAATCAGTGAATTAGAAGACAGGGTTGAAAATATCAATTAGAAAACCAAAAAGAAAAAACAATTAAAAAACAGGAGGACAGCTTAAGAGAGTTGTGGGTCAATGTGAAATGTAACAATATTAGAATAGTAGGTGTGCCAGAAGAGGCAGAAAGGGAGAAAGGCATAGAGAAGGTGTTTGAAGAAATAATGATAGAAAACTTCCCCAACCTGGTAAAGGAAAAAGTTACACAAGTTCAGGAGGCACAGAGAACCCCAAACAAGAAGAACCTAAACAGACCAATGCCCAGACACATCATAATTAAAATGCCAAAAATTAAAGACAGAGAATCTTAAAGGCAGCGTGAGAAAAGAAAAATGTTACCTACAAAGGAGTTCCCATAAGGCTGACACCTGACTTCCCATCAGACACTCTACAGGACAGAAGGGAATGGCATGAAGTACTCAAGGTAATGGAAAGCAAGGATCTGAGTCCAAGATTACTATATCCAGCAAGGCTATCATTCAAAATAGATGGCCAAATAAAGAGCTTCCCAGACAAAAAAAAAAAAAGGCTAAAGGGGTTCATTACCACCAAGCCAGAATTATAAGAAGTGCTAAAGGAATTGCTGTAAGGGATTTCTGAGAAGAAGAAACAGAGAGAAAAACCTAGCCATACAGAATTAAAATGGCTATAAATAAGTATCTCTCAATAATTACCCTAAATGTAAATGGATTAAATGCTCCAATCAAAAGGTATAGAGTAGCTGAATGGATACAAAAACATGACCCAACTATATGCTGTCTACAAAGACCCACCTCAAAACAAAAGACACACACAGGATGAAAGTGAAGGAATGGAAAAAATTTTTCCATGCAAATGGAAAAGGAATAAAAGCTGGAGTAGCAATACTCATATCTGACAAAATAGACTTTAAAAGCATCATGCTAAGAGAAATAAGCCAGTCAGAGAAAAATAAATATCATATGATCTCACTCATTTGTGGAATATAATGAATAACATAAACTGATGAACAAAAATAGAAAGAAAACAATTCTAGAATATAATAGAAGTAATCCTGTTATTTGCAGATTTTTAATATTTCCTACAACTTTTGTGATATCATACTATGCTAGTACAGTCTTGGTAATACTATACTTAAAATTCTTTTATTCTTGAAATATTAATGTTTATTGCTTGTAATATTATTATATTTAAGATCATTTTTCTTAAATAATTGATGTTTATTGCATGTAACATTGTCATATTTAAAATCATTTTTCTTGAGATAGTAATGTTTATTGCATGTAGCATTATTATATTTAAAATCGTTTTTCTTGAAATTAAAAAAAAACTGGAAAAAATAAACTTCCTTAGAATCATGAATCTTTTCCATGTGCCCAAATCACTTAAAATTTTTGGTGTTGTATCTCTCCTACCACTGACCTATAAAAGCCCTGGAGGCCAGGCACCCTGTCTGATTTGTTCATTGACTTCCTGCTGCTTAATATAGTGCCTGGCAAATAGACACAGGTTATTTGTTGAATAAGTAAATGCAAATGTAGAAGCAATTTATTAAAAAAACAACAAAACACAACCCAGCCCATCATCCTTCCATGGCATTGCATAGTATTTCATGCTTGCCTAAGAACAGCTATTGTAGGGGGGAGGGTTTGATGAACTTAAGCAACCTGACAGAAAATAAGGAACTCACTCAACATGTAACTCTAACCAGGGACATCTCTTTAAATTATCTGCTGATTCCTTAGAAATTTTTTACATTTTACATAGTTGTAATTCATGTGTTAACTTTTAATTCTTCTTTTTATGAATTCCCACATTTAATCATTGTCTGCTTGTTATATTTAAAGGTAACATAGAGTTACATCAATAGATCATGATTTTCTTAGCCATTTTCCAACTGTTAGGCTTTTTTGGTTAGTTCTGAATGTTTGGTATGCTATGAATAGAAATAATGCAAAAACTCTTCATAAATAACTTTTTATTTCAAATTATCTCCTTGAGGAGTATAAAAGAGGAATTGATACATCAAAGCATATGACCAATTTATATTCCTTCATATAGATAGCCAGAGAGTTCTGAAAGGAAAGAATCAATATGTAATACCATTGAAAATGTATAATATAAGCCTCTATCTAATTCCAGGTAGCCCTACCAACATTGGGTTTTATAGTAGTTTAAATTGATTTCTTGAAGAGTAGTAGATAATAACTAATATTTATTGAGCTCTTTCTATGTGCCAGAGACTTCTAAAGATTTGACATGAATTTTCATATTTAATAATCACTATAAATCTATAAGGTAGATACTATTATTATCCCCCTTTCATTTATTTTTTAGTAGTAGTAGTAGTAGTAGTGCCATTTCCCTTTTAGCGATGAAAGAACTGAGCCTGTGAGTTGCCCAAATTAAGTAAATTAACACAGTTTACATGTAGATGTACTGATCCAGAACTTGTACTCTTTTTTTTCAATCCTCACCCAAAGATATTTTTTCCATTGATTTTTAGAGAGAGTGGAAGGGAGGGAGGAAGGAGATGAGAGAGAGCGAGAGAGAGAAACATCAATGTAAGAGAGGAGGTGTCCCCACTGGGGTGGAGATTGAACTCGCAACCCAGGTACATGCCCTTGACCAGGAATCGGCAGACACTCTAACCACTGAGGCATACCAGCCTGGACAGAACCCGTACTCTTAAACACCATGAGGTAATGTTTTCTGATTGTTGGTGGTAATGTTTTATTTTTTTACCCAAAAAGAAAAATTACTATTAAAAACAAAAACTGAAAGTAGCCTTTCTGGTGTCAGAAGTATGGCATAATTTATTGCTAGAAAGGTCATTGTTTTGTTGAGGTAAGTATCTAGATGGACCTTTTGCCTAGGAAAGATCAACTCCCTGGGTTTAGCCTGAGTGGGCCATGAGGATACAAAGAGATCAGTTACTCTGCATAATAAAATGGAAGAAATTTAAATGTCCATCATATGCCCTAGAAAAGAATGAGCCTGGGAAAGAAAAAGGTGGAGCGAGGTTGGTGAAAAGAACTGAGATGGGATGTATCCCAGAAACATGGCAGGAGGCAGGGGACTTCCAGAGGACATGGCTGATGAGAAGTTTCCTGAAATAGTAGAGAAAGGCTATTATTTCCATAAGCAGTCATGTATGCATTGAATTTGAAGTTGTTTTCTGCTTTGCATTATAGCCTTCCATTAACTCTAAACATTTCATGCAATTTGAATCCAACCATCCGTCTTAGTGGAGGGCTATTTGGAGGAATGAAGGATGAGGAATGGCACATTATGGGCAAGAGGGCAACAGCCAAAGGGTCAGGGGACAGTAGACAAGCAGGCTGCATTATAGACGGACCCAGGATACACAGAAGCAACCTTGGAAACCTTTGGAGAAATTGAGGTCTCAGGACTTCCCACAGTGGTTGAGAATGGGGCGTGGGCCATTTTGTATTAAAAGAGTGATCTCTAAACTTAAGTTGTTTGGAGTTGTCCAGGTTGGAAACTTCTGGGTTATAGTCAAGTGAGAAAGAACTTTGTTGAACCTCAATAAAAGAATTGTGATTTATTAGCAGCATTGGTCAGTCTCCTCCGTGGATATACGGTAATTAGCTTCCAGAACACCAGACTCTTCTGGTTTTCTTCCCACCTCATCAGGCACTCCTCAGTTTCCTTCGAGAGTCCCTCCTTTTCTTCCTGATCTCTTGTTGACAGTGTGCCTTAGGGCTCAGGCCTCCATTCTCCTCTCTATCGACACTCAGTCGCTTGATGGCCTCATCTACTCTCATGCTTTAAATACCATCCATATGCCAACAGTTCCCAGATTTATATCTCCCAGACTCCTCTCCTGAACTCCAGACCCATATAATCTATTGTTCACTTGAAATCCCCACTTAGAGGTCTAAAACCCATCTCAAACTTAACATTTCCAATATTACATTTCTGATCTTCTGTCCAAAAACTTCACCACTCATGGCCTTTTTAATTTCAGTTGATGGCAACTCCATCCATCCTTTCGAGCCCAAAATCATGGAGTTATCCTTTATGAGTGTTTTTCTGGTATATTCTATCTTGAATTTGACAGGAAGCCCTATTGTTTTTACCTTTGAATATATCCAGAATTTTTCCATTTTCACCATCTACTTCTACCACCAAAGTCAGAGCCACCATCGTCTCTCAGCTGGTTGTCACAGAAGTCTTCTAACTGACCCCCCTGCTCCGACCTTTCCCTCCCTACCAGCCAAGGGTTATCCTTTTAAAACCTGTATAATAAAAGCTCATTATTTACTCCCCTCCTTCCCATTTCATTCAGAGTAAAAGCTGAAATTCTTACAATGGTCTTACATGATCTCTCCATCCCCCACGATCCTGTGCTGCCCAACGTTACCTCTTTGATCTCATTTCCGTAGTCCTGCTCCCTGCTCCCTTATTCTCTCTCTTCAGCTACACCTGGGTCCTTGCGGTTTCTGAACAAGCCAGGCACTCCCCCACCTTAGACCTTTTATGTTGGCTACTCACTCTGCCTGGAATGCCCCCACAAAGTTATTCTCTCACTTTGTAAAATATTAACTTCTCAATCAGACCTTCCCTGACCATCCTCTGTTAACTGTGACATCTCATCAGCATTTCCAATCCCGCTTTTTCTTTGGCTCTACATTTTTCTTTTCCCCTTAGCACTTATCACCTTCTAATATAATATGTAATTTATTTTTATTGCTTATTGTCTTATATCCCTTCTCTCACCAGTTAGAATATGTAACCTCATGAAGACAAAGATCTTTATCTGCTTTGTTCATTAAAATATCCCAAGCACTTAGCACAGTGTGTAGCCCACAGTAGGTACTCGGTGATAATTATTAGAATGGACAAAGAAAAAAAAAGGAAATCTGTTATCCCTAGCAACGGAATGAGAATCTGATTCTATAACTTTGTACAACACAGGCATTTTTCCTTTAGATCAGGGGTCAGCAAACTTTTTCTTAAAGGGCCAGGTAGTAAATAGTACAGATTTATGGATTATGTGAACTCTGTTTAACTACTCAATGCTGTCTTTGGACCTCCAGAGCATCCAGAGACTATATATAAACAAATAGGCGTGGCTGTGTTCCAATAAAACTATTTGGGAAAATAAACAGGTGGCCAATAGGCAGTACAGGTACTTTACTGATTGAGACAAATATATATCAGGGTAAATCATAGCACTTTATTGACAGGCTAGGCTCTATCCACCCACTCTACCAATTGCCAAAAACAAAAATTTAGAAAGGTGAATGCAAACTTACCAAAATTACAGATCAGTAACTTCTCTGCCTGAGACAGACTGAGCATTCCTTATTCAAAGTGGCCACTGAATAAGATGTGAGTTGACGGTAGGGGGTTGGGAGAGAGAGAATCCTGTTATCAGCCACTTTCTTGCTAAGGAGACATCCAGAGTACATTCTCTGTAACTTTGGAGTATCCTTCAGAGGTTTCTAATATGCAGAATGATCTACTTCTGGAGCCTCTTGTCTCCATGCCATTAGTTCTTTGGCACTGATGATGTATTTCCCGTGGTAAGGAAACCATTTTTACATTTGTCAGCTATTCTTAAAGTCAGTGGATTGATGCAGTTGGTTATGACAATACTTGCTCATCTCTTGCCATCTAGTGAATCTAGTGATTCTCGGTCAGGAGCATCCCCCCTCCCCCCAGGGAACATGTGGCAATGTCTGGAGACGTTTTGGGTTGTCACAACTGGAGTGGGAGGTGCTGCTGGATCAGGTGAGCAAAGGCCAAGGATGTGGCTAAGCACCCCACAAGGCTCAGAGTAACCCCCATAACAGAATTATGCAGACCAAAATGTCACGTAGTGCTGAGGTTGGGAAACTTATCTAGACTATTCTGCTAGACTTTGAATCTACCTTGTACTCCACTGCCAAACCAATATTCCTAAACCATTGAATTTATCCATCATTGCCGAGCTGCAATATCTCCTCATTGCTTGAAAGATCAAGTCTCTTCTTCTTATCCTGGTGTTTAGATCCTGAGGGATTTTGCACACTTACAAATCCATTCCTCAGCGGGAATTCTGCTTCTCCAAGCTTTCATTGGCACCATCCTCCATACCATCATCCTTTTACAGATATTCCCTCCAAAACACACATCTTGTGAGGATCCTCCCTACATGTCTCCTACCCAAACTTACTCATTCTTTGAAACACACATGTGTTGCACGTGCCTCTGCCACTGAGCCAGTCTATACCACTCCCTTCTGTGTTCACCATGAGGTCACATGCCTTACATTGTTATATAGCTATTCCCTTTACATTGTCTTCTCAATAAATTCCCTGAAGGAGTCATATGGTATTTCTGGCCTGTTAGTTTCAGTTTCCACTACATGGGGTATGCAAACTATATTGTTGTATTGAGAGTCAAATGAGATGAGTATAAAAGCACCTTGTATAGAACCTGGTAGCCAGTTAAATGCTCAGAAAAGTATAGTATTTCTATACAAACATACATTCCAGAGGCCATAGAAAGTGCTTAATGAATCTCTTAAATATAGTAGTTACATACTGAAGAGAGTGTGCATTCAGACTAGCCTGGTATTTAGAACTGAGAGCAAAGAAAAACTTCCATCAGAAATCCTACACCAATTAACACATCTTCATGCTAGAGTGAATCCAGGAGCCTGGGTGTCACATCTCCTTAAAGTGGTACTTATGCCAACATTTCTGCATTTAGCAACTTAATGCACCCCAACAAAGTCAACTAAAACTTTAAAAGTAAATCTTTTCTTTTTTAAGTTTGGGAACCAAAATAGGATTTCCAACTTGTAAATTTTTTCAGATAAAGATATCTGAAAGTTGTACTACTAACTAACATCACTATCATTTTATGACAGATAACAAAGAGGAAGGCTATAAAATAAGAATAAAAAGAAGTTGCCTAGCCGGTGTGGCTCAGTGCTTGAGCATTGACCTATGAAACCAGGAGGTCACGGTTTCATTCCCGGTCAGGACACATGCCCTGGTTTCAAGCTCAATCCCCAGTAGGGGCCATGCAGGAGGCAGCCTATCAATGTGTCTCTCTCAGCATTGATGTCTCTCTCTCTCTCTCTCTCTCTCTCTCTCTCTCTCTTTCTTTCTCCTATCTTCCTCTCTCTCTCTAAAATAAATTAAGACATATTTAAAAAAAAAAAAACCTAGTTAATGAACAGCTTGTCAATGACACTTTGCCCACTCTGACCCAATTTAGAAGGCTGCCAATAGGGTAAGACATAAATATGCTACACTCTGCTTTGCTGGGGTCACAACTGTGTCTGCTCTAAGAGCTTTTTCTACCAGCCACTGGAGGAGAGTCTGATGTGAGAAGTCAGTACCAGTGGGATGAGGCTGCCGTGAGGGCCTGACCTTTCCCCAAGTGGAAGAGAGAGCCTTGTTTCAGATCCTGTGAGAGAAGTGAGTGGGGCATGGTATTCTGAGCAGCCCAGGTTTGGCTTTGGGCCAGGCACTGAGTGGCAAACAAGAAGGAACACATTCCAGGAAGGCAAAGAGCCCTGCCAATGTGAAGGCGGCCCAGCAAGAAGGGCCTGCTGGGTGCTAGGTGCTCTTTGGCTCTGTGGAGGTCAGGCACACAGAGGGATGGATTCAGGTTTCTCTGGATTATCATTTCAGAGGCTTAATTAACTGCTTCCCTTCCTCTCACTGTCAGTGGACAAATCAGATGTAACTCCTAAATTGGAATCCTCTCTGCCCTGGGATTCAGTCCCTTATCTTTAACTGAAGGAAGAGGGAAAGAGTGTTGTTACCTCCTGAAATCACACTTTGCAGGAGCCGGGTTTCTGTAATTCTATGTCCTGAGTAAAAGGAGAGGCTACTGACAACGAGGGCAGGTCAGGGTGAAAGCCCAAGATTTCTGTGCCCTTGATGGAAGAGAAGCTGAGCTCTCACCCCTGTGGACTCTGTATCCCCAAACACAAACATTCACATTGTTTTTTCACCCAGGCCAGTCTGCCTTCCTACAGGCCTGACCTGCAGAAGGCCTGGAGGGTCCTCAGGAATGCTTTCCTTTCAGAATCGCCTTGGGCCTTCCTCCTGGCTGCGAAAGAAGAGAAAGAGGAGAAAAGACTAAAGGGTTCAGGGAAGAAACGGCCACGTGAGCCTGTTGGATAGGCAGTGCAGTGGAATTGGACCAGGCCTGGGCTCATTTTCACCCCAAAAGGGGACAGAAGGGGCATTTCTTTGAGAAACAAAGAAATTTGTTTCTCACCACCTGGGCTCCAGTTCCTGTTGGACTTTGCTGCCACCTAGTGGCCTAGTTGCATTTCTTCCCCTCACACGTAGACCAGCCTAAAGACCTGGCCTCAGTCTTGCCTTTCTTTGCCTTAGTATCATCCCCTGATTCTGTGGCCCAGCAGCTAGGAGAGCCGAGCAGCACAGATTTACGACCTCACCCAGCTTGATAAGTGTCCTAATGCCATGACCAGCAGGTAGGGGGGCCAGGGCTGGGATGGCTGGGCATCTGGGTGGAGACAGTGAGGGTGGGAGCAATGTCTTGCTCCCACGACTTCTCCTGCAAGATGCAGTTTTCCCCAGCTCTCCTCATTCCTGAATGCCCTTTTCACTAGAACTCCTGCCCCTTCCATTACCATTCCTCATATCTGGCTAAAGCCCATGTTGCAAAACTGAAGCTCCTGCATTATTTATATACAAATATATATAAATTCATATATATATATATATATATATATATAAATTCATATATATATATATATATATATGCGAATTTCTTGTTTATCCAAATTCAAGGCAGTTGTTTCTCCCTTATAAAGTTAGCTCACTTCAACTTAAAAATATCAATGTGAAATTATATGCCCTCTCTGTGATTCTGCTACTATGGACTAGTCTCTAGGAATAGAGAAAGGGGGACACCATCACATGTTGATTATCAGCCATATTTTTCTGCACATTGCATCCACAGGTCTATTTCTTCTAGCAAAGAGAAGCACTGGTTTCAGCAACCACTGAATCTACTAGCTCTAAACTTTCAGATCTGAGCTGGGATCATATAAAACCCAAACTCCCTTCTCCTGCCTACCTCTCCAACCTCTTTTTTTAAAAAAATATTTTAAATTATAAAATACATATAAAATTTACTGCCTTGCCCTAACCGGTTTGGCTCAGTGGGTAGAGCATCGGCCTGTGGACTCAAGGGTCCCGGGTTCGATTCCGGTCAAGGGCGTGTACCTTGGTTGTGGGCACATCCCCAGTGGGGAGTGTGCAGGAGGCAGCTGATGGATGTTTCTAACTCTCTATCCCTCTCCCTTCCTCTCTGTAAAAAATCAATAAAACATTTTTAAAAAATTTACTGTGTTAACCATTTCAACTGTATAGTTTAATAGTTTGAAGTGCATTCACGTTATTGTGCAACAATCACTATCATCTGTCTCCAGATCTCTTTTCATCTTGCAAAACTGATACTCTATACCCTTTAAACAATAATTCTCTATGCCCCTTCCTGCAGCCCCTGGCAACCACCATTCTTCTGTTTATATGGATTTGACCACCCTAGGAACCTCATATAAGTAGAATCACATGGTATTTGTCTTTGTGTCTAGCTTATTTCACATAGCATAATGTCCTCAATGTTCATCCATGTAGTAGCACGTGTCAGAATGTCCTTCCATTTTAAGGCTGAATAATATTGTATTGATATACCACATTCTGTTTATCTATTCATCTGTTGATAGACACTTGGGTTGCTTCTATCTTTTGACTATTGTGGATAATGCTGCTATGAACATATGGCTCTTTGAAACTGTTCAGTTCTTTTGGGTATATACCCAGAAGTGGCATTACTGGATCATACAGTTCTATTTTTAATGTTTTGAAGAACTGCCATACTGTTTCCACAGTGGCTACACCATTTTACATTCCTTCAAACAGAATATAAGGGTTCGAATCTCTCCACATCCTCACCAACTTTGGTTGTTTTCTGTTTCTTTGACAACAGCCATCCTAATGGGTGTGAAGTACCTGATCATGGCTTCCATTTGCATTTGCCTAATGACTAGTGATTATGAGCATATTTTCATGTGCTTGTTTGCCATTTGTGTGTCTTCTTTGGAAAAAATGTATATTCAAATGCTTTACCCATTTTTTAAATTAATTTTGAGAGAGAGAGAGAGAGAGAGAGAGAGAGAGAGAGAGAGAGAGAGAGAGAAAGGCGGGAAGAAAGAAACAATGATTTGTTGTTCAACTTATTTATGCATTCATTGTTTGATTCTTGTATGTGCCCTGACCAGGGATCGAACCTACAACCTTGGTGTATCCGGATGATGCTCTAACCAACTGACCTACCCACCCAGGGCCATTGGTTGATTTTTTTTTTAAATGAATTTATTGATTTTTAAAGAGAGAGGAAGGGAGAGGAGGAGAGAGAGGGAGAGAGAGACACACATCGATTGGCTATTTCCTGCATGCCCTCTATTGGGGATTGGGCCTGAAAACCAAGCATGTGCCCTGATGGGGAATAGAACCAGAAACTTTCTTGTACACAGGATGATGCCCAACTGAGCCACACTGACCAGGGCCATTGGTTGATTCTTGTATGTGCACTGACTGGGGATTGAACCTGCAACCTTGGTGTATGAAGACAATGCTCTACCCAACTGAGCTAACGGACCAAGGCCTTTACCTATTTAAAATAGGGTTGCTTGTTGTTGTTGAATTGACCTCTTCAACCTCTTTTCATGTCACTGTCCCACTTGATTAGTATCCTAGAAGCATGAAAAAGATCTGTTTCTCACAGACATATGTATTCTTTCCCACCTTTTGCAGCTGCTAATCTATTTGCTAGGAATGCTCTTTTTATAGTTCCTCCAATGACTGGCCACTCCTCCTTTAAGAACTAGCTGAAATGTCCCTTCAGAGAATCTTTCTTTTTTTTAATCCTCACCAGAGAATATTTTTTCCATTGATATTTAGGGAGAGTGGAAGAGAGAGAGAAAGACAGAGAGAAACATCAATGTGAGAGAAACACATCAATTGGTTGCCTCCTGCACAAGCCCTGACCTGGCTTCAGGCCTGAGGAGGAGCCCACAACCAAGGTGCATGCCCCTGACTAGAATCGAATCCGGGACCCTTTGGTCCGCAGGCCGACAGTCTATCCACTGAGCCAAACCAGCTAGGGCCAGAGAATCTTTCTTGACCATCATCTAAAGCCATTTCCCTATTTAATCTCATATCACTGTTTCTTTCCTTCTTGGAATTTAATCACAATCTGCAATTACCTCATTTGTTTACGTATTTACTTGGAACTTACATTTACATGGAATGCAATTGCCAGGAAGATGCAGAAATACTGCCTAATGTGGTCAATGCTATAACCAGGGCCCAGCATAGTACCTGGTGCACAGTCTGGGCCCCATATTTACTGAATGAATGAATCCCTACTAATCTAGGTTTGATGTCATAGGAATTTTCTGGTGCTGAGTTCTAGACTTTAATTCTTGAGTCGGAAGCATAGTACTATTAAAATCATGGACATTGCTTTCGTTTCCCAGAAGAAATGGGGAAGCATTCTCTGTGTCTCCCCACCAGAAACAGACTGTGGCAGTTTGCTGTGGCCGTCCTCACCCTTCACCGTGTGCCTGAGGTAGAGTTAGCTTCACAATCGCAAAGTCCTGTGAGATTCGCAGAATACTTGGGATTCTGGGAATGACTTGGGCTTTATCAGTCTCCTTGGTGCCAGATATGTCAGTAAGAGTATCTTTAGTTAGTAGTCAAAAGATAAAAATGAACTCTCCATATCACAGGACACTAAAAAAAAATCAGAATTATTTTATTTAAAAATATTTTCAAAGGCTAATGCCATAGTGGAACAACCCACGGATAGTTGAACCAAACTCTCAGGGAATTAGAGGAGCATCACCCAATGCAAGCAGGTCTATATAAATACACATAGTTTATAAATGAGCACAACAGAAGGTATAGTGGCCCAAGAGAACCAGGCTGGAATACAAAAGGGAGAAACAGAGAGAGGACCCTCCAGAGGGACAGGCACACCCAAACCACTGAAAGCCCTAGGCCCTGCGAGGGCCTGCAGAGCCACCTACCCTGCAGCATGCCTCTTGCCCTTTCTGAGCCTGAGGCACGGCTGGAGGCCATTGATCAGCATCTTGGCCCAGCCAGCCATGACTTGGCATCTCTCATGGCCTCTGGTTCAACTTAGCAAGGTTCAGAGAATGGATCTATCCTCCTCACCCTTCAGCAAAGACCAAGGAGGTGAGGCTCTAGGGCAAATAGGATTATTTTCCTGAAAATAGGATGAAAAGGAGTGATGAAGGGGCCTGGTTCCAAAAAAAAAAAAGGCTGGGTCCTCATTCAGTGTGGCGTGTGGGGAAAACAGAACAGTGAGTTTCACCTGAGATACGCAGATTTGGTACAAGCAACCCACAAGGCCAGGCTCTAAATTTAATCCTACAACTTGGCATGCGGAGAAGATGAAGAGACCTTCAGTTTGAGCTTTGGAAGTTGTCACCTACCATCAGTCCCTCCAGTCCTCGTGTGGGTTTGTCATAAACAGGACAGATGGTTCTGTAATAAATAATCTCCACTTGGACTTCTCCCCGGTTACCCTCTCAGGTGCCTGAAAAGGGGAAAACACCACTCACCCCATCACCAGTGACTTTCCCCAATGCTGCTGACCTCCTCACCAAGGCCCTTACAGAACCTTCAAAATCACTATCTTAGCAGAAGGGACTTCTGGGGAGAGCAGGCCAGAGTTCTGGGGCACAGCGAAGCTTTTTATACGAAAGACGACCTTGACAGGGAAGGAGGAATCTCTACAGCAAAGCCACTGCTGTGTTTACCCTTTGCATCCTCTACCTCTACTGTCCCTAGAGGTATCAGGCAGACCCCCTTGGCTTGGTCCCTGTACTGTACCAGGCACACTTTGGACATCTTCACTTCATTGATGGATAACAGACCCCATGGAGTGGCTACAGGTAATACGAGTGATTTCTGCCCTATGGTGGCCCAACACCACCATGCCCAGCTACCCAGCCAAGCCTCCCAACAGGCTGCTACTGGCCACATCCAAGATCCAGGCAGTCAGGCAGAGAGAAAAAAGCAATACCGCAGATCAAAGACACCACCCTTGTCATACCTACTTTCCACCTGGGCATATTGGAAATGTTTGCGTACACCAAGGGGAGATCTGGTACCAGTCTATGATCAAAGGCCCTACTACACCTGTCTCACCAGGAAGTGGCAACTGAGGATATGGAATGTTCTGTTCTCCTTCACAGCTCTGCCACTGTCCGCTGCTCCAGTCCTCTCCGCCTCTTCATGAGTGGCCAGAACAGTCTCAGCACAGAGCACAAATGTTCCTTTCTTGAAGGAATCCTGGCTACAAGCCCTTTCATAATTTGCCCCCACTTCCCTATAGTCTGCCCTAGGCCAGATGGGTCCCTGCAGAGAAGTCCTTTGCCCAAAGCAGGGACTCTCAGATTATGGGGAGAGAGAAGAGCCCACACTGGTGGTTTGGGTTCTAGCTCTGTCCCACCACTGGAGTGAGCCACGTGACAGTCAGAGAGCTGCATTCCAGGTAGCAAAGCACGGCCTTGTCCCTTGGGGTGGTCTGTGTGCCAGAACTGTTTCTAAGGAACAAAGTAAATTTTTTCCCCACCTAAGTGATTGTTGAATTTTCATGTACAGAATTCCTCAGCTGGTTCTAAAAAACCTGGCTTTTTGTCTGAGTTCAAAAATTGTAGGAACTTTGTAAACAGGTACTTCAGATCACTCATTGGAGGAAGGAGAAGAGTTGGGGGAAGAGGAGGGATCTGGAATGTTTTCCTTCATCATCAGTCCCAGCACAACAGCAGCATCAGAAACCAAGGGGACCGTTGATGGAACCTTAGCACCCAAGGCATTCTTCATGGAGGAGCGGGGACAAAGGCCAAGTGGCTGTTACCTGCACATAGGAGAGATGCGTAGATCAAAGAAAGGGCTTAGAAGGTAGAGAGTAGGTCACTGAAACCACCCCCTACCCCCCATAGAGTGGGTCAGGTGGGAATCTGTGTACCCCACATACTCTGTCCAATCTCGCTTGGGACCATCAAGCCAGCTTATCAAGGGTAGGGCCAATTCAGCCAAGGTAACAAGCAGCCTGTCTGTAGGTTTTGGTCCCAGTCCTTAGCCCTGAATCCCAGAGGCACTGGGAAGAGAAAGGGCATCACCTGTGCCCAGGGACTGGGCCATCCCAATTCAGGGAGCATAACTGCTGTTCCAGCCGGGAAATGCGGAATGCCAGGTAGGATGAGGACATGACCAAGAAGCAGATCCTGGAAAAAAAGGGGGCAAGAGTTTTTCTCATCTAGAAAAAGGGCACTTTTAGAGGCTCACCAAAAATAGGAGTGGGACTAAGCTCCTCTTACAATTGGAAGAATTAAAGAACCCTTTGCCCTGCTCAAGCCTGGGCATCTTTCATCCCAAAGGCCACATGGGGGTCCTGAAACTCATCTCCATGGAGGTGTCCTCAAAGCCCAGCCAGAGTTCTGGGTTATTCAGCTGACCCCACTTCCCTATGACCAGCCACCTTGGTCCTGCACCTCCTCTGGGAGACCAGGATTACCCCTAAGGTGGTAGCCCCAGGCAGCAGAGCCAGAGGATGCTGGTGAGGTAAGGTGAGAGGAACCAGGGGCAGGCTGTTCTGAAGCTCCCACCATGCTCACTATCTGCTGGTCCTCAGGCGGAGTTACAGGTGAGTCTGGGGACCAGAAACTGCCCTAAATGGTGGGCAGCAAGAAGGCCATGGCTTTCCTAGTCCACCTGATGGTCCTCCCCAATTCTGCCAGCCTTCTCCAATCCTATGCAACTTTCCCTTTTTTCAACAGTTTCATATCCTGCCCCTCCCCATTGCACAGCCTTAATCCTAAATTATAAGATTGTAAAAATAAAACTGGAGATAATTTCACCACAGTAGGGCCTGCCTGCCATGTGACCTCCAGACGCTAACCAGGAGCTTGCAGTTGACTCAGAATCTTCCCCTTGCTCTGGACAGTGGCCTCCTCACACACCAAGACCCCTGCTCCAAACACCCATACACCCCCCTCCCCTAAACAATCACCTACAGCACGAAGAAGACCTTGAGGAGCTGGTAATTCCAGAGCCTCAGCTCTTCGCTGCTCCTGGGCTCCTCCTCCAGTGTCTCCTCCTCACAGACAGCATTTTCTGCAAGAAGAGAGCAGTTAGTCATCTTCCTGGGACAGCAGACCCCAGCTCAGCATGGGGCATGCCAACCTCCTGCTTCTCTGAAGCTGCCCGGGCTCTTGGCTTTCCCTACGGATTTGGAGAACGAAACAGCTCTCAGAAGCCCGTTGGCAGTGATGACCCCTTTTCACAGAAGTGGGAGGAGGAGAAGCCTGGTCTTTGCACGCTGTTACCGTGGGACAAGGCCCTTGAACTTACCAGACCCTGGAGGTTTCCTGGAGGAGAAGAAGCTGTCTGGGGAGTCCATGGATGCTGGAGGGATACAAGGGATGCTGTCTGGGAGGGACAGGGACCTGGAGGCAGGGCATATTTTTCTCCACTTCATCTCAGGGGTGAGGACTTCCTGCAGGAAAAGCAGGAGAAGCTGTCTCACCACGGCCCTTGGGGCCTTATTTGCCCTAAGGTGCCCCCACCACTTTATCAAAGCTTTCTCTATATGTTACCAACACAGATGCCTAGAAAGGCACGGCAGCAGGTACACGGGAAGGGGAAACCATTGCCATAGCAATCACGTGTCTCTCCTATCTGCTTCCCTGCTGTAACCAGCTACTCTTCCAGGGAACAATGTCTTTGAAGACTGCTAGTGTAGATCCAAGACATGAGATCCAAGATGTACGCTCACTGCAGTATATGGTCAGATCAGCTGAGTCTGAGAAAGCCCAGCACAACCTATCTTAGATGGGATAAGTCATGACTTCTAATCTGGGCTCTATGCCTAAGCATGTCACCGATCTTGGCAGTGGGCACTTAAGGTCCCCATCAACAAAAATGGGAACATCACCTTCTATCTCCCTGCATGGCATTGTGCATGCTGTGTGCTTGGCTGACTGCTACAGTTACTGAAGAAGGCTTCAAACACTCTGGGGCCATTTTCACCCCCATCCCTACTCTAGAAACTCAGCTCTACTTACCCCAAACCCCAGCAGCCAAATGAAACTACTGGGACCTCAGCAAATCTAAAATGAGTCTGTCTGGGTTCTACATTAATAGCCTTTGAAGTTCTTCCCCAGGGACATCTCTATCCCCTTAAAGGCCCTCCTGACTTTGCCGAAAGGAAGAGGACGGGTCACTGGCTCCGTGCCGGTACAGTGTGGGATTCAACCTGGACAGTGTTCTGGGGCTAGACATCTGTTCTGCTCATAAAGTCAGCACACCTGCCAGGACCTGGTGGCTCTGCATGGTTGGAGTGTGGCAGGTCTAGGAGAACCCTGACAGCATGACTGCTGGCTCTTGAGCCTGGTTCCTTAGTTCTACATTGTGGGCCCTGCCTGGGAGGCCCTGAAGACAGAACCACAGGCAATCTCAAGCCAGCAGCTTTTGCTCCCAGCCTCAGCTCTCACCAGAGACTCGCACTCAGGTTCTTCTGAAAATTCTCTTACACTCAAACTCTTCTTGCTGGAAGGCTGAGGAGGAAAGGGAACAGAAGTTACTTGTCCTTCTGGAACAGCGAAGATCAGGCATGGGGAAGCATTACCTCCATTTTGGATCAGAGGGAGCCTAGCTCCCATAGTTTGCAGGGGTGCCCTATCTAATGCTGGAGCAGAGGGTCAAATCCAAGGCAATCTACTCTCCCCTGCTGCCACCCCTCCCCCTTTCTTACCATAGGCCAGAGAGAGCTATAGGTATCCTGGGGAGCAGCCCCATGCTCCTGACTGTCTGTCTATACACAGAAGAAGCACAAGTGAGGGCATCTACATGGGGACATACAAAGGTCACTGGCCTCAAAGAGACATGTTCACAAATACAGACACACAGTCCAAGGACTGCCTCTGATACACTGAGCCTGAGCCTGTCACTCGCCTCTCTCTGCCCCGTTCCCTGTGCTGAAGAAATGGGCTAGCCTCCCCCAACAGCCTCGTCCCAACACTTCAGTCCAGGCCTGAGCAGCCTCCCTGGCCTGACTCCTGTGCCTGAGCTCCATACCTGCAGGTGAGTGCAGACCCTCCTCAGCATGTCATAGACACTGTCCCGGGAGAGCAGTGACACAAAAACATACTGGGACATGGAAAGAAAACAAAGGGGTGGGTGAGTAAAGACTTGAGAGTGTGCTGAGTCAGGCTGTGGGCTCCTGGGGTTCCGATGGGGAAACTGACAAGAGAGTGTGGCTCAGAGACTCACTGACCTTCTGGCTAGTGTTGGTGGTGATGGCCAGGCCATTGGGAAGGAGCCGTGCCATCTTGTGTTTTTTGACCATTTGCACAGACACCACAGGAATGACCACCTGAAGGAGGAGAGGCATGCTTCTTTCAGGACTCATTCCCAAGGACATGGTCCCTTTGTTTCCAGAACAGGGCCCCAGCCCCAGCTTGCAGTGAGCCAAGCACGGGCACCATGGAGAAGCCTGGCTCCATGTGGGAGAGTGTGTGAACCTCCCCCTTCCCATGTGCATTCCCATTCCCGTTACCCACACCGTGCCCAGCCTTGGCAGCACATGTCACTCCAGGCTTTCGCCCTCTTACCCTGGAGGCCAAGGATGGCTGTTCTGTTGAATCCCATACTCCAATAATGGAGTTCCCTGAGCTATGTCCTGACCACAAGTATGGCTCCCCCTAAGTACGACATCCCACTCTGATTCTGAAGGCATTTCAGAGGCAGAATAATTTGGCTGTGAACTATTCAGACCAACTCAGGCCGATGTAGAGTCTATATTTGGGGCCTCTGTTTTGGAAGGGGTTGCATTGACACCAGGTAAGATGCCTCATAGCTGTTCATCCAACCAGTGAGAGGCCTCACCAGCATGCAGGAGGACAGGTGTGACTCAAGGCATGCCCGCAGGGCAGGTGCCTCTCTCTTTCCTGGGCTGGGCAGGGATCTCACTGGACTATGGCAGCCCTTACCACTCATTACTACCTTGATATCCTTGCCAAAGAGGCTGGCATGGAAGCAGAGCCAGTTGGGGGAGATATAGAGCCGACCCTGGAGAAGGAGGTCCCTCTGGAGGGCACAGGAGCACACTGGGAAGTCACAGGAGAGAAGACTACCATGAGCAAGGTCTGTTGGGAAGCCCCAGGGCCTGGGTCCTCACACTGAAGAGTCTAGAGTCCAGCCTCAGGAACTGTCTTCCTTAGAATGCGACTTCCCAAATAACCCATCCTCCAGTACCCCGAGTCCTAACTGCCCCCACTCCACCCCAGCAGACTGCTAGATGTTTCCTCTTTCTCTATCCATGTCTCAAATGGTCCAGACAGGTTTCTGCCCTGGTCCCACTCAAGCCTGGATTCTCACTCCCTCAGGCAGAATGCCCTGCCCTGCCCTTTCCTGCCTACAGAGAGGACCCTGACTGTGCCTGACAGGAAAGAAGTGCCTGACTGATAAGAACAGAAATAAGACTTGGAAGCCCTTTAGTTTCCTCAAGAAAACTTTCATAAATTCAACTCTATATCCCAAACCAGTTCAGTCTTCTCACACTTTTGAAGAAAAAAGAACCAACCACATCCGAAGGGCAGCCGGTTCCCATTTCTAAATTGTGAGGACAGTACCTGGGCTTCAGGCACTACAGGCACCTGCCCAGGCATACCAGGGACACAGCTCACCTTTGAGAACCACCTCTTCCAAGGGGATGTCCTTGAACAGCTTGTGGTATTGCTGGTTGTATTTACTTAGTAGTGTCTGCAAACACAGGGGCTTGGGCTGAGAAGTCCTGGGAGATCACAACACAAAAGGGGCCCTGCTCCAGCCACCAGGAAATACTGCCACAGGGCCCCCTGGGGACTGAACATAAAGTCACTGGTAAATAGCCAGTGGGTGTAGATGGCTGAGTTCCAAGCACAGCTTGTCTCCTGGTAATTCTGGGTCCTAATAGGCAGCCTGTGACTGGAGGGGAATGCACCACTCCCACCCAGGAGGGACACCACTCAGGTTTCGTGGTGGCCAAGGAGCCAGCAGTCACGGAATTCAGGCAGCCCAGGGCCCCTTTCTTGCTGGGCAGCAAGTAGTCAGCCTCCACACACTTACCCCTTCTCGACTGTATTTCTTTATCTCTTCACCCTTCAAGCCTTCTGGCCAGTGCAGACTGCAAAGGAGACATTCCATTCCAGGGACAAGGCACCCTTGAGTCCTACCCATGGATCCTCAGTGCCAATTCTGCCCTGGCTTCAAGCCAGAAGCTTGGGGCAGAGATTGGAGAGGAGTCCTCTAGAGGCCGCAGCAGTGATAAGCACAGCAAGCAAATAGCTCGACCCTGGGGAAGGGCACTCCTGGATGCACAAAGGGGTCGCTCAAAGGTGTCTCAGTGGCCCCTCCTCCCAGACAGCTGTGAGCAGTGTCCCCCTCCCTCCGAGGAGATTTGCTCAGCCTGAGCTTAGATCTCTCAGAGATGCTTAGGAGCCATCCACCCCTGGGTGTCAAAAGCCCTTTCCTATTTCTCTGGCCAAGAGGTAAGCAGAGAAGCAGACCCAAGAATCACTGAGCAGTAGGCACAGGGATGAGGATCAGTTTGGGGAGTGGGTGATATGGAGGTGTCAGACTCACAGCTCCGGGGCCTGCCCATGGGCCATGATCCCCGGCAGAACGGCCTCCTAGCAGCCTCCTCCTGGTGGCCTGGAGCAGACTCACCTGACCTGAAGGAGGCTACCAGGCTGAGAGAAATGGGGTGGTGCTGAAATGCAAACCTTTGTCCTAGCCAAATTGGCCTGAGGACAGGTGGGCAGGGGAGGAGGCTGGTAACCTGAGCTGCCTAGACTCTGCTAGGTCCCAGTGCACTCACTGGGTCAGGCCTGGGAGTGGGAGGAAGAGGCCCTAGGCAGCCTATGCTAGACCTAACATCTTATCTCAGCCTTACAGTCCCATTTCTAACAGGTCACCTCCTGAGGACTTCCCACCCCCAATCCACATGCTTATCTGACCTGGGGAAGGGGGCTCACCTGGAGTCAGGGGTTGTCTGAACTCTGTCTAGTTTCTCTGTGCAGAACAGGGGGCTCTTCAGAGAAGTCATCTTCCTATGCATCTGTTGGTTTCTAGGAAGAAACAGGCCCACATCAGGAAGGGAGTTTTCATGGGGACACCTTTCTCTACTAGCTCCACCATACCCGGGGCAGCCTGCCCGCCACCCAAGACTGGCCCTGCTACTTAGGGTGAGGTTGAAGACATTGCAGTCCGGAGACAGCAGCTCAGGCAGGGGGTTTGCGCAGCTGGCTAGGTGGGAGTCTTACTAGTCGTCTTCTCTAGAAGCCTGAAGGTCAGCTAATACTGGGCGGAAGAAAATCAATCTACGTCATCCGAGCACTAGGCAGTTAGGCCTCTGGCCCCAACCTTAAGAAGGCACACTGGGAGGATGGAGTCTGAGATTGATTCAAGGCTGAAAGCAAGTTTCTGAGGGACCCAAGCAGCATTATCCTAAACCAGGGGTGGGAAACATATAAGGCCCTTAAAATCATTTGGTCTGGCCCCGCCAAGGCATAAGGGGTGAGTTAATTAAAGTTTGACCAAATATAGCAGGCTAATTTTTAAGTTGATAATTTTGTATGGCCCCCGAGTGATGTTATAAATATCCAAATGGCCCTTGGCAGAAAAAAAGGTTCCCCAACCCTGCTCTAAACCTCTGGGTTCATAGACAGGACGCCAAACACAGGAGGCCTTATCAAAGCTGAGGAGCTGATGCAACAGATGGTGTGAGAGAGGACTCCAGTCAACCCTCAGGTTAAGTGTGAGCTGGAAAGGGAGGGACTGCCAGTAAGCCACCATTGATTTTTTTTGAACAATCTGGGTAGCTCAGCCTGAAAGCCAAACCATCTCCAGAGAGGCCTGACTGGCATGGCTCAGTGGTTGAGCGGCATGGTTTAATTCCCAGTCCGGAGTTGCAGCTCAGTCCCTAGTGTGAGGCATGCAGGAGGCCGCTGATCAATGACTCGCTCATCACTGATACTTCCATATCTCTCTCCCTCTCCCACTCTCTCTTAAATGCCCAGAGAGAAGGCCCTGGAAGGAGGAGACACCCTCTTCCTGGGCAGAGAGGGCTAGTCCTTCAGTGGCCTTTGAGTTCATGCCTCCACTAAGTGGCTCCAAACAATAAGGTTCCCTGCTTTCTGCCCCTCCAGGGAAGACAGGCTTGAAATCAATAACGGCTGAGCAGTCAAACTAGCCCCCAGATGGGTGGGCCCAGGGGCTGGTGGGAAGAGAGTGTGGCCAAGAAGCAGAGCCAAGACAAGACATGCAGTGGTGGGAATAGCTAACAAAGTCCTGTGCTATAGTCTCTCAGCAGATAAGGACCTAGAACCTGCACATCCCAGCACTCAGTTGCTCTCAGCTCTGTGACACAGGCAAGTCCAAGTTCTCTCCCTCAAGAACAGAGTTACAGCCCAGTGTTGTCCTGTACACCAAAAGGGTGTGGGTTCGATCCCCAGTTGGGGTGCGTGTGGGAGGCAAAACCATCGATATTTCTCTCTCCCTCTCCCTTCCTCTCTCTCTAAAATAAATAAAAACATATCATTGGGTGAGGATTTAAAACTACAACAGTTACAGACTCAGCAGAGATCTGCCAGGACCCTCAGAGATTATTTGCTAGCAGTCTGACCCTCCCACCGTGCTATTGTACAGATTAGGAAATGGAGACCTTGCCGGGGACAGGCTGCATCCAATGTCACAACCATCTGACCTGATGACCTTACCTACAAAATCAGCCCGGTCACAGCTGTAACCTGGTGAGCCTCCCTCAGTCTTATGGAGTTTGATATAGACATCAACATGCATTTCCTGAATCTTGCAAAGTGACAGATTGTACTAGTGACTTGACCTTTTGACTCCCAAAGTTAATTTTGGAATTTATTTGGTTCCATCATTTTACATTTCATGGAGGTTTTTTCCTTCCTTGGTTTTTTATTAATGCTCATTATAGAGAGTATATAAATATAAAATATAGAAATATGATCACCAAAATCACCCATAAGAAAAATATTCTCCCAAATCACTCCAAAATACATTTATGCATAAATACATAATTTATGTGAGTGGGATTATATGTCATATAATTTGTACACCCTATTTTTTGTAGTTGTTGGTAATCCTCACCTGAGGATTTTTCCATTGGTTTTCAGCTAGAGTGGAAGAGACAGGGAGAGACACAGAGAGAGAACCATCGATGTGAGAGGGACACATCAATCGATTGCCTCCTGCACACACCCTGACCAGGGTCAGGGATCTAGCCTGCAACTAAGATACATGCCCTTGACCAGAATTGAACTCAGGACCCTTCAGTCTGCAGGACGATGCTCTATCCACTGAGCCAAACTGGCTAGGGCTGTACACCCTATTTTTGATGTTTAACATGATTTCATGAGAAATTCCCCATGTCACTGTCCATTTCTAAGATAGATTCTCAGAAGTGAAATTAGTGGATTGAGAATGAACATTTATCAGGCTCTTTAGACCCACTTCCAAAATGCTTTCCAAATGCTATCCCAATTGACACGGCCTCAGCACTATATTAGGGTGCCATGTCCTTATATCCAAGCCCTACATTGGACATTATCTTTTTCTCATTTTTACAAATTTGATAGATGAGAATATATTGTTTCATTTCCATTTCTACTTACTGGTAGGTTGAACATTTTACCCCCAAATACTTATTAACCATTGAAATGTGAATTGTCTATAAGGATCTTCATGTTTTTCTTATTGATTTGTATAAATTCTTTTTTTTTCCAATCCTCACTTGAGGGTATGTTTATTGATTTTAGAGAAAGGAAGGGAAAGAGCGAGGAAGGGGGATGAGAGAGAAAGAGAGACATCAATGTGAGAGAGAAATAATGATATAAAATATAGAAATATATAAAGAAGGAACCCAAGGATTGGTTGTCTCTCGTATGCTCCCAACCAGGGACCTAACCCACAACCTAGTTATGTGCCCTGACCAGGAATCGAACCCATGACCCTTTGGTGTATGGGAAGATGCTCCAACTAACTGAACCACACCAGCCAAGGCGATTTATATAAATTCTTTATTGAGAATATTAACCCTTGGTTTATCATTTTTGCAAAACATGTCATTTGCCTTTTAGTTTTGTCTGGTATTATTGCTATAATTATGTTTAATTGTTGTGTGGTAGATTCCATCTATCTCTTTCTAAATTTGTTTTAATTAATTGATTTTAGAGGAAGGGAGAGAAACATTGATTTGTTGTTCCACTTATTTATGTATTCATTGGTTGATTATTGTATGTGCCCTGACTGGGATTGAACCCATAACCTTGGGGTATCAGGACAACTCTCTAACCAACTAAGTTTCCCTGCCAGGGCTTCCATGTATCTCTTTCATCTCTGTTCCTTACTTGGTTTGAGTGCTTTGATAGGAGAGCCTTGAAGACAAACCACTGAGCCCTTAGAGAGCGTGAGCCTGCAGCCCATGAGCCCTCTGGGCCTCCAGGGACAAGAAGGGCAAGCTCCACTCGAAGGAACAACCCGCAGCCTGGAGACCAGGGGATAAAGAATGAACCCAAGGAGAAGGAGAGGGAGCTTGGCCCATGGTTTCAGAGGCAAAAAAAAACTGAAAAACTGTCACTCAAGCACTAAAGAGTATGATTTGAGTTGTCAGGGCTGCAGGAGCTCAAAGGACACTTAGATTCCTGTTGAGTGACAGAGTTACAGAAGGGCTCCTAGAGAAAATGAAGCTGGACCTTACCGGCGGGGTAAGACCATCACCTTGCACATGGATTCCATAATCTAACTATGCATGGATGATAATGCCACTCACCTTTGGGTTTAAATGTGACTGTCTTGGGGAGGGGAGGCTTCCCTCAGTCCTCCCCAGCCTAGCAAGGAGCCCTGCTGGGGCACCCGCCGCACCCTGATTACACCTGTCCTGTTACTGGAGTGCGCCACTGTCCATCTCCAGGGGCTTCAGGACCTCAGGGACTCTGCCTCCACAACACTGAACTGCCTAAGCCTGAACACCAGCGTGCAGCAGACACTCATGCCATGTTTGAGGAATGGCTGGGAGAAGACAGTGTAGGCAAAGTAAAGAGCAGGGGCTGGAGGACTAAGGCCATGAGAATTACAAAAGAAGGCTGTGCACATTCCCACTGCACCTCCGTGAAGAAAATCAGAGTAATAAATAGTGTCACTTTGGAACACACGACTTCCAAATATTTTTAAACTAAAAGCAGCCCCTTTACTTGTTATCCGTAGAATGGTTACAAGACATTTTTTCATGTTCTTTCATGAGCCAACCCTCCTGGCTGTCCTGATAAAGCTGTTGATAAAGAGACTCTGTCTGACATGGCTGAAATGTACTGCTTTCAAAATTATCTTTTTCTAAAAATACATTTTATTGGTTTTGTTTGTTTGTTTGTTTTTTACAGAGCGGAAGGGAGAAGGATAGAGAGTTAGAAACATCGATGAGAGAGAAACATCGATCAGCTGCCTTCTGCACACCCCCTACTGGGGATATGCCTGCACCAAGGTACATGCCCTCGACCAGAATCAAACCTGGGACCCTTCAGCCCGCAGGCTGATGCTCTATCCACTAAGCCAAACCGGTCAGGGCTCAAAAAATATCTTTAACTCAAACTTTCTACTAAGTAGTCTTCACTCCTACAGTGTTTGTTTTTTTGTTTGTTTAGATAAGTGAAAATAAAGAAAGGAGAGTAAGGCCAGATGAGATTTGGGGCTGAGTGGTCACCTAGCATTCACCGGCAGAACCAGGCAGGTTGGGTTGTGGCGTGGGTAGAGAGGGGAAGCAAAGAGGCTTCAAGAGCAGGAAGGTGGGGGTGGGGAACTACTTTGGTCCCCTCACCCTGCGGCAGCCCCTGTCTATTCCCCCATAGATTTCCTCAAGCAAGTTTCTCTTACTCTGTGGACTATGAATTACACCTTCATCCCCATCTCATCTCCATGTGCAAATTGTTGAGTTAATAATATCAGAAATTTTCCAAGGAGGTAAAGGAACTGTACTTGGAAAATTTTAAGATAACTTAAAAAATTGAATAAGATACAAATAAATGAAAGCATATACCGTTTCATGAACAGGAAGAATTAACATCATGAAAATGTCCATACTACCCAAAGTAATCTATAGATGCAACCCAATCCCCATCAAAATACTAATGGCATATTTCCTAGAACTAGAACAAGTAATCTAAAACTTTATATGGAACCACAAAAGACCAAATAGCCTCAGCAATCTTGAAAAAGAAGAACAGGTATTATGCTACCTGATATCAAGATTACAGTAATCAAAACAGCATGGTATTGACATAAAAACAGATATATAGAGCAATGGAACAGAACTGGGAGCCCAGAAATAAACTCACACTTACATGGTCAATTAATATTTGACAAAGGAGGCAAAAACAATGGGGTAAAGACAGTCTGCAAGGACAATCTATTCAATAAATGGTATTGGGAAAGTTGGACAGATACATGCAAAAAAAAAAAAGAAACAAAGAAAGAAAGAAAGAAACTAGACCACCTTCTTACACCATATACAAGAAACAGCTTTAAAATGGATTAAAGACTTGCCCTAACCGGTTTGGCTCAGTGGATAGAGCATCGGCCTGCGGACTGAAAGGTCCCCGGTTCAATTCCGGTCAAGGGCATGTACCTTGGTTGCAGGCACATCTCCAGTATGTGTAGGAGGCAGCTGATCGATGTTTCTCTCTCATCAATGTTTCTTACTCTCTATCCCTCTCCCTTCCTCTCTGTAAAAAAACAATAAAATAAATAGATAGATAGATAGATAGATAGATAGATAAAAATATGTGTAAAACACAAAGCATTTCCTTTAAAAAAAATGGATTAAAGCCCTACTGGTTTGGCTCAGTGGATAGAGCGTTGGCCTGCGGACTCAAGGGTCCCATGTTTGATTCCGGTCAAGGGCATGTACCTTGGTTGCGGGCACATCCCCAGTGGGGACTGTGCAGGAGGCAGCTGATCAGTGTTTCTCTCTCATCGATGTTTCTAACTCTCTATCCCTCTCCCTTCCTCTCTGTAAAAAATCAATAAAATATATTTTTTTAAAAAATGAATTAAAGACTTGAATTTTAGGCTCAAAACCATACAATTCCTAGAAGAAAACATAGGCAGTAAAATCTCTGACATTTCTCTTAGCAATTTTTTTTTTCTGATTTTATCTCCTGTTGCAAGGGACACAAAAGAAAAAATAAACAAATGGGACTACATCAAACTAAAAAGATTTTGCACAGCAAAGGAAACCAACAAAACCAAAAGAAACCTACCGAATGGGAGAAGATATTCACCAATGATATCCTACATAATAAAAGGCTAACATGAAAATTGTCCCCTTGCCTGGGATTTCAACCAGGGGGTGGGGACCGTGATCAAGGCGGGGCCAGCCTGCCAACTGCCCTTGGCCCCTCCCCCCACCGGCCCAGCCCAATTGCCCCAATCAGGGCGGGCCAGTTGGACCCCACCTGTGCATGAATTCGTGCATTGGGCCTCTAGTATCTTATAAGGTATTAATACACAATTTTTAAAAAAAACTCATACTACTCAAAGCAAACAATCCAATTAAAAAACGGGCAGAGGACCTGAATAGACAATTCTCCAAAGAGGACATGCAGACGGCCAATAGACATATGAAAAGATGCTCAATGTCACTAATCATCAGAGAAATGCAAATTAAAACCACAATGAGATGTCACCTCATACCTGTCAGAGTGGCCACCATCAATAAATCAGCAAACAACAAGTATTGGTGAGGATATGGAGAAAAGGGAACCTTCATGCACTGTTGGTAGGAATGCAGATTGGTGCAGCCACTATAGAAAACAGTTTTGAGGGTCCTCAAAAAATTAAAAGTGGAACTGCCTTTGACCTAGCAATTCCACTTTTGGGAATATGTCCAAAGAAACCCCAAACACTAATTCACCCCTATTTTCATAGCAGCATTATTTATAATAGCCAAGATTGGAAGTCACCCAAGTGCCCATCAATAGACAATTGGACAAGGAAGAGGTTATATATATATATATATATATATATATATATATATATATGCAATGGAATATTACTCAGCCATAAAAAAGAATGAAATCTTACTATTTTTGACAGCATGGATAGCCCTAGAGGGTATTAATGCTTGGTGAAATAAGTCAGTCAGAGAAAGACAAATACCCTATGATTTCACTTATATGTGGAATCTAAAGAACAAAATAAATGAACAAACAAAATGGAAACAGATTCATAGACACAGAGAGCAGACTGTTGGTTGCCAGAGGTGGGTGAGGGGGACTGGAGGACTGGGTAAAAAAGGTAGAGGAATTAAGAAGTACAAATTGGCAGTTACAGAATAATCATGGGGATGTAAAGTATAGCATAAAGAATATAGTTAATAATACTATATTAAGTGTGTATGGTGCCAGGTGGGTACTAGAAATATCAGGGGGAACACTTTGTAAAGTATATGATTATCTAGCCACTATGTATATACCTAAAACCAATACAAAATAATATTGAAATAAACTTTAATTGGAAAAAAAAAAAAATCAGCCCGGCCGGTGTTGCTCAGTGGTTGAGCATTGACCTATGAATCAAGAGGTCACGATTCAATTCCTGGTCAGGGCACATGCCTGGTTGCAGGCTCAATCCCAGTAGGGGACATGCAAGAGGCAGCTGATATCAATGATTCTCATCATTAATGTTTCTCTCTCCCTCTCCTTCCTCTCTGAAATCAATAAAAATAGATTTTTTTAAAATCAGGGTTTCTCAAATTCATATTTATTTTTTCAATGAAAGCCACACAAAAAAATAGCAATATTGTCATGAGGGGGATGGAGCAGGGGAAGCCCAGTATTTTGGACATTGAAAGGGTAGAAAAGGTTGGAAAAGTCCTCAAATTAGGACTTTTCCCGGTCTGAAGGCAGGATGCCTATGCAGAGGACACCATGGGCGCCTGGTCTGCCCTGGCCCAGCACTACCAGGCATTCAATCCATGTGATCAAAGAGGGAACTCAGGTGGGAGATAGACAACATATAGAAAAGGATAAAGTGACCCAGACAGGATGGGCTGAATTATTTGGGGAAATCACAAGCTGTGCCCCTGCTGTGCCCACTGTACTGTTCCCCTGGCTGCACTCCCCTGGGCTGAGGCACGTTGGCAGCACTCCTCCAGCTTGCCCAGCCCCCTTCTCCAACCCAACCTTCCCAGTCAGGGCCGACCTCCCTCCAGTGCTCCTCCACACCTCTGGCAGAAGCAGTGCCATGGCTGATGCTGAAGCAGAAAGCTTGGCTAGGCCTGGCAGCCTGAACCAGCTGGCCTTCGTGGTCACAGGCAGGTCCTCTTTGCAGTCTCCTGCTCCAGGGAGACACCCACACTCTCCCCAGGACTTCCCATGCACAGCTGAGACGCTAGAGCATCCTGCGGGTCCTGCAGCTCTTCTCAAAGCCAGGTCCAGGCACAGCTCCACCCTCCCCAACTGGGACCTGGGACCCAGGGAGCTCCTCTTCCAAACAAAAAAACACATCTTAGCAGCAGGCAGCTGACAGTACAAACCCAGAGACCATATAATAGACAACTGGGGACAGGAAGCTGAGTGGACATCTGTTCTGGAAGGAATGTTGGCCACTGGGGCTCCTTCGCTTCTTGGGGACTTTCTTTGAACGGAATCATATCTTATGTGCTCTTTTATGTGGCTCCTTTTACTCGGCAATGCATTTGTGAGATTCACCCAGTGTTACATGTATTTGTAAACTGCATTTTTCACTAGTGTTTAGAATTCCATTCTATGGACATACTATAATTGATTTATTCATTTTACTGCTGATAGGCATCTGGGCAGTTTCCTGTTCCAGAAGTGCTTCTATGAACATTCTAGTACCTGTCTTGTGGACACGGTACTCATTTCTATGGGTAAACACTTGGGATTGGAATTGCTGGGTCATAGGAAGGCGTATGTTCAGCTTCAGACTTTTAAAGGCTCTCAGGTGATTTTCAAATCCCCCCTCCCCCCCAGCATTATGAAACCACTGGATGAACCCTGCCTGACCCATCCTTTCTTTGTGCTTTTTGGCCTCCGGGGCCAATCCTCCTATCTGGGCTCTGGATCCAGGGCCCTAGAGTTCCAGGAACATCCTTGGCAAGATAGGAATCACATTGTTCATGGAGATTTCCTTCATCTGTTAAGGTCACAGAGCCCATTTACTAAGTTGTGCCAAGGAAGTAAGAAGACCAGCAGCTTTCCTGTGTGGCCACGGCCAGCTCTGAGCCACACTGTGCCCTTCCTGAGGGGCCACGGTCCCGACACACAGCCCAGACTGCTGCCAAAGGGGAGCTGGAATCCTGGGGACAGAGTCAGGCTCGTCACCAGTACACTGAACCTTGAAGGTAAAGGTCATCTCCTCCTTTTGCAAAAAAATAATCCTAATATTTCTTACACAGGAGCTGCACTTACACACTGGCACAGAAGCTGCACCTTGCTTTTTATTTTCTAAGCAGATAGTCCATATCTATGGGACAACTGCTTGGCCCTTTCTGCTGACTAGAAAAGGGAGGAAATTTCATAATTGAATTCCATACTAAGTGGAAGGGGTGAGGATCAGGGAGTTTGGGGCTACATGCTCAGTCCCGATCTAGCTGTCTTACTCAGTAATGCTGGCAAAGGACTCAGGCATGGGAGGTGCTCAGCACAGTCACAGACACACTTCTCAGGAGCTGGTCCAAGAATACCTAGGCCAGGAAGGTGCTTGGTTTCCCTTTACTACCCGAGGCACTTTGAAATGAGGGAGATGTGGAGTGCCAGAGGCCCTCCTTCCTAAGACATCATGGTTTGTACCGAAGGACCCTGGCCACAGCCAACAGAGCCACAGGTATGCTCCAGGCCCAAGCAAAGCCATCAGAAGCTGACCGACAGCCTCTGTAGAGGGAAGAGATGAGCAGGCCCATCAGATTCCATTTCTAATGAGTCCTAACTGGGAAATATGAGATGTAGAGCTGTGTAGCCAGAAGCAGTGAACAGGCATGCTGGAGCAGAATCTCTGGGTCAGGGTCTAGAGCATGGGAAATGGGAGCAGAGAGGAGCAGGGGGCCATGGGCCAAGCCCCCAGGCTAGGGGCAGCAAAGACAGTCCACTCCCTGTGGCTGCCCAATGACCTTAAATTCTGCTTCCAGTGCCCTAGCACTTACAGCCAGACAAGAAAACCCCACACCTGGTTTGCCCAAAGATGACAAACCAAGGCACACATATGATGTCTTTTAGGCAGGGTGGAGAATGAAGGCTCAGCTGGGTTCAATGACTTATCCACACACAGTCATTGGCAGGGCCAGGACTCCATGGAGGTGTGTCTGACATCCAAGCTTGGGTCATACCACACCTCCCACAAGGCTTCAGGGCCAGGAAGGGGAGCAGACTCTCCCTGGATGCTCAAACTAAGTCAAGACCTCCGAGCCCAGGGAGCCACTGGGAGAAGGGAGGCAACCAGATCTGGCTCATGATCTCCTCTCATCCTCATTCTGCTCTAGTTCTACAAGGGAAATGGCATCATCCCCATTATACAAATGAGGAAACTGAGGCCAGAGAGTTAAAGCATCTTGCTCCTGACTACATAACTAGAAAGTAGTGGAGCTTAAATTCGAAGTCCAGTCTGGCTGAAACTGTATACTCTTTCTAATGTGGCACAGGGCCATGAGGACTCGAGGGCCCTGGAATTCTGCCCTCTCTTACAGCTTTCCCTGCCGGCAGGGCCAGGCCCAGCTCTCCCCGAAGGCCCCAGCAGAGGAGGATTGGGGGAGACAGAAGGAGGTTTCTTGGGCTGAGATGAATATGCAGGTGCCCTCTGGGGAGTAGGATTGCCTAAATCAGATCCCCTCTCCCAAGTTTTTATCTTCTTTACACAAAGAGCCAAACAAACTGGAAGGGCTAGTTGTTCAGGAGCAGATGTGGGCTGGCCCAGCTCTCTCTGTGGGTGGCTGGATCCATCTAGAACAAGGACCCCTTTGAGCTCTGGTGCTAACAAGAACTCCTTCTACCTACAGGGATCTCAGAAACCCTAGGTTCTCCCATCCAGTGGAGCAGGCACCGCCAAGAGCAAGGTTGGCCCTATCTCCCACTCTCAGCAGCCAAAACATGCCCACTGCCCAGAGCTCCCAGTGGATCCCAGAGCTGCTCAGCCAAGTCCCTTCACGGGGCTTGGTTAAAGGGCCCTGGTTAAAGGGCCCTAATTCCCATTCCCCTGCTTCCTGACCTTCCACCCAGGCCTGGCTCTCTCAGCACACCAAAAAGGCCCAGTCCTCATGTAGACAAAATTCAGGAGCAAATGCTCTGGCTTAGGCTTCCTATGTACTAGGGAAGTGTGCTAACGAGGTGCCCCTCCCAGTTCTGCCTGGGCCCCGCTTTGCTAACCTGATCCTGCCCAAGATGGAATCCCTCCTGTTCTCATCCCCCAGAACCTCTCCTCCCTGAAGCCTGGCTGGCGGGAAAGTAGACTCTCCCTGCCAGTGTCTATACCAGTGACGGCGAACCTATGACACGTGTGTCAGAGGTGACACACGAACTCATTTTTTTGGTTGATTTTTCTTTGTTAAATGGCATTTAAATATCTACACTAATAAAAGAGAAAAATGGTAATTGGCGTACGAGCTACCCTTTTCATTGGCTAATCAGGGCTATATGCAAATTAACTGCCAACTATGATTGGCAGTTAACTGCCAACAAGATGGCGGTTAATTTGCATATGTAGGCACAATGCAGGGAGGCGAAAGGGAAAGCAGGAAGAAGCCCTCTGCCACTGACAGTGATCGGAAACCCAGGGGGGAACTAAGAGCTGGGTCCAACCCCAGCAGGTCCAGGGCTTCCCAAAGGTGTGGACGGAGTCGGCGAAGAAGGAATGACACGGAGACAGCGTTCAGTTGATCAGCAGCCTAGCCAGGATCTCCAGCCAAGTTCTGGTCTCGATCTCCAGAGAGGTTCTGGTTAGGATCTCCAGAGAGGTTCTGTCCAGGTTCTCCAGTCAGGTTCAGTCACCAGGTTCTAGTCAGGTTCTCTTGCCAATTTCTGTAGTCAGGTTCAGTCCAGGATCTTTTGCCATGTTCTCTCCAGCGAAGTTCTTCTGTCTCTAGAGAACGTTCTGTGTAGGTTCTGTGTTCTGAATTCTGTCTCCTAAATTGTGTGTGTTGCTGTCTTGTTACATCTGTATTTATACCAGTTGATTCAATCCTATCGATCTCTATTACAAAGGTTAGGGCGTTTCTTATCTCCATTCCAGGGAGTAAAGATTATGTAGCTTAAGCATGATTGTTCATAGTTAAAGTGATTAATTACCCGCCTGGCACTTAGTTGAGGGGTTTTATTCCCTCCCTAACTTCAGGGGAAAATCCCTACCTGGGGATTCAACCTTTCTCGGAGAGGTGACCTTGGTTAAAACACATAGTGCCAAGAAGGTGAGCAAACATATTAAGAACCGTATGCCATATATGCCAGGTCCCTTGAAACAGCAAGGATGGACCGGCTCCCGGCATTTGCCCTGCCCCCCCGCCATGATCAGAGAATCAGGCGCCTTTGCCGCCCTGGCCAGTGATAGCAGGAAGTAGGGGTGGAGCTAGCGATGGGAGCTGGGCACGGTCGAAGCTGGCAGTCCCGGGAGCTAGGGGTCCCTTGCCTGGGCCTAAAGCAGAGCCCTCAATAGCGGGGCTGCTGCAGCTGCGGGTCCCCGCTGCTCAAGCCGGATGCCTCGGCCAGAGGCGTTAGGCCTGGGCAGGGGCGGAGCCTGCAGCTGCGGGGAGCTGGGGGTCCCCTGCCCAGGCCTGACACCTCTGCCAGAGGCCTCAGGCCTGGTCAAGGGGCCGATTCGGTGATTGGTGATCGGAGGGTGATGAGGGTCAACTCCTCTGGCCGAGGCATCAGGCCTGGGCGGGGGCCAGAGCCAGTGATCGGGGGGAGATGGGGGTCCCCTGTCCAAGCCTGACACCTCTGGCGGAGGCGTCAGGCCTGGGCAAGGGGCCGATCAGGTGATCAGAGGGTGATGGGGGTCTACACCTCTGGCTGAGGCATCAGGCCTGGGCAAGGGGCAGAGCCAGCAATCGGAGGGGTCTGGGGGTCCCCTGCCCAGGCCTGATGCCTGGGCCAGAGGCATCAGGCCTGGGCTGGGGGCAGAACCAGTGATGGGGGGAAATGAAGGTCCCCTGCCCAGGCCTGAGGCCTCTGTCAGAGGCGTCAGGCCTGGGCAAGGGGCCGATCCTGCGATTGGAGGGTGATGGGGGTCAACACCTGAGGGCTCCCAGTATGTGAGAGGGGGCAGGCTAGGCTGAGGGACACTCCCCCCCACACACACACCCAGTGCACGAATTTCGTGCACCGGGCCCCTGGTATAAAATAAATATCAAAAATATTAAGTCTTTGTTTTACTATGGTTGCAAATATCAAAAAATTTCTATATGTGACACGGCACCAGAGTTAAGTTAGGGTTTTTCAAAATGCTGACACGCCGAGCTCAAAAGGTTCGCCATCACTGGTGTATACCCTGTACGCTCAGGTATCTTCCTTTGCTGCATTGCCTGTTTATGTGGCTGTCTCCCACTAGACTGTGTATTCATCTCTTGCCCCCAGGCCTCACACAGCTTCAAATATACAGTAAGTGCTCAATAACGGTTCACTGAATAAACAAATGCCTCCTAATAAAAGGCTCCTCTGTGTTTGTTCAGTAGCAGTAGGGCTTTAGGACACAAACATAAGACCTGGAGCGAGAGCAACCCACTCAAGTTCACTTCTGGCTTTCCCTGACCCTCTGGGTGGTCCCAGTCACCTCCCTCTGAGTTTGCTTCTCCTTGACCTACAGATCTTCAGGGCTGCTGTGAGGATCTGAGAGGTCATGGCCCAGTCCCAGGGAGGGGCCAGTTCTCACAGCCTTGCCCATTGAACCTCACTCCCCCTGCCAGGCCACTGAGAGCCTAGTTGGCCCAAGTCTATCATGTCCCTTGAAGGGTGCCTAGAGGTGCAGCTCCCCAGGGGAAGCAGGGATGGAGGCACCACTAGACCCTGAACTGCACCCACAAAGCTCCATATATGTCCTTCCCCTGGGACTATAGCAAGAGAGAGCGGCTGGGAGCAGGGCCTTCTCTGCATCTGGACTGCACCCAGTGACACTTCCCACCCATCTTGAGCCCAGAGACACTCTCCCTCAGCTCAGCCCAGCCATGCTCAGGATGCCACCCTTCCTTCTCCCTCTGCCAGAGGGTTGAGGCCAGCGATTGCTGCCCCCTTCCTGGCCAGAGCTCAAACGCCTGCAGAGTGAAAACAGTTACCAGGAAGACATATAGGATAAACAGCTGAAAGGCTGAAACCCAGGAGCTTTGCTTCTGGGAATATCCAGGATTTCCTAGGAAGCCCAGGCCACACCATGGAGCAGGCAACTGGTTCTGCAGAGAGAGGCTGCCTGTTCCTACAGCAGCTTCTGTTGGAGCTGGCACCCCTGGACCTGGTCACAGACCGCTTTTTCTTGGCAGGCCACTTGGGGCCTGGCCGTTTTCAGACAAGAAGCTGGTCATTCAGGTCTAAAAACAAACTTGCATTCATTAAGAAACAGAGCATGCCTGTACTCGGGTGGCCACCCTCTGCCGGGCTTGCTGGAAAGAAGACCCGCAGACAGCCTCAGCCGCTCAGACACCCCCGACTCCAGGCTGCCAGGAGGTGTGGCTACTCTTGGGACAAGTCAGCTCTGTCCATCCAGCGCACTCCACTCCAACCACCAAGCGACCTCAGAATCACTCTGACCTTGTGGACTCGCCAGGCTCTTCTCAGTGATCAGGCAGGTTGAAGGGGTCTCAGGGTGCTGAAGAGCCTGAGTGTGGAGGCAGGAAGACAGGGAGGCAGGCCTGGAGGTGCCTCACTGCTGATGGGCCTTGGGGAAGCCACCCGCTCTTTCTGGGCCTCAGTTACGCCTCTGCAACAAGGCAAGAAACTCTCAGCCCAGGAGGGAAAGCAAATGCCCGAGGGAAACACAAAGCAGAGCCCAGCACTGGGTGGACTACAAATGGCCACTGGCCCTCTGTGGTCAGAAGAACCCGTCGCAGGAGCGGCTGGCAGAGCACAGTCCTCCAATGGCTGCCAGCTTCTCCGCCTTCCTCCTATAAATACCAACTGAAGGCCTGCTATTCTCTCAGCTCTATGTAAGCGTTGTGTATGCTAAGAGGGTAAGGCAAGCTACTATCCCCAAATGCCTGGTGGGAGAGGCAGACATGACTAATATTTACATAAATCAATACATAATTATAATTGTGAAATATATTCTATAAAGGAAAAGTGCAGTGTCCTAGGAAGATCTCTATCAGGGAGTCCCACCTCAGCCAGGCAGAGCTGGGAAGACGTCTCTGAAGCAGCAGCAGCATTTGAGCTGATATTCAATGGGTGCTAATCAGGTGGGGTTGAAGGTGGTTGGAAGGAGCTGGAGAGGAGTCATTGTAGAGAGGTTATGAGGTTATGATGTACAAAGGTCCTGTGGCCAGAGGTGTGTGGCATTTATGAGGAACAAAAACAGAGCCTTTGTGTCTGGAGGGTAGAAGTGAATAGTGAAGTGGTGAGCAATGAGTCTGGAGAGGTTGGCAGCGCTAAATCATGCAGGCCCTGTGGGCCCCAGTAAGGTTTTCAACATTCTCTTAAAAGCAATGGGGAACCAATGAAGGGATTTAAATAGGAAAATACACTGTCAACTTTGTATGTTAAAGAGATCGCTCTGATTCATAGATTTGCTTCCAAGTAATCCAGAGGAGGCTGGGCAAGGGGAGTAGAGGACGAATATTGATGAAATAGGAACAACTTTACATTTCTGGGTGATGGCTTCATGGTCATCCACCCTACTACTGTCTCCATTTTTTTTTGTTTAACTTTTTACATGGAGACAGATCAGTTAAGAGACTGTATTCCAGCAGAGAAATAATGTCTCAGACTTGGTGGCAGTGAAGATGGAGGGCCAGAGATAGATTCAAGATATACATTTCCAGCCAAAACCAGTTTGGCTCAGTGGATAGAGCGTCAGCCTGCGGACTGAAAGGTCCCAGGTTCGATTCCGGTCAAGGGCATGTACCTTGGTTGCGGGCACATCCCCAGTGAGAGATGTGCAGGAGGCAGCTGATTGATGTTTCTCTCTCATCGATGTTTCTAAGTCTCTATCTCTCTCCCTTCCTCTCTGTAAAAAATCAATAAAATATATTTTTAAAAAAAGATATATATTTCCAAATGGTGATACCTGTTGGTGGCCTCTCCTATCAAAGCACTCAAACCAAGTAAGGAACAAAGAGATGAAAGAAATAGATGGAGGCCCTGGCAGGGAAACTTAGTTGGTGATCAATTAAATGTAGGGGATAAGGGAAAAGTATAAAATGACTCTTAATTTCTGATTTAATCAAGTAGGATACTACTTTTGCTGAGACAAAACAGAGGAAAATGTATTGGGAAAAGAGTCTTTGAAGGAAACAACCATGAGTTCAGTCTTGAACATGTGTGAGAAACATTTAAGTGGAGATGTCAGGCTATATACGGGTAAAACACTCAGAAGAAAGGTCCAACTAGAGGGAAAACTTTCTGAGTTACTGCCCCATGGTAGTATAGACTCTAGGAAGCTTCCCCAGGGAAAGTGGGTACATAAAGAAGAGACGCTATCAACAAGGGTGCCAAGACCAATTCAGTGAGGGAAAGAATAGTATTTTCAGAAAAATATGCTGGAACAGCCCTAGCCAGTTTGGCTCAGTGAATAGAGTGTCAGCCTGAGGACTAAAGGGTCCAAGGTTCAATTCCCAGTGATTAGGGCACATGCTCAGGTTTTGGGCTCAATCCCTATTAGGGGGCATGTAGGAAACAGCCAATCGATAATTCTCTCTCATCATTGATGTTTCTCTCTCTCTCTTCCTCTTCCTTACTCTCTGAAATAAATAAAAATATTTTTTTTTTAAAATGCTGGTACAACCAGATATGCACAGGCAAAATAACTAAGTTAGACCCCTATCTCACACCATATATAAAAATTACCTAAAAAAAAAAATCAGAGTTAAAACTCTTAAATCCTTAGAAAAAAACATAGGTGTAAATCTTTGTGACTTTCAATTACAGAATGGTCTCTTAAGATATGACACCAAAACCACAAGAAACAGAAGAAAAAAATAGATAAATTAAATGTCATAAAAATGAGAAACTTTTGTGCTTTTACCATCAAGAAAGTGAAAAGAAAACCCACAGATGGGAGAAAATAATTACAAATCATATCCTAATATATAAAAACCCAGGATCCATAACATCCAAAACGACCAAAGGCTCGACTGACCGGAAGTCAGTGGTGGGTCACCACGGCCACTGCTGCGGGTGCCCCAACCCAGCACTGACTGCCGAGGGGGCTGCAGATCAGGCCCAGAGAGAGGCCTGGAGAGAAAACCAGGGTCTGATCCATAGCCTCCGTGGCAACTGTTGATCAGCACTTGCCTCTTTTTTCCCCTCTGGGCCTGGCCAGCAGCTGGGCCTCTCTTTCTCTTGGACTTCCTCTGGGCTGCTGATCAGCCCTGCCTCTCTGATCAGGCCCTTTGATAGGCCTGGAGACGCTGACTGGCATAGAAACTGACCAATCAGAACCAAATCTGAGTAAAGTGTGAGGAGCCAATGGCTGCCTAGGAGGCGGAGCTTTTGAGGCTGACTGGCATAGAAACTGACCAATCAGAACCTAATTTGGGTGAACTGAGAAGGCAGAACCTAAGGTGGGGGCTGAGGAGGGGTTTTAAGGGCAACAGCTGATTGGTGTAAGGTGTAAGGTGTAAGAAAGTGGTTCAATTTTTTAATGCCCAGTTTGGTAGTACAGTGCATATGGCTGGCTATCAGTCCAGATGTAGGGATTATGTATTTTTGTCTGCCAAGATCATCTCCTCCTGATGAAAAAGGCTTCCCCCCGCCCCCATTTAAGCAATCCTATCCTATATAATCTATCTATACTAATAACAGGGTAATATGCTAATTAGACTGGGTTGACTGGCTATCTTCTGGATGTCCAACTTCCTTCCAGACAAAGCCATGGTGGTGGGGACTGAGGCAGAGGCTGTTAGGGGTGATCATGCTGGCAGGGGAGGGCAGTTGGGGGCGAGGTCAGGCCGGCAGGGGAGGGCAGTTGGGGGTGAGATCAGGTCAGCAGGAGAGGGCAGTTGGGAGCAACCAGGCCAGCAGGGGAGGTAAGTTGGGGGCGAGATCAGGCCAGCAGGGGAGGGCAGTTGGGGGCGAGATCAGGATGGCAGGGGAGGGCAGTTAGGGGCGATCAGGCAGAGGCAGTTAGGGGAAATCAGGCTGGCAGGGGATAGCAGTTGGGGGCAAGATCAGGCTGGCAGGGGAGGGCAGTTGAGGGCAACCAGGCTGGCAGGGGAGGGCAGTTGGGGGCAAGATCAGGCCGGCAGAGGAGGGCAGTTGAGGGCAACCAGGCTGGCAGGGGAGGGTAGTTGGGGGCGAAATCAGGCTGGCAGGGAAGGACCGTTGGGGGCAACCAGGCCAGCAGGGGAGGGCAGTTAGGGGAAAGATCAGGCCGGCAGGGGAGGGCAGTTAGGGGCAATCAGGCAGGCAGGCAGAGGCAGTTAAGGGTGATCAGGCAGACAGGCAGAGAGGTTAGGTGCGATCAGGCAGGCAGGCAGAGGGGTTAGGAGCAATCAGGCAGGCAGGCAGAGGCAGTTAGGGGTGATCAGGCAGGCAGGTAGAGAGGTTAGGGGTGATCAGGCAAGCAGGCAGATGAGCGTGGTCCAGGTCCCAGTGGTCCCAGATTGAGAGAGGGATGTCCGACCACCGGTTTAGACCCGATCCCTGTGGGGACATCCCCAAAGGGGTCCCCGATTGGAGAGAGTGCAGGCTGGGCTGAGGGAACCCCCCCTGTGCACAAATTTCATGCACTGGGCCACTAGTATATCATAAGAAACTGGTATCCAGAACATACAAAGAACTCTTATAACCTTGAAGATATTATACTAAGTGAAATAAGCCAGTCACAAAAAGACAAACACTGTATTATACAAATTCTCTGAAGAAATCTAGAGTAGTCAAATTCATAGAAACAGAAAGTAGAATGGTGGTTGCCAGGGGCCAGAGGAGGGGAGAATGGAAAGTTATTTAGAGGATATAGAGTTTCAGTTTTGCAAGATAAAAAGTTCTGGTAATGGATTGCACAACAATATGAATATACTTGCTACTACTGAACTGTACAATGAACTTAGAAATGGTTAAGATGGTAATTTTCATGTTATGTGCTTTTCTTTTTCATCAATTTTATTTATTTATTTATCTACTTATATTGTTGACAGTATTACAGATGTCTCCCATTTCCCCCTGCCCCTCCCTATTTACTACCCCTCCATCTAACCCCTACTCACCCCCGCAGGTCTTCACCACCCTGTGTCCATGGGCTATGCATATCCTATTTAATAAAAGAGAAACATGGTAATTAGCCATACCTCCGCTACCCTTCCCATTGGCTAATCAGAGAGATATGCAAATTAACTGCCAGCCAAGATGGCGGCTGGCAGCCAGGCAGCTTGAAGCGAACATGAGGCTTGCTTGCTTCAGTGATGGAGGACTCCAACGTTCACCGCCTGCCGCTGCCGGCCTCTGAGCTGGCAGTTTGAAACATTGTTACAAATATAGAAGCTAAACAAAACCCCAGAAACCTGCTTTCAGCCAGCCGGGATCTCAGAGCTGGAGTTGAAACAGTGTTTTGGTTGTAGAACCCAAACAAACCAGATACCTGCTTTCAGCAGCCGAGGCCTAAGAGCTGGAGCCAAGCCTCAGAGCTAAAGCTGGCCCAGAATAAAAAAAAAAGAAAAAAAGGAGCGCTGGGAGCTTCAGTCACCCGCCAGCCTGAAAACAGCCCTCAGCCCCTCACCCAGACTGGCCAGGCACCCCAGTGGGGACCCCCACCCTGAAGGGTGTGTGACCAGCTGTAAACAGCCATCATCCCCTCATCCAGGTTGGCCAGGCACCCCAGTGGGGACCCCCACCCTGATCCAGGACACCCTTCAGGGCAAACCAGCCAGCCCCCACCCGTGCACCAGGCCTCTATCCTATATGGTAAAAGGGTAATATGCCTCCCAGCACCGGGATCAGCAGAGCCGAGAGGCCTCCCGGCACCGGGATCAGCATGACAGGGGGCAGCACCCAAACCCCCTGATCGCCCTGCGGCTCTGTGTGTGACAGGGGGCGGGGCCCCAACCTCCCTATTCACCCTGCTCTCTTCGTGACAGGGGAAGGTGCCACAACTCCCTGATCAGCCCTGCTCTGTGCCTGATAGGGGGGGAGCTCCCCAACCCCCTGATCGTCCTGCGGCTCTGTGCGTGACAGGGGGTGGCGCCGCAACCTCCCCATTGACCCTACCTTGAGTGTGACAGGGGGCGGTGCCCCAACCCCCCAATCGGCCCTACCCTGAGCGTGACTGAGGGTGGCATCGCAACCTCCCGATCTGCCCTGCTCTGTGCATGATAGGGGGTGGCACCCCAACTCCCCAATCGGCCCTGCTCTGAGCCCGACCAGGGGCTGCACCTAGGGATTGGGCCTGCCCTCTGCCACCCAGGAGCAGGCCTAAGCCAGCAGGTCGTTATCTCCCTAGGGGTCCCAGACTGCGAGAGGGCACAGGCCGGGCTGAGGGACTCCCCCCCCCCGCCGAGTGCACAAATTTTTGTGCACCGGGCCTCTAGTCTATATAATAAAGAGGTAATATGCTAATTTGTCCAGTACGGTGTCTCAGTCACAACCAGTTTTTGGACAGGGCCAGGGGAAGGGACTTCTGCCCCCAGTGCTAACATCACGCTGCCTGTGTGCATCCCTGTTCAGCACTCGTATGATGCTGTGGGGGAGGGAGGGTCTGGGCTTGATGAGGGACCTAAGGCCGCGTCCCTCCACCCCAGTTCTGGGCTGGGAGACCTCACACTGCGCCCCCTGCCACAACCCCAGGCCGGGAGGTCTCGGATTGTGCCCCCCGCCCGGCAGGGCTTGACAGAGGACCTCAGGCCACGCCCTCCACCAGGCAGGGCTTGACAGGAGACCTCAGGCCATGCCCCCCACCACGGCGCCAGGCCAGGAAACCTCAGGCCATGGCCCCCGCCCGCAGGGCTTGATGGGGTACCTCAGGCCGCACCCCCTACCCAGTGGGTCTTGACAGGGGACCTCAGGTCATGCCCCTTGCCTGGTGGGGCTTGACGGGGGACCCCTGCCCCGGCTCCAGGCCGGGAGACATCAGGCTTCACCCCCTGCCCAGGCTCTGGGCTGGGAGACCTCAGACTGCACCCCCTCCCCCCGCCCCAGCTCTGGGCCAGGAGACCTCAGGCTATGACCCCCGCCCAGCAGATCTTGACAGGAGACCTCAGGCTGCACCTCTCACCCAGTGGGGCTTGACAGGGGACCTCAGGCCACAGCCCCCACCCCAGCTCTGGGCTGGGAGACCTCAGACTGTGCCCCACTCCTCAGCGCTGGGCCGGGAAACCTTAGGCTGTACCCCCCGCCCAGCGCCAGGCCTGGGGACCTGAGGCTGCGCCCCTGCCCAGAGGGGCTTGACCAGGGTGGGGCCAGCCGGGTCTAGGTCTCACCCAATGGAGGTGGGGCCAGCCAGGTCTGGGTCTCCTGTGTTTTAGAAGCACGTGAGGGTGGTGGGCGGGGACTTGACTCTAAGTCCCACGGCACACCCCAGACTCTTGCAGGAGGGAGATTTTATATACATTTTACTAATTTTCTTTCATCTTTGACACTTCTATTATAGAGAAAGAGCAAATAGCAATATTAAAATATTTCTTCTCATTAATTCTTTTAATGTGCATGAATTTCATGCACCAGGCCACTAGTCTATATATATAAAAACAGGTAATATGGAAATTAGCTGGGCATCACGACCAGCTCAGAAGGAGGCTGCTGCATCACAACCGCACAGGAGGAGCTGTGAGCACAGATGGGCGGAGGGGACTGTGTGCCACCCCCAGCCCCAGCGGACACACACCAGGGGTGGGGACGTGTTCTGAGTGGCTGCAGCATGGCTTGGAGCATGCCCCCAGTGGGTGGCAGCAGCGGCTGGAGAAAAGCAGCCCCGGTCCCAGATGCCTGGCAGTGGCAGGAGCAAAGCAGCCCGGGTCCTGGGTGCCAGAGGGAAGCCGGTGCTGGCAGCCAAGGGAAGGAAGGCCTATTCTTGCATGAATCTTTGTGCATCGGGCCTCTAGTAAGTATATAAGTTCTTTGGTTTATCTCTTCTTGTCTCCTCACCCCCACATGGAGGTATTTCAGTCTGTTCCATGCCTTCATGATTCAGGTTTTATTTTATAGGTCAATTGGTTTTGTTCATTAGATTCCACAAATAAGTGAGATCATGTGATATTTGTCTTTTTTTAAAATATATTTTATTGATTTTTTTACAGAGAGAAAGGGAGAGAGATAGTTAGAAACATCAATAAGAGAGAAACATCGATCAGCTGCCTCCTGCACACCCCCTACTGGGGATGTGCCTGCAACCAAGGTACATGCCCTTGACCGGAATCGAACCTGGGACCCTTCAGCCCACAGGATGACGCTCTATCCACTGAGCCAAACCAGTTAGGGCGATATTTGTCTTTTTCTGATTGGCTTATTTCACTTAGCATAATAGTTTCCAGGTCCATCCATGCTGTCCCAAAGGGTAAGAGATCACTCTCTTCTATAGTTGCATAGTATTTCATTATGTAAATGTCCCACAGCTTTTAAAATAGATATATACTAGAGGCCTGGTGCACGAAATTTGTGCACTGGGCGGGGGGAGGGGGGTCCCACAGCCAGGATTGTGAAAGGGCACAGGCCAGGCTGAGGGACCTCACCCGTGCACGATCAGGGCCAGGGAGGGACACAGGAAGTTGGCCAGCTGGGGAGGGACCGCGGGAGGGCTCCAGGGTGTGTCCAGCCCATCTCACTCAGTCCCAATCAGCCAGACCCCAGCAGCAAGCTAACCTACCAGTTGGAGCGTCTGCCCCCTGGTGGTTAGTGCGTGTCATAGTGACTAGTCGACTAGTTGACTGTCTGGCCCCTGGTGGTCAGTGCACAGCATAGTGAGCAGTTGAGGGGCCTTAGCATATCATTAGCATATTACATTTTGATTGGTTGAATGGTTGACTGGACAACTGGACCCTTAGCATATTAGGCTTTTATTATATAGGATGATTGATTTTAGAGAGGGAGGGAGAAAGAGAAACATCAATGATAAGAAAGAATCATTGATCGGCTGCCTCCTGCACACTCTCTACCAGGGATCAAGCCTGCAACCCAAGCATATGCCCTGGCCAGGAATCAAACAGTGATCTCCTGGTTCATAGGTCAATGCTCGACCACTGAGCCATGCCAGCTGGGCCCACATATTTTTTATACACTCATCTACTGATGGGCACTTGGGCTGTTCCAAACCTTAGCTATTGTAAATAACACTGCTATTTTCATAGGGTACATATATTCTTTCTCATTGGTGTTTCAGGGTTTTTAAGATATATTCCCAGAAGTGGGATTGCTGGGTCAAATGGCAGTTACATTTTTTATTTTTTTAGGAAACTCCATACTGTTTCCATAGTGGCTGCACAAGTCTGCATTTGCACCAGCAGTGAACTAGGGCTCCCTTTCTCCACATCCTCACCAGCACTAGTTATTATGCGTTTTCTTAACCACAATTTAAAACTTTTTAAAAAGGGATTCTTAAAACTGAACAATAAAAAGACAAAAAATCCAACTAAAATGGGCAAATACTTGAGTAAATATTTTTTCCAAAGAAGATATCAAAGACCAATAATGAAAAGATGCTCAACATCTCAAAATCACAATGAGATACTGCTTCACACCCACTAGGAGACTATGATCAGTGCCAGGTGCTGGTGGGACGTGGAGAAATTGAAACCCCCATATATTGCTGATGAAAGTGCTTTGGAGAACAGTTTGGTGGTTCTTCAAATGGTTAAACACAGAGTTACTGTATAACCCTGCAATTCCACTCCTAGGTTTATATCCAAGAGAACTGAAAACATGTCCACATAAAATCTTGTACAAGTATTATAATCACTGTCATCATAATAATCATAATAATCCTTATTATAATCATAGTCATCATAATAGCCCCAAAAGGTAAATCCCAAACCCATCAACTGATGAATGGATAAACTGTGGTATATATACAGTGGAATATTATTCACCACAAAAAGACATAAAGTACTGATACATGCTACAACATGAATGAATCTTGGAAACATTATGCTAAGTGAAAGAAGCCAGTCACAAAAGACCACATATATTATGCTTCCATTACAGGAAATACCAAGAATTGGCAAACACATAGAGACAGAAAGTAGATTAGTAGTTGCCAGAGGCTGAGGGGAGGGGAATATGGAAGTGACTGATGGGCATAGAGTTTCTTTTGGGATGATGAAACTGGTCAGGAATTAGTGATGATGGTGGCACAACTTTGTGAATTTATTAAAAGCCAACACATTGTACACTTTAAAAGGGTGAATTTTATGGTATGTAAATTATACAGTTGTCCTTTGGTATACACAAGGGGATTGGATCCAGCTCCCTCTCCCCCCATGTCCTCATGTATACCAAAGTTCCAGGATGTTCAAGCCCTTTAAATAAAATAGTGTTGTACTTTATGTCACCTATATAGGCTTCAGCAGGGTTCGCCTACATATCACTCATTCGAGGGGATTCAGAGTGGAATTTTCTGGGACTCTCGCCCTACCCCCACCCCTCCCAAGAATATTTTCGATCCCTGGTTGACTGAATCGAGGCATGTGAAGCCAGAGGATGTAGGGCCAACAGTATCTCCAGGAGGAGGGGTTGGGGAGAGAAGTCTGGGCCCTCAAGAACCACAACACAGTCCTGCAGGTAGCTTAGGAGAGAAGGCCCCGAGGTAGAAAGAAAGTCAGGTGTATCGGCTGTTATGAAAGCCCAAGGAGTGTTTCAAAAAGGAGGAATGGGGAGGCAGTGCAGTTTACTGAGAGGCCCGGAGAAGCCTGAAAGGCAGGCATAATCCAGATTCTGGTGCCAAAGGCCTGCCCCTCCTTCCTCCTTCCCTGCCTGCGACTGCAGCCCAGGGAAGGACTGTGAGGACAGGCCCGTGGGCACAAGTAAGGACGCTGCTGAGCACAGCTGAAACTCAGGTCACCACCGGCTCAGCACCACACCAGCCTTGGATTCTGCTTTCCTCCCAGGAAAGACCACAGAGATACTGGAGTGTGAGCAGGAGGAGGGATTGTCTGTTCCTCTCCTGACTCCTTGAGGGGTGTTTGGGGTCAGGGAGGGAGAAGGTACTGTTCTTGCCCTCAGCCTTGCAGCTTGGTCCACTGTCCCCAGCCATTTTCCCCTGACACTAATCCACTCCGGGCCTCTCTGCCCAGCCCTCAAACCACAAGTCCATTTTCTGCGCCGAGAGGGCAGCCACGCCCAGAATTCCAGCACAGCAGTCAGCCCGCCCAGGCCCTGGCGCCAGAGACCAGAGGCCAGAGACCACGCCCGCCTGTCGGTGGGGCTGGTGGGTCCCTAGGCGTGGGAGTAAAAGCTGGTGCAGCCTGGGGCCTGTGGAAGGTGCATCCACACGCCCACGCCTCCTGGCCTCCCTGCAAAGGAAGCCCCCACCCCATCATGGAACCCCTCTTGCATGGTATCCGGCAGCGGGCTGGATTTGAGGCACTCCAAGCAGGCCTGGCCAGCTCTGCCGCCCCAAGCTGTACTCCAGCTAAGGGTTCACATTCCTGAGCGATGACCTACTTTTAAGGAGCTTGTTGGGACCTTTTCCTCCAGGGAGAACCCCTGATTGTCCAAATAATGGAAACTCCCTGCTCTTGCCACCATTATTCAACATTGTTCAGAAGGTTCTAGACATCACACAAAGGCAAGAAAAAGAAATATTAAAAAGACTCTTATAATTTGAAAGATGGTAAGGTTATCCAGAGGATATATAATCAACTGAAAGAAACTGGCCCAGATATTCTTATATTTAGCACTGGGCTAGGCAGAGCTGTGATTGGAATAGAAACATAATGACCTCTTATGGAATTAATTATTACTTGGTTACAAGACTAACATGAAAATCAGTGGTTTCACCCTGCCTGGTGTGGCTGTTGCTGAATGTGGTCCTATGCACCCAAAGGTGGCGGGTTGGATTCCTGGTCAGGGAATATACCCAGGTTGTGGGCTCCGTTCCAGGTCCCAGGCAACCCATCAATTTCTCTCTCTCTCTCTCTCTCTCTCTTTCTTTCTCTCTCTCTCTCCCCCCCCTCCCCTTTCCTCTTTCTCTTAAAAAAAAAATCAGTGGCTTCTCTGTAGACCTGCAATAAACAGTTGTAAAATATATTTGGGAAAATTATTCTTATATGTCAACAACACACATAAGATACCCAAGAATAAACATTTTAAAACGTAAAGAGCCCTGACCGGTTTGGCTCAGTGGATAGAGCATCGGCCTGCGGATTGAAGGGTCCCGGGTTTGATTCCAGTCAAGGGCATGTACCTTGGTTGCGGGCACATCCCAGTGGGGGGTGTGTGGGAGGCAGCTGATTGATGTTTCTCTCTCATCGAAGTTTCTAACTCTCTATCCCTCTCCCTTCCTCTCTGTAAAAAATCAATAAAATATATATTTTTTAAAATGTAAAGAAATGTGAGAGAAAAATCACAAACATTTTTAAAATGACATAAAAGGAGACTTGAATAAATGGAGAGATAAACTCTGTTCTTGAGTGGGAAGATTCAAAGTTTTAAAGAAGCAAATTTATCTCAAATTTAATTCAAGGACTTTGCCCTACCATATGTTAGAACAAATGACAAAGCCAAATCAATTAACATAACACAGTATTTACTAGTTTAGTAAAGATTAATATACTGATAGAACATATAAGTTCAGAACATGACCTATCTAATCTAATAAAAGACAAACATGCAAATTGACCATACATTCGCTATACCTTAAGCCACGCCCAGCAGCCAATCAGAGCAACTATATTAACCCAACCAAGATGGCGGCCGGCAGGCACAGAGCTGCAGCAAGCAGGAGGCTTGGTTGCCCCGGCCATAAACCCCCGATACCTGCTTCCAGCTGCCATGGCCACGGAGCTCAAGTGAGCAGGAGGCTTGGTTGCACTGGCAATGGAAGAAGCCAAGCTTCAAGGCAGGCTGCTGCCTCCTCTCAAGGCAACAAAGTTTCAATTATTGAAGGTAAATAAACCCCAGATACCTGCTTCCAGTCTCCGTGGCCATGGAGCTGGAGCAAATAAAAACAAAAAATAAAAAAAGGAAAGGCTGGGAGCTTTGGTTGCCCAGGGGCCTGGTCAGTCTGAAAACAGCCATCAGCCCCTCACCCAGGCTGGCCAGGAACCCCTGTGGGGACCCCCACCCTGAAAGGGGTTTGGGCAGCCTGAAAACAGCCCTCAGCCCCTCACCCAGGCTGGCCAGGCACCCCAGTGGGGACCCCCACCCTGAAGGGGGTTTGGGCAGCTTGAAAACAGCCATCAGCCCCTCACCCAGGCTGGCCAGGCATCCCAGCAGGACCCCCACCCTGATTCTAGGACACCCTTCAGGGCAAACCAGCCAGCCCCCACCCGTGCACCAGGCCTCTATCCTATATAATAAAAGGGTAATATGCAAATTGACCCTAACTGCAGAACGACTGGGAATGACTGGTCACTATGACACACCCTGACCACCAGGGGGCAGATGCTCAATGCAGGAGCTGCCCCCTGGTGGACAGTGTGCTCCCACAAGGGGAGCTCTGCTCAGCCACAAGCCAGGCTGACGGCTGCCAGCACAGCTGTGGTGGCGGGAGCCTCTCCTGCCTCCTCAGCAGCACTAAGGATGTCCGACTGCAGCTTAGGTCTGCTCCCTGTTGGTAAGTGGACATCCCCTGAGTGCTGCTGGGCTGCCAGAGAGATGTCTGACTGCCAGCTTGGGCCTGATCCCCCAGGAAGCGGGCCTAAACCAGCAGGTGGACATCCTCTGAAGGGTCCCAGACTCCAAGAGGCGATAGGCCGGGCTGAGGGACCCCCCCCCCCCCGCCCCCTGAGTGCACGAACTTTTGTGCACCAGGCCTCTAGTGGGTATATAATTAAGAACGTATTTCAAATAAGTAAGAGAAGAATGGATTGTCCAATAAATGGTATTGGGACAATTGGCTACCAAACATCAGTCACAAAATAAATTCAAGGTAGATTAAAAATCCAAATATTTTCTAAATTAATAAAATACTAAAATAAAATGGAGGAAATTATTAAAATATCAGGAAATGTTTAAGCAAAATATAAAACCCAGAACACATAAAAATATGAAACTCAGAATCACATAAAAATTAAAAACCTTTGTACATCAAATAATGAATTGGTACTTTTTAATATTTAATGAGTTCATCCAAGGCAAAAGGAAAAGGTAAACTAATAGAAAAGTGATTAAGAATATGAACAGGCCAGTCACAAAAGAAATCTCTCTCTTAATTATCTTGTTCATAAACATTTAAAAATTATAGTACTCAACATTACCAAGAATGTAGAAAATAAGCATTCTTTATACCTCACAATGAGAGTGAAAGCTAAGTTAACCTTTCTGCCATATATCAATGCCTTATGAAATGCAAATACTTTGACCCAACAACTCCATTTCACATATGCTAATTAGACCAGACGTCCTTCCAGACAACCTTCCAGACAAAGCCGAGGCCTGCAAGAGAAGCCCGGGTCTCGGTGCCAGAGGGAAGCCGGTGCCAGAAGCCTGGGGAAGGCCTATTCTTGCAAGAATTTCATGCATTAGGCCTCTAGTTGTTTAACAACGTGCTATTTAGCCTTCAGGTGTTTGAATGTTTTTGAGTGTTTTTACTGTAGTTGATTTCTAATTTCATTCTATTGTGAACTGAGAAGATGCTTGATATGATTTTAATCTTCTTGAACTTGTAGAGACTTGTTTTATGTCCTAATATGTGGTCTATCTTTGAGAATGACCCATGGGCATTTGAGAAGAATGTATATTCTGCAGCTTTGGGGTGAAATGTTCTATAAATGTCAGTTAAATCCATCTGATTCAGTGTATCATTTAGAGTCTCTGTTTTCTTGTTAATTTTTTGTCTGGAAGATCTATCCAGTGAAGTCAGCAGGGTATTAAAAGTCCCCTACTATGACTGTATTGCTGTCGATCTCTCCCTTAAAGTCCTCTAGAAGTTATATATATATTTTTTTTTTGAATGATAACATTGCTGAATATAGTGATCATGGTTTCAAATCCTTGCTTATATATATCTATCTATCTACTGGGCACATTGTTTACCAGGGTTATATCCTCTTGCTGAATTTATCCCTTCAGTATGATGTAGTGACCTGTGTTGTTTCCTGTGATGGCCTTCATTTTGAAGTCTATTTTGTCAGATATGAGTATTTCTACCCCAGCTTTTATTTCCTTTCCATTTGCATGGAAAATTTTTTCCATCCCTTCATGCTCATCCTGTGTGAGTTTTTTAGTCTGAACTGGGTCTCTTGTAAATAGCATATAATTGGGTCATGTTTTTGTATCCATTCAGCTACCCTATGTCTTTTGATTGGAGCATTTAATCCATTTACATTTAAGGTTACTATTGATAGGTACTTATTTATTGCCATTTTAATTCTCTTTAAAAAATATTTGTTTATTGATTTCAGAAAGGAAAGGAGAGGAAGAGAGAGATAGAAACATCAATGATGATGGAGAATCATTGATCAGTTGCCTCCTGCATGCCCCACATTGGGGATCAATCCTGCAATCCAGGCATATGCCCTGACCGGGAATCGAACCGTAACCTTCTGTTTAATAGGTTGACACTCAACCACTGAGCCATGATGGCCGGGCACCATTTTAATTCTTTATACCTATGTTTCTCTATATATATATTTCTTCTTTCTGTAGCAGTCCCTTTAGCATTTCTTGCAGTGCTGATTTAGTGGTGATAAACTCCTTTAGCCTTTTTTATTTTTTGGTCTGGGAATCTCTTTATTTCACTATCTATTTTGAATGATAACATTGCTGGATATAGTGATCATGGTTTCAAATCCTTGCTTTTCATTACCTTGAATACTTCATGCCATTCCCTTCTGACTTGTAGAGATTCTGATGAGAAATCAGCTAACCGCATTATGGGAGCTCCTTTGTAGGTAGCACATTGCTTTTCCATTGCTGCCTTTGAGATTCTCTCTTTGTCTTTAATTTTTGGCATTTTAATTATGATGTGTCTGGGTGTGGGCCTGTTTGGGTTTTTCTTGTTTGGGACTCTCTGTGCCTCCTTCACCAGGTTAAGGAAGTTTTCTGCCATTATTTCTTTAAACATGTTCTCTATTGCCTACTCACTGTCTTCCCCTTCTGGCACACTTGTTAAATGAGGACAGCTTCCTTAAGCTGTCCTCCTGTTTTGTTTTTGGTTCTCTGATTGAGTGATTTTTTTCTACTCTGTCTTTTAATTCACTGATCCAATCCTTGGTTTTGCCTAATCTGCTATGTATTCCTTCCACTGTGTTCTTTATTAGTGCCATGTCATTCTTTATAGTTACTATATCTTTTTTTCATGCTGTTGGGCATCTTTACCATCATTATTCTAAACTCTATGTCTGATAAATTTCTTATCTCCATTTCATTTAGCTCTTATTCTGGGGAATTCTCTTGTTCTTTCATTTCAAGCTTGTTTTTATTTGTTTGTTTGTTTGTCTGCCTATTTGGGTTTATGTCTGTAGGTAGATCTGCCATGACTTCCAGTCTGTAGTGCCAGACAATGTCAGACACTGTGACTGGCCCTGAGTACTGTTTGGAACTATCAGCAATACACAGCTTGTGGCTCCCTCTGCTGGAACTGGGTGCCTTTGGAAAGGACCAATATGCACACCAGGGTCTGCTTTCCCTGGCCCCATGCCCAGAAGGAGATCAGGCAAAAACTCAACGCCTCCAGAGATCCTCCTCTTCCTGCAGTCTGATTGTTATCAGCCTTGATTAACCTCAGGCTATCGACCACAGGGTAGGGTGAGGGATTTTTCCAACAGGGTGGGACAACTGCCTTCCCCCCAGGCAAAACTGCCTGGATTAGAAAGGTCCATGGGAGAAAGATGGTCTCCACACGTGAAGGAATAAATCAGCACAGGAAACCAGGGTGACTGCCCTCTGAGCTCCAACCCAGAGCCCCCCACCCTGAACTGTCCTCACACCACTCCAGTTCACTCTGCCCTCCCTCTGTTGGCCTCCAAGGTGAGTGGCTACACATGAAATTTTGTGTATTGGCCCTTTAAGAGGGTTCCTGCATTTCCAGCCATCTCTTGCTGGCTGATAGCAACCCTGCTGCTTTTCACAGCCAGATGTTCTGTGTGCACTTTTCTCAGTTCTGGTTCTCTGGGCTGGGGAGCCCAGTTTGCAGTTTAGACCCCAGAATTCTCAGTGGGAACCCGTCACCACTGAGATATCCCTTCAGGACTCCAGATGTTTTCTGTGGGAGCCCCGTCAGCCCTTGCACACCTCTGCACTTCCTACCAGTCTCTGTGTGGTCTCCACTTTCCACCCTTGCTTATCAGGGTTCTGTCTAGCTAGTCCCCAGTTGATTTTTCAGAGTGGGTCTTCTGTAATTTAGTTGTATTTCCAGTTTGGTACTGGGAGAGCATCAGTGTAGTTTCCACTTACCCCACAGCCATTTTGGAATCCCTGACACTACTACTTCTTACCATGACCTTAGGTAAGCTCCTCCTGTCCTCTGTGCCTTAATGGCCTCACTTGTGAGATGGGACTCTGGGTTGTTGTGAGGACTGAAATGAGTTGATTGACATTAAACACTTACATGCATGGCTCAAAGGAAGTGGTTGGAAATGGCAGCTGTTTGTTAGGATCTAGCTACTGTTGCCAGTCTCTATATGCACCAACTCCAATAATGCCTACTGTTGATCAGCATGTTGGTGAATGGACAGTCTCACATACTGTCGTGTTTAGGGCAGTGTGAGAAGAGTAGATACATTTTATATGTAGATAACCTCAGATCATAAATTCCATTTCTAACAATTTATTGTTAGAAAATAACTGGACCCATTTAAATGCACAAGAATGTTCACGAAGTATAGTTAGAAGAGAAAGAATAAGGCATAAAAATTATGATTTATTCATAGAATAGATGGCTTTGTAACTATTAAAATAATATGTATCAAGTTATTTATTAAAACATTTATTAAAAACAGTCTATTAACATGGACAGATAGCATTACATAACATTGAAAAAGCATTATATATTGCCGAAACCGGTTTGGCTCAATGGATAGAGCGTCGGCTTGCGGACTGAGGGGTCCCAGGTTCGATTCCGGTCAAGGGCATGTACCTGGGTTGTGGGCACATCCCCAGTGGGAGATGTGCAGGAGGCAGCTGTTTCTCTCTCATTGATGTTTCTAACTCTCTATCTCTCTCCCTTCCTCTCTGTAAAAAATCAATAAAATATTTAAAAAAAGAAAAAAAAAGAAAAAGCATTATATAGAACAGCATGTATAATATAATAGATGTAGGAAGGATGCTCATAAAATTCTAACAATATTTTTCTTCATGAATTGGGATTTTAGATATTTTTTTAATTTTCTTCTTTAGACTTTTCCATATACTCTGCTTGATTTTTTTAAAAAATATATTTTATTGATTTTTTACAGAGAGGAAGGGAGAGGGATAGAGAGTCAGAAACACTGACGAGAAGGAAACATCGATCAGCTGCCTCCTGCACACCTCCCACTGGGGATGTGCCTGCAACCAAGGTACATGCCCTTGACTGGAATCGAACCTGGGACCTTTCAGTCCACAGGCCGACGCTCTATCCACTGAGCCAAACCAGTTATGGCTCTGCTTGATTTTTATGATCACAACAAACAATCTCACTTGTAGCTAAGAATTCAAAGGAAGAAGGAGGATATAGCAAAACAAACAACAACATAAAAACTTATTCCTACAGCACAGCAATATTAACTAATAGATACCTCTAAAATTCCAAATTCCTAAAACCTCATTCTTCCTACATGGAAACCCTCAGAATCAAAAAAAAAAAAAAAATGACATTGATTTTAAAAATAAACTTTGAGCCTGGCCAGCATGGCTCAGTGGTTGAGTTATGAACCAGGAGGTCACAGTTCAATTTCCCGTCAGGGCACATGCCTGTGTTGTAGGCTCAAGGCAGCCAATCAATGATTCTTTCTCATCATTGATGTTTCTCTCTCTCTCTCTCTCTCTCTCTCTCCCCCTTCCTCTCTGAAATCAATAAAAATAGATTTAAAAAATAAATAAACTTTGCCAAATCTTCACATGTAATAAAACTACAAAACTAAACACACACACACACACACACACACACACACACACACACCAGTGCGTGGAAACCTGGTGTAAACTGAACAAGGTTGATGCGTTATATCAATGTTAATTTTTCTGATTGTTATTGTGCTGCTGTCATGTAGGATGTTACCATTGGGAGAAACTGAGTGAAAGATACATGAGATCTCTGTATTATTTTATATAATTGCTTGTAAATCTACAATTATTTGAAAATAAAAAGTGTATTAAAAATGAACTTTGCACCTTGAAAAAGTAAACATGCTAAGCTTTTCTTAGAGCTGGGGCTAAATTATCAGAGAGTCTGGGTCTCAGATTCTCAAAGCTGGAGGCACTGAAGGGAAACTAACTTTTGGTGACCAGCCTATTACACCACCTGAGAACCTTTAAATGAACCAGATGTGATGATAGATGAAGAAAGGGAGGCTCAGACCCAGTAGTGTCTCAGCATTCATTTCTGGAGCAAGGATTTGTGTCCAACTCTTTCTGAAAGCGCATGCTTTTCCTATTGTTATGTCACAGTGACTACATCTGCGAAAGACTTAAAGGAAAAGAAAGAAGTTGTTCACTGTTATCCATATAAAGGAACTAAATAAATATTCATGTGGGTGGAAAAATGGTGGCGATCTAATTGGGCACAAGAAGTTCCTTATTTATTTATTTATTTATTTATTTATTTATTTATTTATTTATTTTAATATATTTCTTTATTGATTTCAGAGAGGAAGGGAGAAGGAAAGAGAGATAGAAACATCAATGATGAGAGAGAATCATTGATCGGCTGCCTCCTGCACACCCCCTACTGGGGATCAAGCCCACAACCCAGACATGTGCCCTCAACTGGAATCGAACCTGGGACCCCTCAGTCCACAGGCTGACGCTCCATCCACTGAGCCAAGCTGGCCAGGGCAAGAAGTTTCAAAGTATGTGCCTACATGTGAATATCATTCATCATGTATATCACTGTAGCCCTGATTACTAGAAAGTTCTTTCCAACACTCAAATAAGCCTAACTCTATCTAGTGGTCTTTCATCAAGGAACAAACCTTTGTCACCATGTTCCTTCCTTGATAAAATTAGATTTCCACTGTTGGTGCGACCACTGCAGAGTCTGGGCTATAACCACTTATAACCTCTCTTCTCCTGAGTGATATTGGAAGACCCGATAGCTTTCCTACTGCTGCTTTTACAGGGAGCCAACTGGTTATTTCCAGTCCTCCATCTTTATGGACCACAGTTGACAGTCTAAGAGACCCCAGAGTCCAGGCAAGAGTTTCAGGGTGGGCCTGGGAACTCCTGAAATTTTGGGCAAAATTGTTATATCTGAACAAAGAGGTATGCATCTGGAAAGAGAGCATTTCACTTTTATTAGATTTTTAATGTACCTAAGACTACCAAAATGATAGGAAATACAACTTTAATTTGATCAGCAACAAAATGGATTTAAAATATAAACTCCAAAACTGTTACTTAAAAAAAGTAAATACTCAGCTAGCAATAAACTTATTGTAAATAAAAAGAAAGAATTACGTTTTTAATTCTGTCTTTCTAGTACTAGCTATACCTCAGGGTAAACAAATAGTTGAAAGAGGAAACATTTCTTTTTATGGGAAGATTCAAGCCAATAAATGATGAAAGAGTGATAGAATTAGAGCAATACCATTCTACAATCCCTAATGAAATAACGGGTTTAAATAAAATGATCATCAATGCCTGCTGACATCCTCCAAAGAGAAATAACCAGATGTGCTTCCTAATGTTCTTCCTCAAATGCTCAATACCTTTTGAAACTGAGCAACATCTAGACCGACTATTTATAGGAAATACAAGAGTCAGGGGAGCCCTAACCGGTTTGGCTCAGTGGATAGAGCGTCGGCCTGCGGACTGAAGAGTCCCAGGTTCGATTCCGGTCAAGGGCATGTACCTTGGTTGCAGACACATCCCCAGTGGGGAGTGTGCAGGAGGCAGCTGATCGATGTTTCTCTCTCATCGATGTTTCTAACTCTCTATCCCTCTCCCTTCCTCTCTGTAAAAAAATCAATTAAAATATATTGGGGGGAAAAAAAGAGTCAGGGGAATATTTTAAACAACACCAGGAAACTGGGAAATGGTATAGGACAAATAATCCTATTTCTTCAACAAATACATTGCAACAAAAACAAAAAAGAAGAAATGAAAGGTTTATATTATGGAAAACAACCCCTTCCTCCTGTCATCTGTGCTGAGTAGGCACATCCTCTTTGGGGAGACAATTCCTTCTGAATTACACAGGAATTTCCATGCCAGAGGCTTCTGCTCTCCCCCATCCCCTTTCCTTTCCTACATTAGTAAACAGGTTGGAAATTCATCAAAGCTTCAAAGGTTGGTGATAGAGAACAGGTGGTGACAAACTGATGCCCTGCAGCCCAGGTGAATTGCATCCAGGGTGAATAGCAGCATAGTGGTCAAGATGGACTTCATGCCAAAGAATGATTTTCACTTCTCAGAAAGGAAAAACAAATGATTTTCTGGTGTCTGGACTCAGACACTGGGCACCAAAGCGGAATGCTGCACTGTTCTCAAATTCATGGGCTTTCCCTAAGTAGTTACAGTGAAGAAGAAATTGTAAATAAAAAGAAATGAAATGCCTTCGGAAATAAAGGGGAAACATGCTAGGTAGCAGAATGACTGAATGGAGAAGGGCTTTAGGGGACCTACAGTTCAATTGCCTTACCTAATGGGTAGAGGAGACACCCTCTACTCACCTCTCTCTCTCTACAACTCTGGAAGTCTTTGCTCTGAAAGAAGCTAGACTTCAGAGCCAGCTGGAGTTGTAAATGGGCAAAGCAGGCCCAAAGAGAAAACCTGACTTGTTTTCAAGTCACAGCAAAATAGGAACAGTATTAGGCTGAGAACTCACTTCTGATTCCCTGAATGAGGCTCTTCATGTTGGTCTGATAAATATGGTATGTGGCATTCAAGGGCCATAGCCACAACTTAACCAGGTTAAGGCCTGGGTGGAGCCACCCAAGCAGGTCAGTGAAGAGCTTCAGGGAGGCTGGCTGGCATAAAGCCACCTTGAGTACTGGCAACCTCAACCTTGGGGGGCATCCTAGGTGGATAAACTGGCACACAGGTCTTTCTGGTCTGCACTAAGGCTTTGAGGACTTGCCTGAGCTAAAAAAAATTTTTTTTAAATTTGAAAGCAACCAGTAACATCAAGACATAGATAGGGCCTGGGCTGTCCCCTCGAGGCTATTCAAAACATTCTTCAAAGCAGGAAGGAGAATTTTGATTTGCCCCGAGCAGAAACTCCTGGAAGCTCAGTGCCAGCCTCTTTCAGGTTCACCCTCTAGACTGCCCATTTGCTCTAGAATTGCTCACTGCTTTACTGGTCCTGTCAAACTGCAGCCTCACACCTGAGTGTGCCTGCCAACATGGACTGGACTGGACTCCAGCCAATGTGATCTGAGGACTGTGGAGGAGGCATGTCACCTGCCCCAGTGCTGGCTGACTAGGGGGCAGGCTGCCCTCCAGAGCTCAGACTGTGGCATCTGGGAACTTACAGCAGGGGCAGGACTTCACAGCCTCACCCACTGGATCTTTCTTCACCAAATATCCCCACTTCTCCACTCCCCCCACCCCGCACCCCCGCCAAAAGCCCCAAGACCTCAGGGGCAGAGGCCACAATTCTTGATGTCACATTAAACACCACCTTCCACCTGCCCTGCCTCTCTGCCCCTTCCCCAGGTGCAAGAATTTCCTTCCTCCCAGGGCGACTTTGGATCAAATCTCGAGGCTGAAAGACCAGCCCCAGCCCGCCCGACCAGGACGGGCCTGATGCACGGGGGTGGCCCACTCGTGCCAGGACAGCTCCACACTGTCTCCTGGGCAGCCGCGGCCAGACATAACTGCACACTCAGCTGGGAGGGCAGAAAGGCTGAAAACCCCACCCCGGGCCAGCAGGGAAGCATCAGCCTTTGGGTGGGGAGCAGTCAGGGCTGGGGGTCGATAGGGCTGGGGAATGAATGAATGAATGAATGAATGAATGAATGAATGAATGAATGAACGAACGAACGAACAGGGATGATGGCAGAGGGTGGTGGTGGTGGTGGGCTACGGAGATGTCCCAAGAAGGGTGCCCTCCGCTGCCCGGACGTCCTCATCCCCACGCCCGGACCCCTCGCGCGGAGCACAGCAGCCGGGACAACGTGCCTAGCCGCAAACACCCCGCAACCTGAGAAGCGCAGCTCTGGAGCTGAGCCTGCATTTCGGCGGGCGGGAAGTGCCTGCCCTCCGGGCAGAAGGCACCCAGGCGCGTCGGGCCCCGTCCCGCCCCTCGCCTGAACCAGGCAGGCGGGCTGCAGTCCCTTACCTGCCAGCCGCCACTGTCTCGCCCCTGCTCAGAGCAGTCATAGATGCGCCTCCGGCCAGCGCGGGAGACCCAGCGGCCGGACTGCCACCAGCCGGTCCTCGTCCTCGCAGCCGGGAGGGCCCACCTCCTCCTGCCCATTGGTTGCCCGCACGGGACGGGCCCTGCCCATTGGCAGGTCCTTCACCCTCTCCAGACTCAAGGTGGGGCCCAAACGCCTCACAGATCTCCACGCCCCTTTCAGGGTCTGCTCCTCCAGCCTTGCACTGCAAGGGCCTGGGGCCCCTGCACGTTCTTCCTCTTCATCTTTCCGGGTCTCTTCGCGGAGCTCTGCAGCAACCAATTCCAGCCCTCCCTAAATAAACCCTCCCGGCACTGAACTCCAGGGCAGCTTTCCATTTTTCTCCACACCGGATTACTGAGGGCCTGAGTGGGGAATACTAGAGGTAATGGTGGAACAAGTCAAACTGTGAGCGAAATGCTGCCATGCACCTTGCCCAGAGCTGGAAACTTCACTGTGGCCAGGCAAAGACTTTTGGATAAGTCTGGGGAGGACTGAAGACGGCCAGGAAATGAAGAGTGGGGCTTGGTGGTGTCAATGGGGGTGACAAAGAACTGGGCCTTGAGAACCGGCTCAAATTCAGGTTCCCCCAACCTTTTTGGCCTGCAGGCCCCTTCCCTCCTACCCCCACCAGGTAGAGCTTAGTCCTTGGGAGTGGTCAGGAGACTGGGAAAGGTGCAAGTGGATTTGGTCCCATTCCCAAACCTCTTCTCCCCACCTCCTTCACCCAGCTGTACCACGGAGGGAGGGCATAGGAAGATGCAAGGGGCACTAACAGAGCCCAGGTTTGAAACTGTTCTGGGAACTTTGGAGCAGATGCTGTCTCAGGAGCCAGGTCTCGTCCTACAGCTCCCATCAGGGGCCTCTACTGCATGAAGGCCTAAGGGGCGGGCAGGGCAAGGACTACTCCACTCAGTTTACCCACCAGAACAGGAGGAAAGGGCCCTGGTCACTGCCTTCCAATCTGACTCAAACAAGCCATTATCATTTCCCCAGCTGCAGCCCTGGCCGTGGCTCAGTTGGTTGGAGCATTGTCCCTTGCTTGCACCAAAGGGTCACAGGTTTGATCGTCAGGGCACATAACCAGGTTGTAGGGGAGGCAACTGATCAGTTTCTCTCTCATCTCTCCTCTCTCTAAAAATCAATAAAGACATATCCTTGGGTGAGGATTAAAAAAAAAAACTTCCCCAGCTGCAGTTTTGGGTACTGATTTTAGAGCAGTGGTTCTCAACCTTCCTAACGCTGCGACCCTTTAATACAGTTCCTCATGTTGTGGCGACCCCCAATTTCATTGTTACAAATTGAACATAATTAAAGCATAGTGATTAATCACAAAAACAATGTGTAATTATATATGTGTTTTCCGATGGTCTTAGGCGACCCCTGTGAAAGGGTCGTTTGACCCCCCACAAAGGGGTCGCGACCCACAGGTTGAGAACTGTTTTAGAGAGAAACATTACTTGCTTCCCAACCAGGGATGGATACCAAAACCTGGGTATGTGCCCTGACCAGAATCAAGCCCATGACACTTTGGTGCACACAACACTCCAACCAACTGAACCACACCAGCCAGGGCGGCTTCAGGAGCTTTTACACAGCCACCTAAAGGGGGCAACCTATGCAAGTCGGCTACTAACGGTTCACCTTCTAATCCAACTCACTGTGCAAATCTGCACTTGGGGATGGACAGTATGGCAGGCGGCCTGAGCTGTTTGGGAGTCCCCAGCAGGAGCCTTGAGGCTCATGCCCTTTCGCCCTTCTCAGAGGGCAGAGATCACCACCAACCCTTTCAGAAAAGAGGCAACAAATGCTTCAGCTGCTGTTTATTGACATACAGGTAGGCTCTATAGCAACAGGCTTAGAGGCGGCTGCAGTAGTGGGGATAATCAAGGTGGAGGATGGAGTTTGTCTGCAGCGACAGCTGAGTGGAGTGAGGAACAGAGGTGCACAGTGCACAAGATGGGAGTGGGGGAGGCTGAGGGGATTGGAGAAGCAAGTGAAGGCCAGGGCCAGACAGTCTGCTGACACTGGAACCACTGCCCTCTCTAGCCGGCTATCTTCTGACCCAGGCCAGGCTTGGGAGTTCTCCGAGTGTCCATTTCTACAGGAACTGAATGGAGTGCACAGAGAAGCAGGAGCGATTGCCCTCTATGTTCAGCTTCGGAGCCTCCAGTCCTGCACCCCTGCCTCCCTTGCTTGGGTAGGGCTGTAAGATGGACAGCCTGGCTCTGGACTACACCTCACTTGAGCAGGGTCTTAGAAATCGCCATGCTTTACAGAGGCCTTAATCTTCTTCCCTGGAGCCCCAGCCCATCGGTGCCATACTACAGCCCCAAGTGAGCACTGCAAGCATCGCTGGCCTAAGGGGTGGATTGGGGAAGGGGAGGGGACAGGGGCTGGAGGAGGGGCTCTGGGGCCCATCACGGCACAGGCACTACACGCATGGTGTTGGTGAAGCCAGAGCCAGGACGCCACCCGGTCAGCACGATGACCACATCGCCCTTCTTGAAGAAGCCTCGGGCCTTGCCTGAAGAAGAGAAGGCATGTGGGTGAGTAAATGCCAAGTCAGGCAGGTATGAACTTGGGACACTGCCCCACAGCCAGATAGCAAGCAGGGCTGGCTGACTATTACTTCTTTACACCACAAGGTGGCCCCAGATTCAAAGCCAGGTAAAAGGGATGAGGGCAGTCCTGAGATTTCCCTATCACTCCGATGGCAGACTTGGCAGGGACCTTTGGACATCACTCATTTTATACACTGGAGGATGGAGACCCTTGCTCAAGGTTAGAGCTAGCTGCTTCCTCTCATTCAGTGGCACCCTACATTTACACTGGGACAAAGGCCACATCAGTACATAATCTGTGTGTGTGCCACCCCACAGTGCAGGAGCTCTGGCCAATTTTATTAAACACACACACAAAACCCAGTAATGAGCAGATGCCAAAGAATGGACAATCCTGCTTGCTTAGGTCCTTTGGCTTTGGGCCCTAGATTAGAAGAGGGAGGAGACAAACTAGACTGTTTAGCCCCACGACTCAAAGGCCTTCTTCCTTCCTGGGCTCAGCCCAAGACTTCAAAGATGGGGATGGAGGAATCAGAGAGAACATTCCCACTGACAGTGGCCAGCCAGGACTCTTGCACCCTAAGGTCTGCATGTTCCCTTTCCTTAGCATCCCAGAGAGCTCAGTGTGCAAGCACCTCCACCCCAGGCTCCAGCCCTTGCTCCCAGTCACGCACCAACATTCATGGCCAAGTTCACCCGGAGGTCCACATCCTCAGCCCAGGCGTCCTGCACTGGGTCCTTACACACCACAGGGAAGATGCCTCGGTATAGGTGGGCCTGGCGAGCTGTCTGGTGATTACGGGTCACAGCAATGATGGGAGCACGGGGGCGGTACCTGGCCACCTGGTGAGCAGACCTGAGAGGGGATGAAGGACAGGCAGAAGAGACCGTTGCATAATGTTCCAGAAGCCTCCCAGGAAGCCCCTCAGGGGCTCCAACAGTTTATCTTCTAATCCAACTCACTATGCCAGCCTGAGGCTTTGGCCACTTAAACATCTATCCCCTGGGCCCCTGTGGGAATTCCCATGGCTGGGAAGCCCCTCTTCCTGTATCCTCCACAGCATGTAGCTCCTCTTCATAGTTGCGAGACCCATTTGTCCTCCACCCCTCCTCACAGGCCCAGAAATCCTCCTGACCCAGAATGATCAGTTTCACCCACTTTCCTCACATGGCCCATAGTTGGCAGAATGCTCCCTCCGAACTTTTCCATTTTGGCACAGGGAGGCAGCCCTCACCCAAGCTCACCAGTACCCATTTCTCTAGATGCCAGTAACTCCTACAAGCCAAGCAGCATGTGAATAGCACCTGACTCTTGACATCTGCAAAGAACAGGAACAGAGCCTACCAACCCCCTGGGAATCTACAACACAAGCTGCCTTCCATACGGTTAGACCCTCCCAGCCCCATGTGGCCCCCAGGTCTCCAGGTCCTGAAATAGTTCCAGCAACTGAGCTCTAAAGATTGAGTCAAACCTGCGTATCTAAGTGAGGGCAAGACCAGGAACTGGAAGTGTGGTGTGGGAGGCTCTGGCAGGTTCCTCCGGAAGGTAGGGGACCCTCTGGAGCCCCAGTGTTGGGTACTTCCTGTATACTTGCAGTTGCAGATGTGTCTCAGGAGTTGGAGAATAGTGTGCAGGAGTGACTGGGCCCCAGAAAGCAAGCTATGAGGACACTCAACAGGTGTCAAGGAAACCTACACCATATTACAGCAGAGAATGCCCAGCTTAAAGCCTGGCCTCTATAAGACTTTCAAAGGGAAGCAGTTGCTGAAATCAGGACAGGCTGAGAGTGAAATCCAAGAAGACAGGAGCTAAAAATAGCCAGATAGCAAAGGTTGGACCTTTTCATAAATGTCAACCCAATGGTTGGGCTGTTTACCCTGAGCTCTCTGCTGAGGGAATCTGCATAGATCTAGTGTCTGGGTAGCCCCTCCTGCTGCTTCTCAGTGCACGGGGACTGCCTGTCTGCTCCTCTTCCAGGAAACCCTAGCTGTCCTGTGGACAGGCACGAGGAGCATACCCCAAAACTGTCCTGGGGATCCTAAGTCCATGGCCAAACAGGCCCCAGCTTGGCTGCATGGCAACATGGTGACCTTTCCCGGGCCAGAAACCACTCGTCTTTGGAGTTCAAAGATAGACAGGGGCTCACGCACCAACCAAAGGGCATGTCAGTGAACAGCACTAATTTTCCAAACCAAACTTTTAAAGAGCATACAATAACTGAAAGAAGCAAAGCTGGAGGCCTACTACCATTTTAGAAGACCAGCCTTTAAATACCAAGTAATCAACTGTAGTCAGTCTATCTGTAGTTAACAGCGAAGTCTTGATGATATAAACTTGCTTTGGAGTCAAATGGTCCCATGCCTTTTGAGTGCTGCCTGGAGTCCTTTGCGCCCAGGGAATGGGCTCTGCTTATTCCTGGATCCTGGCCTGGGGGCTGAGGGAGCTCCTTCCCTGCAGGGTCCAGGTGGCAGGCAGCAGGGTCTTACCTTGGCTCATGTCATCTGAGCATTGTTCAATGCACTGCTCCCAGGACCCCCAAGGAAAGGTGCCACTAAGCAGGGCATTCCCAGGGAGCTGCTGCCACCTCCTACCTGCCAGACTTGGTGAGGACGATTATGGCCCCACTGCAGCACTTGAAGGAGGCCTCCACGGCACCCACGGCGGTGGCTTCTGTGGGGTCGCTGGTAATGGGCGCCAGGCGGCGGAGTTCCTCAAATAATTGCAAGTGGTAGATGGCGGCCTCTGCCTCACGGGCAATCTAAGGGAGCAACATCCGTCCAGAGGAACGAGAGGGGGACAGAGCTTTGTCAGAGCTGTGTCACAATGGGAGAGGGAGGGGAAGAGTTGCACAGACAGCTGGTGGGGAACACATCCCTGGGTGCAAAGGCCAAAAGGAACCCAGTCACGGTAGGTTCTGAGCTGACCAAGATCAAGACTCGCAGGGACCAGTCCTTCACCAGGTGCCTGTGACACCACCTGTGCCTGCCGAGCTACAGTCCCTTTGGTTCTGCCCTGCCCTGAGCTCCCTTGGCTAGCTTCCTGCAGATGAAAAAAAGAGGCTGTGAGCCCAGGCCCCAGGTGCAGGGCTGGGCCCTGGCTGTTTTCTAGAGCAGCTGGAGCAAGAGGCTGGTTATCCTACAGAGTTACCTGCCTTTAGGGCCCTACCTGCCAGACTCCGTCAGAACTATCAAAGCTGCTGCTAAACATTTATAAGAAGCCTCCACGCTGCCCATGGCCATGGCTTCCATGAGGTCTGTGGAGTGACGGGAGCCTCGCACAAGTTCTTCAAACAGCTGGCGGTGGAACATGGCTGCCTCAGCCTCACGAGCTATCTGTAAGGTTTAGGGGGAAGGGAGGCGAGGAAAGGGGAGGAGGAGGAAAAAAATATGAGAGACAACAACATGGAAAGACAGAATGAGGAATTAATCAGAGAATAAAGAGAAGGTAACTTTAGGTTAATTGGCTAAATCTGTCCCACAGGCAGATGCAGAGGCAGGGTGACACAAGCCAGTTCAGGGGTATGTGAAGAATTTCCAGCCTCAACTGCGGCTGCTTCCCCTCCATCCGAGGGGAAATTGGTTCTTCCATTCTGGAAGGAATTTGGATTGGGGGTGGGGGTGGAGGAGACAATGTGGTGGCAGGTTCTGGGACCTTAGCATGGAAACATGTCCAGGCTGGGCCCGGGCCACTGCCTGGCAGGGCTGGATCACACTGCCTCATGACACAGCTGACAGGAAGAAACAGGCCCGCCCTCCTCACATGGCTGTCTAGTTCTCCATGGAGCGCTTGGTTTGGCACGGGGCACAGGGGTGTTCCGATGGCCTGCCATGGAAACACACTGAGCAGCGCTGGAAATTGAAAGCCATGCGGCTTCACTGCATTCTAAGCAGGAAGGTAGAAAACTGGCAAATTTGTCAGGATGACTGAACAGCCATGTGGAGACAGATGCCTGTGGAAGCAAGTTGAACAAGACATCTGATTAAAATCTAATGAAAAGTCATGAGAAAGCCACTGAGTTATTTACAGACCACCTGCTCACATAACACTAAAAATTAGAAAGAAAATTTAAGTTTTAGAGGATTAAAATGCAATCGTCAACAGCTTACAGCAGCGGTTCTCAACCTGTGGGTCGCGACCGCTTTGGCGGTCGAACGACCCTTTCACAGGGGTCGCCTAAGACCATCCTGCATATCAGATTATTTACATTACGATTCATAACAGTAGCAACATTACAGTTATGAAGTAGCAACAAAATAATTTTATGGTTGGGTCACAACATGAGGAACTGTATTTAAAGGGCCAGAAGGTTGAGAACCACTGGCTTAGAGAATAATGGGTGAGGGAAGAATCAGTAATATCATCTCATTAATTTGACAGGTATGTGGCAGGATTCACTAGTTTTCTCTCTTCAAGAATGGAATGCATGCAGCCCAAAGGACCGGGGAGAGGAACAGAACCATACCCGGTACTGCCTAGTCCTTAGTTACAGGCCATTTACTGCATCAGTTAAGACACAGGAGAAAGGAGTTAACAGTTAAGAGAAGCTGTCAGCCAGTGTTAACTAGGGACATGGAAAGGACAGGCCAGCACCACCTGGCCTGGACCCCATAACTTATCTTATGAGCAGGGCCATGTAATCCGAGCCCTGCAGTTCTCTCTAAGGTGTCCATCTGTTATAGGGAAGATTAGGGTCTGGAAAAAATGGACATGAAGTGAGAGCCCAGAGCCTGATTCTTTGTCTTTGACCCCAGACCTGGCCTTACCTCTTGTGAGATTAGAGTGTTATGGTGCAGGACAGAACACTGGCTTCAAAGTCAGATATTGGTTCAAACTCAGGCTTTATATTACCATGTAATCCTCATCTATAAATTGGGTGACTTCTATATCTCATGGAGGCTATGAAGATTACATCAGTCTACACAGGGACTTAACAGACATTTAATAATTACAGTGAATATTTAATGTTAAGTTTATAATTAAACATATCCCATCTAATTCATTTTACAGATAAGGCCTTGAGACACATTAAAGTCCCTACATGTTTCATGGTTCAGTGTATCAGGTCACTCTTGTACCTGAGGCCATACATCTAAGCAAGGCAATTAGAGACTGGTGAGGTGTGGAGAGGCCCATAAATACACCAGCAGCCACTCCAGAGGTCACTGGTTCAAGGCCCACTGGAGAGAGGATGGGAGAGAGGATGGCTCAGGGTACCTGAGCATCAGAACAGCAAGCTTGTCTCACAAACGGGTGCATACTCGCCAGGGCCAAGGTACACAGACATGCCAGGGACAGGATTTCCTCATGGGGAAATCCATGGGGGATGCTGAAGACAGCCCAAAGGACAACTTTTGTTAAGATGTTTCAGTTCTGCCCTGACCGGTGTGGTTCAGTGGATAGAGCGTTGGCCTGCAGACTGAAGGGTCCCGGGTTTGATTCCCCGTCAAGGGCACATGGTTGCGGGTACATCCCCAGTAGAGGGTGTGCAGGAGGCAGCTGATCGATGTTTCTCTCTCATCGATGTTTCTAACTCTCTATCCCTCTCCATTCCTCTCTGTAAAAAATCAATAAAATATATTTTTTTAAAAAAAAGATGTTTCAGTTCACCACTGAAATGGTATGAAATTATAAATGACATCTTCTCTGGAAGCTAGTTAAACCTAATAATTGGACACAGAAAATGGAGGAAAGGAAGGTACCTAGTCCAGAGGTTCTTTTTGGGGGTTGTTTTAAATTTGGGGAAATGCAGGAGAGGTGTTGCACAAAGGGCATGGGGTCCTTTGTTGATTGAAAGAGAGTAGGAAGTTAAAGAAAACCCATTTCAGGATAAGATACAAATTCACTGAGCTACACATTATAAACACTGACCTAAGACTATTATGGGCACATTAATTTGTAGCACTCATTTTCTCGGGTATCATAACCCTGATAGCCGATCCCTACGTTCACTCTTCAGTAAGCTCTAGAGCAGGAGCAGACAAACCGTGACACAGCCAGGCAGTGGGACATGCAGAGCAGAAAAGCCTTGAAAAGCTAGTTAGCTCCCTGGGCAGGGGGGAGGGGGGAGGGGAGGGGGGAAGAGTCACCTCCAAGGCTCCACCAGATGCTCTCACTCCAGGGCCAGCCAGGATCAGCCATCCTTCCACCAGTCTCTATTTGTGAACCTGTCACCTGTCACTTAAACCCCATTTTTAGTCTAGGGTGAGTGCAACAACTCAGCACAGCAGGTCCAGCTGCAGACACCATGCAAGGCCAGCTCACAGTCAACTCAGTGTGGACAACAGTCTCCAGTACAGGCCCAGAGGCCCCTGTGGGGGAGCCCCCTGTCTGTGGGACAGGTGGGGAATCAAATGGAAGCCAAACAAAGGATGGCTAGGAGCAGGAGGCCTTGGCCTTTTCCAGAGCAGGGCAGAGGTACGAGGTCCTCTGGGCTGTGCAGAGGAAGAGGTACAAGTATCTTGATACTTGAGCCAAAGGAAGAAGCCAGAGTGATTGGGCTATGTCTGATGAAGGAGAACACTCCAAAACAGAGGGAAATAGGAGGGAGGATGTGGGAGGAAAGGCAGAACAGAAAAAAACAAAGGACACACACCTCCTCACTCTTGTTGCAATTTGAAGGATAATAAAAAAATGTGGGTGCAGAAGCCTAAAAGGCATTGGCTCTGTACAAGAGCTGCCTCCACCCCAGCCTGAGCCCGAGCCCGAGCCCGGGAGACAGGCAGGCCCCAAGAACTCACCAGGTGCTGCATGCGCACAGCCTCCAGGGGGTAGTCCCCTTTGGCCGTCTCTCCAGACAGCATGATGCAGTCAGCTCCATCCAGGACTGCATTGGCCACATCACTGCCCTCAGCCCGGGTGGGACGGGGCTTCTTGATCATGCTCTCCAGCATCTGGGAGGAGACAGCATTAGTGAGACGGGGCCTGGGCTGTCTTCAGAGATGAATGACTGCAAGCTGACTCCCTGGAGAGTGTGTATGTACACAGAGTATGGCTTTGTGTAGGTGCACAGGGGGAAAGGAACATGTGTGTATGTGTGTGTGACGTGGGGAAGGGTCTGTGGAAGAAACAGGGCAAGCATCTGTAGTGAGAAGAGGCACATGCCTGTGTGGCACAGATGACAGGCTTCCCAGCTCGGTTGCACCGCCCGATCATCATCTTTTGAGCAAGGAAGACCTTCTCTGTAGGAATCTCAATGCCTAGATCACCACGAGCCACCATGATCCCATCACTGGCTTCCAGGATCTCATCAAACCTGATGGAAAGGTGAAAGAGAGGTTATGTGGAACAGGGGTATGGTAATGCAAAGGAACTTTTCCTGGGATCCTCGGCCTTAGCTATCCTTGCCACCCATGATGTCACCATTGATATGGAGGTGGGAGTTCCAGCTACCTCATTCCCTAGCATGGCCCAACAGTTTAGCCTGCTGGGTTTCTTCAGCAGCAGTATGGACGCTTCATTAGGGACAGGCGCGGGGGTGAGGTTTCCTCTCAAGCCCCACAGGCTCATTTCTTTTCCATCTGCATCTTTTGCGGCCCCTCTGCTAGCTACACTCCCAAGGCAGGAAGGAAACCTCAGGCCTGCGAAAAGCTCCCAACACAAAGGTCCATGGCCTCTTCCAGCCCAGGAACCCGAGGGCTGCTCCTTGAGGCTGCTCCCCCTCCAACTTGCCGAAGGGAAGAGGACATATGGCTCTGCCTGGCCTGGGTCCAGGGTCAGCTGGCTTACCTAATACAAAGGACATCTACACAAGGTCAAGGACCACAAGGTCACAACAGTGGGTAGGGCTGCTCCTTCCATCCTCAAGCACACGCCTAATCCACACGAGTAGGTCTAGGGCGGGGGTGGGCAACCCCTGGCACGCGTGCCAAACATGGCATGCCAGTAACTTTTGCTGGCACTCGAAACCCTCTCTTATAACTTCCATTTACAATTTTTTTCTTAATATCGACTTTTTTATTTGGAAGCAGAAATTTATTGACCTTAGAGTTGACTTGGAAAACATTGAAAAAAGCCATTAGAGACAGGAGTACCAGAGAGAAGTGTCAAAAACCAACTATTGAGGACTTGGATTGCCATTCCAGAAAATTTTTTGTTTAAAAAACTTTGCAACAGCGTTACTCTCCATGTTTTCATCCACATATGCTTGTGAATCTTTGTTCTCAGTGATGAATTTTGTTAAGTCTTGTAATAGGAGTAGCCTGACGGGTGAAAGCAGTAGCTCGTGCATATCTCTGAAGGTCACGAAATATAAACCTGATGTAAAATCTCTGTCATCAGTGATGCAGCAGCAAAAGTCCCACTGATAATATCAAACAGAGTCATAAAGTTTTCTGTCGGACTATCAGTGTAATAAATGTAAATAAATGTATTTTTCATCATCATATACTGTGTTTTTGTTGCGTGAATGAACTTTATTATTTCTTCAAGGTTCTTCACTTACATACACCTTAAGAGATACCAAGTAGGGGTAACATGTCCTCAAAAAATTAGGGTTGGCACGCAGAAGAATTTTGAGCCAGAGGTTTTGCTGGTTTTCGCACGCACTCACAAAAAGGTTGCCCACCCCTAGTCTAGGGTTTTAGCTGCATTGAGTTATGTTTTTAGTAGGAAGCCAAAGAACAGATGTCACCACGCTGGCCACAATCATTTGACTCTCGTTGGTGGGCACTGGGGAGGTTGTGAGCTGAGCTGGGACAATCTAAGCCTAGAGGAGAACCACATGCCCCCTGCAGGAAGCTGATATCACGCCAGAGCTAGCCCGGTCACCCAGCCAGCTGCTTTCTAAGTGAAGACTAGGAAGCTATAATCTTCAGCATCAGCCCCAGGCCCTGAGCTTCCTTCCACACGGCCCTTTCCGAAGAGCCCGCTGCTGCCTTTCCTCTGGGTGGCACCCCATCCCAGCAAACACAGGTAGTACTCCTGGTTAGGCATGTAGCCCCATGGCTCCTGATCCTGTGAACAGTGACCCTGTCCTCTCCAAGGCTGATCCCTGGGTCTCTGGAACAATGACAAGAATCTGGCATTCCAATCACCTGGAAAGCTTTTTAAAAACATATACCAACGCCTTCCAATTCTCCCCTGCAGATATTCTGGTTCAGTGGGTCTGGAACAAGCTAAGGCTGTGTTCTGATGCACAGGCAGCCGGGTACTCACAGGGTACACCTGTTTCCTCAGAGAGCTGGGCTGGGGCAGAAGAAGGCGGGGATAGACGGTCGGGACTTACCTCCGAACTCCTTCGTGATTTTCGATTTTGCTGATTATCTTGATGTTTTTTCCTTTTTCTCCCAGCACCTTCCTGACTTCATGGACATCAGATGCCTTGCGAATGAAAGATGCGAACACCATATCTACATTCTGCTCCACCCCAAACTTCAGATCCTGGATGTCCTTTTCTGACACGGCAGGCAGGTCCACAGCAGCCCCAGGGAGGTTCACACCCTTCTTGCTGCCCAAAGTGCCACCATTCTCCACTTCTGTGATCAGGAAGTCAGCACCTGTGCACAATGGAGTAGGTGGGGAGGCAGGGCAATGAGGGCATGTGTCCTCACCAGGAAGGGGAGAAACGAAAAGCCGCTGCCTCTGTCCCCAGGACAGTGAACCGGGAAGCAGCACAGCATGGGCAGTTGGAGCCATACTGCCAGAGTCCAAACCCCAATTCCACTGACTGTAACCTTAGGCAAGTGAATTAATCTCTCTGTGACTCAGTTTCCTCACATGTTAAATAGGAATAATACCTCCTCATAAGGTTGTCTTAAAATTTAAACAAATTACCATGTAAAATGCTTAGACTAGTGCCTGGCACTTAAATGAGCTATCATTCCCAGAAACACTGGAGTCCTGTACATATCACATTGATGAATGGAGGAGAGAAGCAGAAAGCTCAAAGCAGTGAGGATGCATAAAAAGAAATCTTATATACTTCCCAAGAGCATGATTAAGCAGGACTCAAGTCTTTTTTTGAGGATAAGGAGTTATTATAAAGGGAATTCCTGGGAATACAGACTCAATCTTGCTGTCAGCCGAATAAGCTACCTCTCTTCCTGTGTCCAAGAAATTTAGAGATGGAAGCTGGTTTTAAACATACCTTTCTCCTTCACCTGCAGAGAAATAAGTCCATCATCCACGTAGATCTTGCTGCCCACTTCCACCACCTTGCAAATATTCTTGTAGTCCAGCCACAGGGTGTTTTCGTCACACTTTTCCATGTAGGCGTTATCTAGAGTGATCTTGAGAGTGGCCCCTTTCTTCAGCTCCACTTCCGCGGTGCCACTCTGCAGACAAGAGAGTAAGCCCCACGTCTAAACTTCAGAGGCCAAGCAGGCCCTGGCAGGGAAAGAAATTCTTTCCTCCAGGGAACAATGCTCAAATCTTGTGTAGAAGTAACAGTAAAGATTTTTTCCTTGGGGAATAAATCATCATATTGCCTAACTTAGTATATTTCAAGGAAATAACCCCAGAAATGCCTATAATGTTCTAGTTATGCTATTTAATGATAGGGGAAAAGAGACAAATTGCTCCCCAAAGGTAGAGATTTAGAAGTAGTTTTTTTAGAGTAAAAAGGGTTCCTTTTTAGTATCGTTTCTTAGCCAAGTAGATTAAATCAACATTTTTACAGCGACGAATACAACCTTCATTTATACTCCTAAACTCTGAGGAATGTGGCTTCCAGGAGGGTGGGGACAGCTGAGGACATCTCTGGGCCCCGACCCCTGCACCTTCCCCCTCACTTCTCCCCAGGATACTCACGCCCTTGATGAGCCCAGTGCGGATCTCAGGTCCTTTAGTGTCCAGGGCCACAGCAACTGGCCGGTAAAGAATGGGATCAGAAGCAAAGCTTTCAGTGGCCGTGCGCACGTTCTTGATAGTCTCTGCATGGTACTGGGGGAAAGGAGGGGCAATGATAAGCGTCCTCCCACACGCCAGGTCAGGGTCTAGCACTGGAGCTGATGCTGATCACTCAGGAAAGACCTGTAGATGTTCTAGACCTCCTCCACCATTGTCTAGTCCAGCGGTCGCCAACCTTTCTGACCTCACGGACTACCAGTGGTCCACCGGTTGGCGACCACTGGTCTAATCTCATCCGTGTACTGAGTACCCGCCCTGCTTATTTCAAGCTCCTTGGCTTCCACCACTTCTACCACAGCACTCATTCACTTCAAAGGTAAAACTTTTCGGAGTATTGCCACTAAAAACCATTAAAGGCATGGTGTAAACACGTCTCAACATAAAGAAGCCTGTGTTCTCAATTTATAATAGCTAAGATCTGGGTTGTGGGCTCCATCCCCAGTGTGGGATGTGCAGGAGGCAACTGATCAATGATTCTCTCTCATCGATGTTTCTATCTCTTTTCCCCTCTCCCTTCCTCTGATATCAATAAAAATTATTTAGGAAGGAAGGAAGGAAGGAAGGAAGGAAGGAAGGAAGGAAGGAAGGAAGGAAGGAAGGAAGGAAGGAAGATTGAAGTCAGGATTGTTGCTATTTGCAAAGGGAAATGAAAATAGCAAATGAAAATACCAAGTGCCCATCAGTAGATGAGTGGATAAAAAAGCTGTGGCATATTTATACCATGGATACTAGGCAGGAGTAACAAAGAAGAATCTCTTACCCTTTGAGACAGCATGGAGGGACCTGGAAAGTATCATGCTAAGTGAAATAAGTCAGTCAGAGAAAGACAAGTTTCACATGATAGCACTCATATGTGGAATCTAAGTAACAAAACAAAGTGATGAAGGGAGTGGATCCAGAGACATGGCAGCATGGAACAGAGTGCAGAATCTCAGAGGGAAGGGGGGTGGGTGGAAGATAATCAACCAAAGACCTTGCATGCATATATGCATAACCCATGGGCACAGACAATAGGGTGCTGAAGGCCTGGGGTGGGGGTGGGGGGCGGCGCTGGACAGGGTCAATGGGGAGAAAAGGGGACATATGTAATACTTTCAACAATAAATAATAATTTTTAAAAAAGAGTACTTCCTCTTATACCTCTAATTCCACTCCTCAGAAGCATTTGCAACACTTTTTTCCATTTCTTACATGGGTATTTTCTGTTATATTTCAAAAACAAAGAGGAACTTTGCAACTATTATTGGTATTATGTATCTTCGGCCTGGTTGATTTGGTAGGGTTTATGTACTAAAATCTCTTTTTCTTTCTTCCCAATAATTTGGGGGGCAGGAGGGGAAGAAGCCCGTGTCCCCTCAATGGTTCTTTCTTTCTCAGAACTCATCAAATAAAGCAGACAACAGGAGTAAAAGGTCCAGGCTTGTGTTTGGATAATACTGGTCTGTCAATCAGATGCTGAGTAGATTTGGTAATTCTGAGCTTTTCCTCTATTGATTCCAGCTACAATTCAAACTTAAAGTTATTTACTTAAGTAACAGTGGCCCAAGCTAAATAAAAGGTGGCCTATTCCTAAGGTCATGCCGGCCTATGTTCACAGTTACTTTCTAGAGACTGAAGTGGAATAGGGAAAGATGGAAGTATGCCTTTCTCTGAACTAACTGCCCTTTGCTATTTTCATTTCTCCCTTGCAACAATCTTGACTTCAATCTTCCTTCCTAAATAATTTTTATTGATATCAGAGGAAGGGAGAGGGAAAAAGAGATAGAAACATCGATGAGAATCATTGATCAGTTGCCTCCTGCACATCCCACACTGGGGATGGAGCCCACAACCTAGGCATATGCCCTGGCTGGGAATCGAACCATGACCTCCTGGTTCATAGGCTGACACTCAACCACTGAGCCACTCTGGCTGGGTCAATCTTCTTTCTTAAGCCCTTTCTCTTTTCCACTTGCCATTACCGTTTGACTCAAAGCTAAGATGTCAAAAGTTCTTTAAAAATGTAATCAATATGGCATTGCTGGTAACAGAGGCACCCCATTCAGCACTGTGTGGGCCTTGTGTTTTAACCACCACTGCCCAGGAGAGCGGCTCCTGCAAGTATGAGGCCAGAGAGAGGAGCTGAACCAGAGTTTAATCTCCAAGCATGGTGTTGCCTAAAGCTTGTCTGAAAAGCCTCAGCTCCTAATTCAGGCATCAACACTAATAAAAGAGAAAAATGGTAATTGGCGTACGAGCTACCCTTTTCATTGGCTAATCAGGGCTATATGCAAATTAACTGCCAACTAAGATTGGCAGTTAACTGCCAACAAGATGGCGGTTAATTTGCATATGTAGGCACAATGCAGGGAGGCGAAAGGGAAAGCAGGAAGAAGCCCCCTGCCACTGACAGTGATTGGAAACCCAGGGGGGAGCTAAGAGCCGGGGCCGCCTTTGCCCTGCCCCCCAGCCATGATCGGAGAATCAGGTGCCTTTTCCGCCCTGGCCAGTGATAGCAGAAGTAGGGGTGGAGCCAGCGATGGGAGCTGGGCACGGTCGAAGCTGGCAGTCCCAGGAGCTAGGGGTCCCTTGCCTGGGCCTAAAGCGAAGCCCACGGTCGTGGGGCCGCTGCAGCTGCGGGTCCCCGCTGCCCGGGCCGGACGCCTAGGCCAGAGGCGTTAGGCCTGGGCAGGGGCGGAGCCTGCGATTGGAGGGTGATGGGGGACAACGCCTGAGGGCTCTCAGTATGTGAGAGGGGGCAGGCTGGGCTGAGGGACACTCCCCCCCACACACACCCAGTGCATGAATTTCGTGCACCGGGCCACTAGTACTTTATAATGAGGACCACTGGCTTTTTTGAGGTAGAGGCCCTTATTGTAAAAGTTATGAAAATTTCTATTGCCGACTTGCAGTAAAATAGTATAGAACAGAATACAGGAATAGTTTAAAGGAATGGGTGTTGAATACTGTCAAATACCTCTTCTTCAGAATTGATGTAAGAGAATACATGAAGCACTTAGAACAGAAATGAGCACATAGTAATTATTTAATGAGTGTTACCTATTATCAACTTCTACTACACTGATCACACTTTAATTCCATTGTGAACTGTGTGTCTAGAATAAAATTTACTTGGTCAGGGTCATGACTTTAATACACTACTGGGTTTAGACTGTTAAAATCAGCTCATGGCTCAATTTGTCAAATTTATTTTCTACTTCATTAAACTATTCTTTTAAGTAAATTCCTTTTTTTCACTCTTTTAAAGTTATTTTAGGTTTCCCCTCTAGTATTTTGTATTAAATATGTATTTATTTCATTTACTTTCAGACTCTTGCTTTCTGACAAGTGGATTTAAGTTTACAAATTTTCTGATTACTATATTAGACTTTATTCTCAATTTCCATAAAAAGATAAGCCAGAGAATGTGGCCTATATAATTTCTACTTTATAAAACTTTAGTTTTTTTTGATGCCTAATATATTTTTGAATTATTAGCATATTTTCTTTTATTTTGAAAAAATATTTTTACTAATTTGAGAGGAAGGGAGAGGGAGAGTAAGATAGAAACATTTAATGATGAGAGGGCATCGTCAACTGGCTGCCTCCTGCACACCTCCCACAATGGGGATCGAGTCTGCAACTCGGCATGTGCCCTGACCAGGAATCGAACCACAACCTCCTGGTTCACAGACAGGCATTCAACAACAGAGCCACGCCAGCCTGGCAAACATCAGTGTTTTTAAACCGCCCAGCCTGTTTCGTCTTCCAGACGGAAAGTATAGTGTCAGTCACTGGTGACTGACATAGCGCTTAACGTGTTAGATAATCAGGCATTTATGTCTTGTAGATAAAATCATATACACAAACCAATTAGATCATCAGGTATTATATTACCAAATCCACTAAGTTGGTCATCTTTTGGTAGGCTTACTGAAGTCTTCCACTGTGGCTGTGGCTTTGTTGGATGTTACCAATTGGTAAAGAATTGCATCTCTCAATGCTGCCCTTGTGGAAAAGTCTAAATTTAGGTTGGTCAAGTCAGTATTTCTGGCCAACATAGTATTATGGGACCACATGCCCATGTGAACTGATAAAAGTGGGGGCTAGCCCTAACGGGTTTGGCTCAGTGGATAGAGCATCAGCCTGTGGACTGAAGGGTCCCAGGTTCGATTCCGGTCAAGGGCATGTACCTTGGTTGTGGGCACATCCCCAGTAGGAGATGTGCAGGAGGCAGCTGATCAATGTTTCTCTCTCATTAATGTTTCTGACTCTACCCCTCTCCCTTCCTCTCCATAAAAAATCAATAAAATATATTTTTTAAAAAAAAGTGGGGGCTAGAGATACTGTGGTAAAGCTGTGAAGAGATCAAATGCAGCCAGTGGATATTCCTCTGTCAGAGTGAGGGAGAAAAAACAATTTCAATGTTCTGCTTAGAAGAGGATTTAAAATGTTAAGAGCCACGATGCATAAACTATAACTTGTTTACATTATATAATATTAGAACAATTTCAGATCAGCTTCCAAAGCCCAGATCCCAGGGACAACCTCATCCTGGCCCAAAACCGAAAATAAACCCACATGAGGGACTTGGCTTTTTTCCCCAATTCCAATTCTAATCTGCGAATAAGAGTTAAAGCACAGATTACCTCCAAATGTCTCTAAGTTAAATCCCTGAGCCCGCCCCCATCCAGCAGGTGCAGCAGACAGCACTTGCCCTGGCCATTTCAAGGCTGTGCGGTTTTATTTTACTGGATGGAAGAGGCCACAAAGCCCAGTGAAAGGTCAACATCTCAAACTCTATTTCTGTTCCCTCCCCTGCACACAGGAGACCCTGAATCCCTGATCTAGCAGCAGGGATCAAGTGTGAACCCATTTTCACTAATGGCTTTAGCTCTCTTTGGGCTAAGTAATTCCTGATGACTCCTGCGGAGAACCTCCTTTGGAAAATTACAGAATGTCATGGCATGTTTTTACCTGCCTGAGGTGCCTGCTGAGCACAGTTCCTCTGAACCTGGTCAGGTCTCCATGACATTTGGAGGCCGGCTACCTGCCAGGCCATAGGCTGTTTACGGAAAATGGGTTGGGAACCTATGATGAAGTCTCATGTTTCCAGAGAGGAGGAATTCACCTCTTGGATTGCTCTTTCTGAGGCTTTATTTTTAGTCTAAACTTAACACCAACTTCCAAATACCAGAGGACAACCCCTCCCCCCCGCCCATATAAGGTAGCATTCTCTTTATTCAGAAGTCAAGAGTGGGGAAAGTTTGGCCCTAGCCATTTGGCTCAGTGGATAGAGTGTCAGCCTGTGGACCAAAGTCCCGGGATTGATTCCAATCAAGGGCACGTACGTTGGTTGCAGGCTCCTCCCCCGCCCAGGCCCTGGTCAGGCCTCATGCAAGAGGCAACCAATCGATGTTTCTCTCTGTCTTTCTCTCTTCTACTCTCCCAAAAATCAATGTAAAAATATCCTCAGGTGAGGATTAACAAAAGACAACAACAACAACAAAAAAGAGCAGGGAAAGTTTGGCTCATCCATTACTCTTCTATCAATGCCAGTGTGAAATCTCAGGGCCTATGGTTGAGCCTAAGGCTTTTAAACGGCATTCTGACCTTGGGAACAGAAGCAGGAATGGAGGGCTTCCCAAGAGCTGCCTGGTCCCTGGTAAGGCCAGTGTCCACAGGTCAAGTCAGCTTGTAAACAGCCCAGCACTAATACAATCCTACCAGCTTCCTGGGAAAGTGCTAGGACTTGAACCCTTGGGAAGGGAGAGATTGGGAACACAATGCTGATGAAGTTGGGAATAAATGCCAGACAGTTAGTGCTTTGTGAGACTGACGCACTACCTACTGTGCCAACAGCGCACCTGCTAGTGCTTTAAACTCAGTCCTTAACTTGCCATAGTGGAAACCCTTCTCCTGGACCTGCCTAGTTATCTTGGTCTAAACTAGGCCAGAATCAACATGTAGGGTGACCTTCTGGTTCGTCACTGCATTATGAGCTAGTACAGAAACCCTGGGTGGGAGTGTCAAGCCCTATGGCCAAGACACCTAATGGCTCAGGGAGGGTTCCAGTAGAATCCTTCCACTTTCCTTTGTGAGGACTAATGGTAGCCCAGGTATGTGGGAGAACCATGGCCACTGACAAAGAAGGTCTTTGTTTAAGGAGACATGGCCAGATGAGATGGCAGGAGAGGGGAAAAGGAGAGAAGGAATAGGCTAGTGAAGGCCATTTTTCCATTGGCTGTAAACCCCAGACTCGTTCTTCCCTGGTCCACTGGTGCCAAATAAGCACTGCATCTTACAAGCCATCTCAGTGGCCAAACTGTCTACCAAGGCTCACCTCGTGAGTTCCATGAGAAAAGTTCATGCGAGCCACATTCATTCCAGATTTAATCATCTCCTTCAACATCTCCACCGATCGGGAAGCAGGGCCTAGTGAACAAAGTTTTAAAGACATAAGTCTTAATTATTCAAAGGATTAACACTTGAAACTTGCTTAGGATTAAAGAACTCTTGATATGTTGCTCTCCCTGAAGCCAGATGTCCAACCAAAGAATCTTGGTTGCACAGAGAATGACAAGAAGATCTTGCTTGGTCTTGGAGATGATCCTACAGAGATACGTGAAGGAAGATGCCTTCATTTTGCCGTTAGCAGAAACAAAGCATACTTATTCTTTATCGCAGCTTCCTATGGTCTGAGTTCCCACAAGAATCTGTGTAGAACAGTGATGGCGAACCTATGACACACGTGTCAGAGGTGACATGTGAACTCACTTTTTTGGTTGATTTTTCTTTGTTAAATGGCATTTAAATATATAAAATAAATATCAAAAATAGAAGTCTTTGTTTTACTATGGTTGCAAATATCAAAAAATTTCTATAGGTGACACGGCACCAGAGTTAAGTTAGGGTTTTTCGAAATGCTGACACGCCGAGCTCAAAAGGTTCGCCATCACTGGTGTAGAATCTCACTCACCACCCAGGTTTGCTGCATTTATTCTTTTTAGGAGAGAAAAGATCACTTCACATGAAGCCTTGTTTTAGAGGAGGGACACACCCACTCACCAATGGTACAGATGATGCCAGTGTTCCGGGCCGTGATGGGCGGTGAGTCAATGTCCAGGCGGCACATGTGCTCCAGGAACGTGTCAGCCATGGCTGCATGCAGCTGCTGCGTCTGAATGAAGGCAGTCCCGACATCGCTCTGGGGCTTCGACATGGCTTCTGAGGTCCTGGGTCCGGGGGATTGAAGAGCATGATGAGTTTGAGAAGCCCGGGTGGTTCGACACTGCTTGGCACAGGAGGCCGTTTCCTGCTTACACATTAACTCAATAAGCAAGTTTTGTGCACAAGCCACAGGGAGTGACTATGTGGGTGTTCCTCAAGTCAGGCAAAGGGCTCCAGGACCATGAGCAAGTTAAAGCCTCAGCCCCAATCAATGCATGTACTTCCCAGGCATCCACTGTAAGCAGATCTCCCTCACACTGGCCGAGTTTCTACCTTGACAGCTTTCCTGATAATCCTATAAATATTATCATTTTACATGCCCCAAAGGAGTTTCCTCCAAAGAAAATTGTAACCACCTTCCAGTGATATAAACAACTGACGCCTAGTTTAGAACCTCTGTAAATCTAGACCTTTGTATGATAAGTTGTCTCAAAGCTACAAATATCTGCGAAGGGTGGGGCATTCATATTGCATCTTAACAATCCCCACTCAAACTCCCAAGTGATGTTCCTGGTTCTGAAGAAAACCACCACTCAGGCAGTCCTCCTAGCTCCGGAGTCCTAGATTTCCACTCACCCAAAGCACCATATAAATTCATTTGACTCGCCCAAGGAGGTCCACTGATAAGCAATAAAAACCAATCCCCGGGCACGAAACAAAGTCCCACTGGAATTCTGAATGCAAAATCTTTTGTCCCAGGAGTATGTACCTAAAAACCACACCTACTTTTGCTCAGGACTTTAGGATGTGCAAAGCAATTTGCATAAAATCAAGGATAACCACAATGGCTCTAGTCTAGTTCTAAAATGAGCTGTATTTGCAACAAGAGGAGATTAAAGTTGCTTGTCAAATCTTTTTCCCAACTGATTTCCTGATGCACCATCCTAACTGCCCTTTGAAGTCTGACAAGCACACCACTCCCAGTAACAAAGACCATCTGTTCCAGGTAATTAATCAGCAAAGGTTACAATCCTGACAACTGTCCTGACCTTTGCTTTTCTGCATTACTGACTTATAACTAAACTCACTCAGCCAGTTCGTTAGCTGATTTGAGACAAAGAAGTGAGAAGCTTGTGGCCAGTGCTCGGAAGAACTGTCAGGTAAGGATGCCCACAGAAGCTTGACACTCCTCATCAGAAGGCTGTCCCTTTCCTCCGGTTCTCAGACCAAGGGCCATTCCTTCGAAAGTCCTCAAGCTTAAACGCTTCAGCCCAGGCTCAGGAACAAATCCCTCTTTAGCCCTGTCCCACCTCCTCCTCAGTCTCAGGGCTCCAAATACCCCCACACCCTTCCAATACGTATAACCTTACTACTTCTCCTCCTCCATCCCTGACTTTGTGGCTACTCTGGGTGGATCCAGAAGAGCATACAACTAAACTCATCTCTGCCATCTTTAAGAAACCTGGTAAAAGCCCCAAAAGCTTTGTGACCAGTTGTGAGCAACCCTTTTGTCAGCTGTTAAAAACTAATGGCTTGCCGAAACCGGTTTGGCTCAATGGATAGAGCGTCGGCCTGCGGACTCAAGGGTCCCAGGTTCGATTCCGGTCAAGGCATGTACCTGGGTTGCAGGCACATCCCCAGTGGGGGATGTGCAGGAGGCAGCTGATCGATGTTTCTCTCTCATCGATGTTTCTAGCTCTCTATCTCTCTCCCTTCCTCTCTGTAAAAAATCAATAAAATATATTTTAAAAAAAAACTAATGGCTATAAGTCTTCAACCACAGAACCTAAAACTTTTAAAATAAAAAACAAGATACCGGCTAACTAGTCCACATTCCAAACACACTGTTCCTTTTCAATGTGCATTTCCTAGTAACTCCCTAATACTTACTAGGTCTCCAAAAAATCAACGTCAACCCTCTCCTCCATGACCTATTTTGTTCTGTACCTTTAAGCACTTGGACATATCCCAGTGTCTGTTGAATACCTCTTCGTGTGACTTAATGCCTCTTTGTCAAAATCCAAGTTGTACCTCCACTCTCCCATGCCAAATCTGAGGAACTTCTGCTTTACAGCAGGATGGCTGGACAGCCAAGGTCCTTGTACTTGCACTCACAGTTGAAGCAGGGCTTGCGTGCCTTCAGAACACCCAGCCAGGCTTAAATAAGTATGGCTGTTAAGGGAACATGACTGAGGACATGTACCCTGCAGGTGGCCTATGGGGCAACTGGGACACAAAGGCCTCACTGGGGCCTCCACGTAGAGAGAGCCATCCAACCCAAAGACTGTGTCATGAACAAAATAAGGTCTGAGTGACTGGGTTGGAGTAACTAACCCCACTCTTCTTTAAAAGCATCAGCTGGCCCTAACCCGTTTGGCTCAGTGGATAGAGCGTCGGCCTGCGGACTGAAAGGTCCCAGGTTCGATCCTGGTCAAGGGCATGTACCTTGGTTGCAGGTACATCCCCAGTAGGGGGCGTGCAGGAGGCAGCTGGTCGATGTATCTCTCTCATGGATGTTTCTAACTCTCTATCCCTCTCCCTTCCTCTCTGTAAAAAAATCAATAAAATATATATTAAAAAAAAAAGCATCAGCCTGCTCTTCACTAGACCTGAGACATTAGGGTCTCCTTGCGAAGATCTGCCCGGGGCCACTGATTACTGGTCATACCTCGTGCTCTCTGGGCTTGGGCCTCCGGCGACATAATGCTCTTTGTTTGGCTCAGGGTGGCTCCTTGGCCCCACTTGCAAAGACTGCTCGGAGCTGAGTAAGGTTTTCCCTGCGGAGCTGTACAAGGATGCAGGTGTGAAAGCCGAGTATAACTAAAGCTCTTTGGGGTAATGGAAAAATTACTTTAATAACCAGGTATCCAGGTGGCAGCTGCTCCTAGAGATTCAGCTATGTTACCGAATTAAGCATACATAAAAGGGCTAGAAGGATAGCTACCCAAATGTTAACAGTATGTTGTCAGGATGATAGAAGTACAGCAAAATTTTTTCTTGTCTTTATTAATGAATTTACTAATATGAAAAACTTCTATAATAAGAAAAATTACAAACATATCTCTTCAAAAACAATATATTTACAAGCATCCTGGTAAAAGTGTTGAAATTAAAAACAAATATGATGCCCTGGCTGGTTTGGCTCAGTGGACAGAGCGTCAGCCTGGGGAGTGAAGGGTCCTGGGTTTGATTCCGGTCAAGGGTACATGCCTAGGTTGCAGGCTCAATCCCCAGTAGGGGCCGTGCAGAAGGCAGCCGATTAATGATTCTCTCTTATCACTGATGTTTCTCTCTTCCCTCTCCTTCTCTGAAATCAATAAAAAAATGTGGCCAGAACCTAAATACATATAGAAAAAACAAAATACAAATATGAATCTCCGGGTTCTATTACGCAATTGCTGTTTTATATACTTTAGGAATACCCTGTTTAAGTGTGGCCAGTAAGATAATGCATCTTAGGCCCTAGGTCACAATTGGACAGTTTCACCGGCTTAAGAAGGTCACCCCCGCCCCCCACCACCACCCGTGTGGCCCAGGGGTTGAGCAACAACCTTGAACCAGGAGGTTATGGTTCAATTCCCCATCAGGGCACATACTGGATTGCAGGTCCCATCCCCAGGAGGGGGCGTGCAGGAGGCAACTGATCAATGATTCTCTCTCATCATTTATGTTTCTATCTCTCCCTTCCTCTCCGAAACATTAAAAAATAAAAAAAGGTCAACCTGCTGCATTCAGAACCTCAAAGCACATAAATAAAATAAAAATATTAATAATATAGTTCATAGAAAAATTTAATGCCAAAACCTGTTAGTTATGTGACCAAATCCAGCAAGCTTCTTTTCTTGTTTAGTCTGTCCTCAGGCTTCATAGCAAAATCTTTGTTACAAAGGTGTTCTGGTACAGAAGGCCTGCCTCCAGGACCAGGGAATGCCATTAGCAGATACAATTATATTGGGCTCAAACACTAACCCTATTTCACCATCTCAAATTAAATCAAGGTTTACAAGCTCTGATCTTATGTTCATCCAGTTATATTTGTTCACAAAAATAACTAATAAAAACTTATCTGGGCCGTAACCGGTTTGGCTCAGTGGATAGAGCGTCAGCCTGCAGGCTGAATGGTCCCAGGTTCGATTCTGGTCAAGGGCATGTACCTTGGTTGCGCGCACATCCCCAGTAGGAGGTGTGCAGGAGGCAGCTGATCGATGTATCTCTCTCATCAATGTTTCTAACTCTCTATCTCCCTCCCTTCCTCTCTGTAAAAAAATCAATAAAATATATTTAAAAAAAAACCTTATCTGGTATTTGAGTGGAAATACATACCAGCAATAAAAAAAAACCTTCCTTGTCAGCGAGTGAGACCAGACTCCTACAAGGTCTCAGCAAGTTCTTAAAGCTTCTACCAAACCAGAGACCTCATGCTTTATGCCTGGCTCACCAACTAACTGGTCCCCCTGCCTGTCTCCAAGGACCTCCAGGAGCCTCTTCTCCAGAGGACAAGCTGCCAATCCCACCCACCACCTAGAATTCCGCCTAAAACACTTTCTGGAAAGCCAGTCCTGGTTTTGCAGGGCCTGCCTCTGGGAAGAACTCCCTTCCTCATGCTGGCCGCCCGGACAGTGCCTGCCAGGACATGCTGCCCAGCCCTGTCAGGCTGACTCACTACTGCATCCTCCTCCTTGGGAGGCACAGACATGCAGAGCCAACCTCCGGGCAGCAGTGGAAGCCCGGTGTATCCACTGATGGCGGGAAACGCCGTGCCCAGGTACAGGAGCTTTACTCTTGAGCCTGAGGCCCTGCAGTAGGATCTTCCTCAGAGCCATTTCTCCTGTGTTGGAAACAAGACACCATCAGAGGCCTCAGGACAGGCTGACAGGACAGAGTAGGCAGTCAGCTCAGCTCCAGGTGCTCCTATTTCCACCTTTCCTTTCTTCTCAAGTGGCTCCTGGCTCTCTAAAGCTATAGTGTCATTTGTGCCACTCTTCAGAAACCAGCAGGGAGTTGGGGGATTCATACAAAAAACCCAAACATGCCCTGACCGGTTTGGCTCAGTGGATAGAGTGTCAGCCTGCAGACTGAAGGGTCCCAGATTCGATTCCAGTCAAGGGCATGTACCTTGGTTGCAGGCACATACCCAGTAGGGAGTGTGTGCAGGAGGCAGCTGGTCGATGTTTCTCTCTCATCAATGAATATAACTCCCAAGGGTGGCCCTCATCTGACGATGTCAGCAAGAAGATGCAAGCAGGCACTGGGCCAGCCACAGAACCTAGGGTCTGGAGTGAATGGGCATGCATCCTGATGTACAGTTAGAGTAACGAACAGTGTATTTGCATACAGAGTGGGTTATGGAGGATAAGCAATTTTTAACTAAGAAATGTGAATCAGCAGTCTGTGCTACCCTCAGCAGGCCCATAACAGAAAGCAAAGTCTAGTTTACCTGGTTACACAGAATGAACCCACCTGTGGGTTCAAGTAAAATTCCCTTGCTTTTATTTATTCAGGGCTAGAACGAAGTGACTTAAACCTAATAAGCAGGAGCCTAAGGTCCTTTTTCAAACTGGAGTGTGGAATAGGACACAAAAGCTGAGCCTAAAAGGGCCCAATCCCAAATGGAACAGACAACTCCAGGGCAGAAGTCCCAAGTCAGGGAAACCTCCCTGTCCTCAGATGCCAAGGATTTCTTGGTTTGATTGTACACGCTCAGAGCGGAGGACTCGTTTCAGCCCGAGGAGGAAGTTTGGTCGAAGCTTTGCTGTGTTACTAGGCTTAAGGTAATGAGGCAGTGCTTCCAGGCATGGGATTCATATTTTGGTTTAGGGCTCTTCCAAGTCAGGTACAACCAGGCTGGGTGGTGGCCTCAGCATTTAGAGGAGCCGACCTGCATCATAGCTGGAGGGAGAAAGGGAGGGATGGAAGGAAGGCAGTGCCAGCTGAGCAAGAGCACTGACCTAGTTAGTGTGACTGGTCTTCCTACAGTGACCTTAATAGGTTAACTTCTTTTTTTGTTTTGAACTAAAGAAATATTAACATCTGTATTTCTACTAACATCTGTATGTCTGCCACCCAGAACTGACCATTAACATTTAGCCAGATTTCTTTTTAGACTTTTAAAAAAACAATTACAATTTTATAGATTATTTTTCTCCATCCCCGGGTCTCCTCACCTCTTCCACACCCCATCAAAAACATTGACACCAACCAATATCACACATTTTTTATCCTTCTGGTTCATTTAAGTGTGTCTATAGCTATACCGAGCCCCGTAATATTGCTGTTCTCTAAAATGCCCTAAATATAGTATACTGTACAAATATCATCACACTTGGTTTTTCATTCAGCACATTTAACATCTATCTAGTTGATATACAGATCTAATAAATTCATGTGAACTATGACACCAGCCCACTGCACAGCTAGATGCTTTATTTATGTATTTCCTTACTGGCTGGCCATTCCCCCCGCCCCCCCCCCCCCGCCCACCCCCATTATGCCAATTTTCCTCAGCTTTCAATTCTGTAACTTTCCTAGCAGATGTCTCACTGTGCAGGTGTGAGCTTCTATATGCCTAGAAATAAAATTCCTGGGCCACAGGGTATGCTTATTTTCTACTTTACTAAATATTGCTGAATTGCTCTCCAAAGTGGTTCTATCCATTTACAATAACCAGTATGTCCGCTCTTGCCTTACCACCCCTTCGCCAACATTTGATACCATCTGATGGGTAACTTTTGTGAGTCTGCTTTCTAAAATAATAACAAAAGAGGGATATTAGATATCAAGTCCTTGCCTCCCTACATTTTACCTAGATCAAAACTCCAGGGCTTCGCCAAAATGTGCACGGTTTTGCCTCATACCAAACCGACGCAGCTGACTCACACCTGAGACAGGAGAGACACCTGCTGTCTGAAGTGAAAGAAATATTCTCTCTCTGTAGGTTGATTAAAGATGTTTAGAAGGGATGGGGCTACTTTCAGAAAAATTTTTGGACTGTATCAGCTAACCTGCCTCATACTCAGAAATGCTACGACCAGCAACCTCCCTGCCTTATCACAGTAGGGTCCTGGCATCTCCCCACCACAGCCCCTGTCTGACTTCCAAACACAGCTTGCTGACATCAGGAGAGAGGCTTAAAGCACCAGAGGAGCTTTGCCGGTGGTCAGAAGTGGGGGAGGTTAGTCTCAGAGGCCACCAGAGGTACTGCAGTCTCGCTCTCCTACGTGCAGACTGGCACGAACCACTGCAGGGGTGGAGCAGCACTGCTCAGTGGCCCAGCCCAGGCTGCACTACACCACCTACCATCCCCTTTGGCTCACCTTTCCCCAAAAAGCTTCTTTGACAAAGTACTGAAGAAGCAGACTACTCATTTATTTAGTCTAAGGCTGCCTCTCAGAGAATGTATGGTGGCATTAAGAATGGTCTTCATTTAACTCTATCCCAATCTGTACCAGAATGTGATGCTTAAAGTGATGACTCAAGGTACTATAAGACTTTTTACCAAATAAATCACTTATACATCGCGTAAGATTGCAAGAAAACTCTGCTCACATTCTGTGGTGTGCCAGTTAATTGGGATTTCATCTTTTGGATCCCCAAAATGATTCAGAAATAACAATAATGTCAAATGAGTCACTTTCCTCGCCTTGATCTCAGCCTTAGCTCTGGGTCAGAATAACACCTCCTGGCATGTCTTCATAAAAGCTGAAGCAAAACAGATTAAAACTCATGTAGTATGAGTTTTTAATGCAAGAGTGGCATTTTTCTACCTTCCCACTCACAACCATTTCCTCATTTCTTCCATTGCCTCATCATTAAGAAATAAACAGTTTTAAAAAATGAAATGGTTTTTCCTATGACTCCACATTGATGTCCCAACATTCAAGGCTCAGAAATAACTCCCATAGGTGTTAGCTGTTTGGAGTCACAGCTACCAAATTTGCCAAATCACTGAGGGTACATTTCTTAAAGACCTACTAATGCTCTTGGTTAAACTGTAAATTCAACACTAAATTTACTTCTAATGCAGTGATTAAAATGAGAGCAGCTGTAGTAGTCAGGAAGATTCTAATGTCCATATCTTCTGGCTCAAATCCAGTAATTCAGAAATGAGTTCTAGGACATTCTTTCAGGCCTTATTCATATCTACTACAGCCCTTATCTGGAGGTGGCCACACCCACCACAGAAGGCTCTGGAATGTGCACAGACTGGGGATAGGTCTCTGCTGCACTGCACTTCTGCTCTGAGAGGGCAGTACTGAGCCTGGGACCTGGACCAACCACTTTTCACTGTAGCGGAGATATTTTTAACCAGGGCAAATGCATATTTCATTATTTGACTCACTGAAAGGGGAGAGGGGACTTTTTAAACCTGCAAAGATCATAACATAGTTTCCCACTCACCCAACGAAGAGAATTCTCTCAAAAGCAGTTAAGTTGAAAGGTTGAGTCATCTTCCCCACAGAGCCTCCCCACCCCCACCCCCAAAGATGCTGATAGTAACATACCCAGCCCTTCTGAACAGCCCCACTGTATTCCCAGCAGCATCCTTGAATAACCAGAGGACAAATTATTTGCTAACAATGCTACAGAGTGGGAGTCCTGACCTAGGCCCTCCTATCACCCTAGGGAGTGGCCACTCCTCCAGTAGGGGGGGGGGGGGGAGTACTGCCATCCTTATCTCACCCTTACCAGCTGGCTGGGCAAATCCTAGAATCTAGGCAAGTTGGGAGTAAAAGGTAAAGATTTCAGTCTTGGGGTTGCAAGTTTGTTTCTTTTCTTATAGCCAAACACTAAAGACTGAAATCCCCCACCCCCTTGCCTTTTTGTCAAGAGGTCCTTATTCTCAGGGGACGAAAACCCATTGCAAATGGAGAGTTTCAAAGTAACGCTATTAGTTACTTTGTAAACACTGTGTACCAGGGTCCCTGAGGAGATATCTGGCTTTAGAGACTCCCAAGGATAACTATGAACTGTGTATGGGGATGGCATGAAGAGCCTTCGTGCCCAATTATGTATTAATTTGTTCAGTGACTAAAAGTATACATTTGGAGGCATTTCTGAGATCTCACCATAGATTAGACACTGCACTGACTATTCAACGTGGTGTGTGTGTGTGTATGTGTCTAAAAACAATCAGGAGAAAAACGTTACTCCAGGTTCCTACAGGGAAAACTGAGGTCCTGAGGCCGAATTCCTTTCATTATTCTTATCAGTATGTTAATGAGTCAAACCTAATCTTAAAAGCCTGCTGACAACTTCCCAATGCCTCTATCCATCAGGCTCTCTGGTACTGGAGAGGAGCAATATCCTGTTTTGAAGACATGCATAAGAAGTCTTTCCATGACCTTGCCTTTAAATAACCTTCAGACCATAAGGTGCTTTCCTACTTATTCAAACTCAGAGTGATGCCAGCTCGTGAGGCCTCCTGGCACCCGCCACTCGCTTCCCCGAGCAGGAAGGGCGTCCCTTCCGCACCACACAACCAGCGTGAGTTCTCTAGTAAGAATGCGAACACTGTGGACTACGGCCGATCCAGTCATCCCGGTCTCCATCCCTTTCCCCCAAACAACTCCCGGCAGTTTTTATTGAGTGAACGCGGTCCGTGGTGCCAGCCCACACCTACTCCATCCCACCCCGCGCCCCACAGTCGGGAGCGTCTGTTAATTAAGCAACGGGAAGCAGAGGCGTGGCCTCCGCCGGCTGCGCGGCAGATCGCGCTGCAGGTGCGGCCGCGCGGAAACCGGCCGCAGGCCCGTCGCAGGCCAGTCGCGCCGCGGGGCGGGTCCCCGACGCCGGCCGCTACGTGCAGCCCCACCGCGGCGGGATGGAGCCCGGAGACGCTCTCGCGGGCGGTCGCAGCGCCGCGGCCACCCCCATCGAATCTGGGGCGTCCCAGGAGCATCCACCCTTTCTTCCCCGGGGGCGGGGAAGGTCACGGGTTACATAACCCGGGCCACCGCTGCATCGCGGCTGCACCCGGCCAAACCTGCCCATCGGGGGCCACGCGCCCGGGGCTCCAAGACGGATGCGTGATGGAGAAGGGACTGGACGGAGATGGGCGATGGGAGATGGGCGATGGGAGATGGGCGATGGGGGCGGGGAGTAGACGGACGTGACCAGAACGGAGTGGGAGGGGCGAGGACCGCGCGGCGCGGAGGACAAGGATGCGGAGGAGCAGACGTGACCCGAATGGAGGGGAGGGGCGAGAAGCGGAGCATGAATGGGGCAGGGGTGGGTGTGCAGAGGGCACGAGGACGTGCGTGGGGAGGAACGGAGGCGGGGGGAGCTAGAGGGCTTTCATGGAGAGGTTACAAGGAAAGCATCAGAATGAGGGGGTAACGGCAGGTTGAAGATGAGGAGGCGAAAGGCATCGTATTAAGGGGGAAGGGGAGGAGGCGAGCAAGGGAGCGGGAAGGGGAGAAAGGGAGCGGGGAGCAGATTAGGAGGGAAAGGGGGTAGCGAGAATGGGGCCAGAATGAGAGTAGGGATTGAGGCAGGAAAGGGGCTGGCTGACCCATCTGACTTTGGAAGAAACGGGAGCTGGGGGCTTTGAAGAACAGGCCCTGGGTGCGAGCAGCTTCTCTCCCCCAGCCCCACCAGGTCCAAGATGCCCAGGATCCAACACCGCCGTGGAATGGGTGCCAGGAATCCGCACGAGCCGGGCCGAGGGGGCCCACGTGGGCATGCATGGCGCAACCTCGGCCCCCGCTCACCTCTGGCGTGGTCCGGCAGGAGCTGCGGCTGGGAGGTCCCGAGGCTCCGGAGGCGTCACTCCTGTGCAGGCTCTGCTGTCTCTGCCTCAAGGTTATCCCGACAGTAGGGCCGCCGCAATCCCTCCGCCGCCCCGCCCCCGACCCAATCCTGGCTTCCCGCTCGCCCGGCCCGCCCTTCTGCGTGCTCACGGGGAGCAGTCAATTCAGAAGGAAGTGCCGCGAGGCCGGAACGGGCCTGCAGGTTGCCCTTTTGGGAAGGACTATATTCTGTGGCGGAAGGACACTGTACATTGACTCACGGTGACGCTCGGTGGAGGCCAATGAGGAAGCGAAGAGGCGGCAGGATCCGCCCTCGGAGCCCCGCAGACCTCCCCCTCCCCCCCAGACCCTCGGGCGCCTTGGTCACCTGTTGCCGCCAATTAGCACGTTGAGGAGGGCTCCTCTCCTGACCCTCGGTCCAGGCCACCCAGATGCCCTGGCCTATTGGGGCGGTACCCAGATATAGGGGTCCCCGGCAGCATTCCCTCAGCGCCGCCCCACCCCTCCGGATGCCCATCCTAACGCACACCTCGGAGACTGAGCTGAAAAGGTGGTTGGGGAGCCTGAGATGGGATCAGAAGGTGGGGAGAGATGGAGATCGTGGGCTGGTTGGAGGTTGGGCCCTCCTTTCGGGCGCTCGGACTCGGGAGTGGGGGAAGGGAGAACTGGGGAGGGCGCAATGTACTTGGAGCGCGAGCGCAAGGCCCTTCCGTTCTTAGGGTCAGGAAGCACAAATTGGGGCCATGTGAATACTTTAGTAGAGCTGAAATCCCTGAGAGTAGAATCCTATAGAAGGTATTAATATTAGTGCAGAACTGACCATCAGGAAATACTACGTCAGAATATGAGAGCCAATGATCTTTGCTGGAGTCAGCACTTCTGTTTTCAACCTTGTATATTTCTATCAATATTGTTGTTTTTCTTACATTTTCTCCAAGGCATTTTCCAGTTTCTCAGTAATTGGCTAACAACCAGTGATAACAGAAGTTGCATCAGGAAACAAATGTAAACCCTTGCCTTTATTCAGCGAAGTTTTGAGAGCAGATACAATGTTGCTTCATTAAAAATCGTTAAGACTCTTCTTTTAGGTTCTTTGCTTTTCCTGGAAAATTAGACCAATGGATGTGACCTGCTCAGGCAGACACTGCTTGCAGCTGAATCACAGGCCTCCATTCTGCTTTCCTTTAGCTCAGATAAGATGGGAGGAAAAAGCGAGCCCAAAAGTAAATTTCTGTTTGAGATAAAATCTTTCAGTTTCTTCTGTGAGCCTATTTGGGTCCTTTAGTTGAAGACAGGACATAATATTCTTCCCTACTCAGAGAGAGGAATGGCTAAGTGGCCCTCTTTGGCTCCTTCGATAAGTAGTGGTGGACAACTCTGGAGGGATGGGGGGATAGTGATCTGGTCAATGTTGTACTCTGTTGCATTTTTAAGTTCTAAATCTAGATATACAGTGGAACCTTGGTTCTTGAACATAACTTGTTCTGGAAGGCTGTTCAAGAAGTGATTTGTTCGAAAACGAAATCATTTTTTTCCCATCAGAAATAATGCAAGTTGAATTAATCCTTTCCAGACCCACAAATGATTCCGTTTTAACCTTTCTTATATACTGTTTAATCTATAAATAAACACTTCTTTTCTTAAATTTATCAAACCTCCCCCTACTAGCCTTAAACGAAGTTCTCTCAGCACACGTCCCAGGGGTGTTTTTCAGCATGCAGCATCTTTGCTTGCTCATGTATCACTGCCTCCGAAATGCTGTCAGTCTGCTTTTGGGTAAAAATGTTTTTCCAGCCCTAGCTGGTTTGGCTCAGTGGATAGAGCGTTGGACTGGGAACTGAAGGACCCCAGGTTCGATTTGGGTCAGGGGTGCATGTCCAAGTTGGGGGCTCGATCCCCAGTTGGGGGCCTGGAGGAGACAGCCAATCAATGTTTCTCTCTCATCTTTGATATTTCTCTCTCTCCCTCTCCCTTCCTCTCTGAAATCAATAAAAATGTATTTTTAAATGTTTTTCCAAATCTATAAGTTTTTCTACCTCTTCAATTGTATATGGTCATTGTTTCTTTCACACCCTTAGCAACATTAGCACTCTTGATGGCCTCCTTACATTTTAAAATTGTGCTAGCAACAAAACTTCGCCAGCAACAAAAGCATTCTCTCCTTGTTGCCAGACAGAGGCTGTCATGCTGAGGTATCAGCAAGAAAAGGTTGTCAGGTCGAAAACCAAAACCGAAGTTTGGTTCAACAACTGAGACATTTTTTCTGTGAACAACTTGGTCGTGATAAAAGATGTTTGAGAACTGAGGTTTGACTGTATTTCCAAGATTGAAATGCACATTTATTAAACTAGAGAGTTGGTTGCAAACTATTGGTTACAGATGTTGATCATCCAATAGTTATAAAAATGCTGTCCATGAAACTCTGGCAGAGACAAATGCAGCATATCCTTGCTCACATTAGATGCATATTGAAAATTTGTCACATCGAGTTTAAGTTGATTGTCATTTTGCTAAAAAGTAGCATAGTATAGAAGAAAGCTTGTGTTTCATCGTTATATCTTAGTTACAATTCCATTCACTAGCCCTATGACTATTCCTGGAATTTAATGTGTAAGAGTCCAGTTCCTTAAAAGTAAGTTGAACAATGGACACAGACAGTAGGGGATGAGGACATGTGCTGGGGGTTGGGAGTGGCTGGGGAGAGGTCAATGGGGGGAAAAGGAGATTCATGTAATACTTTAAACCAGCGGTTGCCAACCTTTTGGACCTCACGAACCACCAGTGGTCCCGCAGACCACCAGTTGGTGACCAATGCTTTAAACAATAAAGAATTTAAATTTAAAAAAAGGAAAGAAAAATTTTTAAAAAAGTAAACTGAAGACAATTCCTGCTTCATAGGATGGGGTTTGATCAGATGATGTCAGCACAAGGCCCAATAGGCATCCTCTTTCTTTGGGAATTGACTTGTTCGGGAGGGTTGTTCTTGTGACTAGTGCCAGGACATCTTTCTGAATCCAATAACTCAGTTTGCTTTTCTATTGGCCATCCTCCTGAATCTTCACTTCTATCAACCCAGCAACAAGTAATCCCAGGACTACAGGAAACTGGAAAGCTGAGGAAGGACAGACTCTCCTGGAGGCCAGGCCCCTCTCCCTAGAGCCAGTCCTTCCACTGTGCTCCGTGACCTAGCAGGATGGGAGGGATAGCCGCAAGATTCACTGGTCTGGGGTGTGAATGAGATATAGATTGCTGTTACCTGTTTGGATTCTGGGCCACAGAACCACATAATCTGGAGTTTAATGGCTTAACTCTCAAAGGCCATTTGGAGTTACTGGTGGGGTAGGTGTGTCAGCAAACGATACTAGATCCAATCTTGGAGCCCAAAGATGAGCTTTGACCCTGGTTATAGGCTTTACCATTATGTGACCTGTTGGCCTCTACCTGAAACAGCAATATTATTTCTCTCTCAGGACAATACAGATTTCCAGAGCAGCCTATAGGCCCTGAATGTCAGGTTTAAAGCAGAAGTATTTTAACTTTGGCCTTTATATGCCCTTTCCAGAGCCAGACCAAGTAGACATTTACATTTATTCAGTGTTTTCCTTTAGACTCCCAAGATCTCTTCAGGCCCACCAGGGTAGCACAAAATGTTAATTCCAGAGTTCCCTCCAGAAAATCCTAGATGGAAGAGAAAGTTGGCCTTTTGGAGTTAAGGATAAAGGGAAAACAGGTTGTCTGGGAAAGAGGTTTCATGGAGGAAGAGATGGAGGGTTAGTCAGGACAGAGATGGGTATAGGAAGGCCATTCCAGGGGAAAGAAACAGTAAAGAACGTGTTCTGAATGCAGCCATATATCTGGTGCCCCCTTGAAGAAATGCCCCATCAGCACTTAGAAGCAAGAGGGAAGAAGCAGAAATACTGCTTCAGCCAACATGACCCTGTCGGCTAAAGTAACCACCAGCAATCTTTTTCTAGTCCAGGACTGCTAGGGCTCACAGGACAAGCCTCCTTAGGCAGGTTAACCTGTCCACCAAACCACTCCCTTGGAGGCCCTTTTCCCTACAAGTGTAGCCAGAACTCAGGCTCCCTAAGATACGAATGTAAGCAGATCCCATCTCCCAAAAGTAATCAAGATTTGGAGGACTGACCAAGAAAGGTATCAGTGAACAATGGATCAAGTGCCCCCTTCCCCAGGAAGTCCTGTTGCAAATCAACCATCTGCCTTTTCCTTGGCACCTTGCTTCTGTTAGGGGCAAAGATAGAATACTGGGGACTAGCTGTAGTTATGGGAAATATTAATCATGCTCTGTTAACCATGATTGCCTTGTGTTGGTTAAAGAAGGGACATTCTGGAGGACAACCAAGATGGCGGGGTAGGTAAACACCTGAACTTGCTGCCGCGTACAACCACATTAAAATTACAACTAAAAGACAAAATGAATAGCATCCAGAACCATGGGAAGGCTGGCTAAGTGGAAATTCTACCACTAGAAGGAAAGAGAAAAGTGCATTGAGTCCGGTAGGAGGTGCAGAGGTGTGCACGAAAGGGGCTGGCAGCTTGGTACGCTGTTGTCTTTTTCAACCGGGAGGGAGATACAAGCTCACGACTGCTCTGAAGTCCAGTTCTGGGTGAGAATCTGGAGACCGAAACACATACGGAGAGAAACTGTACTGTCTTGCATTGGGCCTGAACGTGAGGGAGGCTTTCTCGCAGAGGTGCTTGCAGCGTTCATTGTTTCTGCACAGGGCTGAGGGACATAGAGACCCAAGGACCTATGCGGGGAGGGCCAACGGCAACAATTGCTGTTTGTACTGCCTGTGACTCCCTGAGACCACGCCCCACTCAATTTACAACCCCACCCAAGCTGTGGGCAGAGGCTTTTGCATACCAATGGCCTGGCCTTTCTCAGCCTAAAAACCTGTCAAACTGCAGCTGGGTCAGAGAAACCCAGAGCTTCCAAAAGGCCTAAGGCTCGTCAGCAGACTGCATTACTTCACAGCTATGCCTCTTCTGGGCACCTCTAAACCCCAAACAAAGAGGAGGAATCTGCAGACCTCTCTGTAGCTCCTGCTGGGTAGCCTCAGGCAGTGGGTGACTTTTCACCCCCTAGGACAGTGATGGCGAACCTTTTGAGCTCGGCGTGTCAGCATTTTGAAAAACCCTAACTTAACTCTGGTGCCGTGTTACATAGAAATTTTTTTGATATTTGCAACCATAGTAAAACAAAGACTTATATTTTTGATATTTATTTTATATATTTAAATGCCATTTAACAAAGAAAAATCAACCAAAAAAATGAGTTCATGTGTCACCTCTGACACGCGTGTCATAGGTTTGCCATCACTGCCCTAAGAGATCCAAGAGCCAGTCTACCCAGTGGTGAGAGTGGGACCATCCAGATTACAACTCCTCACATCCATAAGAGACACACTCAGGGGGCAGACTCAGTGATCACCAAAGCCCCACTGAAGCAAGTCCTGCCCCAGAAAGGTGTCTCCAGCACAGAAGTTCTCCCATTGTAGACACAACTGGTCCTCGCAGCCAATTGGCCTGGAGGTCAATTCCTATCAGTGGTACCAACAACAATCAAGGCTTAACAACAAGACTGTGCACACAGCCTACAAAGGGGTGCACCAAGAGTGTCCACCTCAGGTAATTAGAGAGGCTGAGTCACTGGGCCCTATAGGACACCTAGCACACAAAGCCACTCTATCAACACAGGGAAGCAGCCAAAATTCAGAGACAAAGAAATAGGTCACAAATGAAAGAAATGGAGGAAAGCAAACTACTGGACATAGAGTTCAAAACCATGGTTATAAGGCGACTCAGGAATCTCCTAGAAACCTCCCAGAAATATAGTGAGACTCTCAAGGATATGAAAAAGGACCAACTAGAAATTAAGCATACACTGACTGAAATAAAGAATAATATACAGAGATTCAACAGCAGACTAGAGGATCCCAAGAATCAAGTCAAAGATTTGAAATATGAAGAAGCAAAAAACACCCAACCGGAAAAAAAGAATCCAAAAATATGAAGATAGTGCAAGGAGCCTCTGGGACAACTTCAAGTGTACCAACATCCGAATTATAGGGGTGCCAGAAGAAGAGAGAAAGCAAGATATTGAAAACCTATTTGAAGAAATAATGACAGAAAACTTCCCCTACCTAGTGAAAGAAATAGACTTACAAGTCCAAGAAGCGCAGAGAACCCCAAACAAAAGGAATCCAAAGAGGACCACACCAAGACACATCATAATTAAAATGCCAAGGGCAAAAAACAGAGAATATTAAAAGTAGCAAGAGAAAAACAGTTAGTTACCTACAAGGGAGTACCCATACAACTGTCAGCTGATTTCTCAACAGAAACCATGCAGGCCAGAAGGGAGTGGCAAGAAGTATTCAAAGTGATGAATAGCAAGAACCTACAACCAAGATTACTGTACCCAGCAAAGCTATCATTCAGAATTGAAGGTCAGATAAAGAGCTTCACAGATAAGAACAAGCTAAAGGAGTTCATCACCGCCAAACCAGTATTATATGAAATGCTAAAGGGTATTCTTTAAGAAGAGGAGGAAGAAGAAAAAGTTAAAGATAAAAATTATGAAAAACAAAGTGACAACAAACACATATCTATCAACAAGCGAATCTAAAAATCAAGTGAATAAAAAATCTGACGAACAGAATAAACTGGTGAATAGAATAGAATCAGGGGCATAGAAGGGAGTGGACTGACAATTCTCCGGGAGAAGGGAGTGTGTGGGGTGCGGGAAGAGACTGGCCAAAAATCATACACCTATGGACGAGGACAGTGTTGGGGGGGGTGGGGGGGTAAGGGCAGAGGGGGGGTGGGAACCAGGTGGAGGGGAGCTATGTGGGGAAAAAGAGGAACAACTGCAATAGTCTGAACAATAAAGATTTATTTAAAAACAAATAAATAAGATAAAGAAGGGACATTCTGACCTGGCTGGGAGTTGTATGCCCCTAGGACCTGGGAGTCAACCTTGGAATCATTCTTATTCAGGAACTGCCTGTTATCATGGAAAGATTAACAACCTTGTTGCCCAAACAATGGAGTCCCACCCCAGCCTCCTACTTCCCTGTGTAAACTTTGTCCTACGCTATATAAGCAGCTGGCCTATGGAGGGCTGCAGAGCCGATTTTTGTGGATGACCTGCTGCTCTCCCATACTGCTGGCAGTATTGGAATAAACAGTCACATATGATTCAACCCTGTCTTTGCTTAATTGGCTCAAGTAGTGACAGGCAGCATGGACCCATTGATTGTCCAGTTACACTTCTAGTCTCTACCTCCCTACTCACTGGCTACCAGCTAACCTGACCCACTTAGCCCAAAAATGACAGCTAGGATTAAGGAAACTTTGGTCCCACTACTAAATAAAATCATTTTGGTAGACAATGCTTTAATTTAGGGTGGCATATTTGGCCTCATTGCAGGGGGGTCTGAAATATATATGGAAAGTCCCATACTCCAGAGAGAATGATGCCCTTTCAAATAAATTAAGCCTGGCCGGTGTGGCTCAGTGGTTGAGCAGGTCACGGTTTGATCCCCGGTCAGGGAAAAGGCCCAGATTGTGGGCTCTATACCCAGTATGGGGTGTGCAGGAGGCAGCTGATCAATAATTCTCTCTCATCATTGATGTTTCTATTTCTCTCTCCTCCCTCTCTGAAATCAATAAAAATATATTAAAAATAACAACAAAAACCAAACATAAATGAATTAAACCTACTTTATTCCCACCCTTTTTGGGAGGAGGGCTCTGGGGGAATTCTGTGACCCATGAATTCCTTCCCATCACTCCTAAATTGGGCCTAGAGCTGAGACATTTTCCAAACCTCCAGCTCAGAATTCATCCTGGGAGAGCTAGTAAGTAACCCAGTTATGACTCAGCACCAGATTCTTCCCTTCCTCTCCCCACAGGCTAGAATGAAAGGCAAAATCAAGCAGGAGGCTCCTCCCCTGTGGATGTCTATATCCTCACCACAAACTGAGTCATGGCCACACCCTACATGGATGGAAAATCACCATGAGAGGGAAAGAGAAAGTTAAGCTCCCAGGGTTTTTGAGTTCTCAGTCCAGAAATCACAGCCATCTACTCTCCACCTGGAACTGATTGAGGAAAATAGTTCTTTTCCTGGCCCTGGGCCCTATCCCTAAGTAAGCATATCCAGGTCTCAATGAAGTAGGGTTGCTTGACCCCAGGACTATATGAAAGGTAGGAGGCCACTGTCAACATCTGTGTGCAGTATTAGTAATAGCCTTGTCCTCTGTGAAGGACAATGTCTTGCTCAAACCTGGGTTTCACACCCCGCTCCTCCAAGGTAGCCAGGCGTGGGTGGGGGAAAGGGGCAATATTCCCCCAATTCCTCCTCCAGGCTGTGGGAGGATTCCACTCTAGAAACTCATGGCCCAATCTAGCAAGTTCCCCTGCAATAAAGGCATTCTTGCTATAGGGTTTTAATCAGATTTATTTTATACCACACACGTTTTAAATTTTTTAAGCTATGATTATGTATGGCTTTCAAACACTAAAATGGGGTTCAGTAAGTCTTCACTTAATGTTATCAGTAGCTTTCTGTGACTTTAAGGCAGTGATGGTGAACCTATGACACGCGAACTCATTTTTTTGGTTGATTTTTCTTTGTTAAATGGCATTTAAATATATAAAATAAATATCAAAAATATAAATCTTTGTTTTATTATGGTTGCAAATATCAAAAAATTTCTATATGTGACACAGCACCAGAATTAAGTTAGGGTTTTTCAAAATGCTGACACGCCGAGCTCAAAAGGTTCGCCATCACTGCTTTAAGGTCTGTATGCAAGTAGACCAATTTTATCACAGGGTAATTGGTGAGAAAAACAGTTAAGTTCCTATGGTATCTCATCAACAACATAAAGACATGTTATTTGAGGACTTGCTTAATTTCATTACAATTTTTTGGCCAAAAAAAAAAGATCATCATGCATATTTTTTTTTTTTTTTAAAAAGACACCCATGAGACTAGCTTAGGAATTTGCATTTCTCAGGTAACATACCCTATCTGTTCATTACTTCTCATTCCATCATTTACTAGTATTTGCTCTGTCAAAGAAAAAGAAGAAATGCTTATAGCCCAGCCGGTGTGACTCAGTATTTGAGCATCAAACTATGAACCAGAAGGTCACAGTTCGATTCCTGGTCAGGGCATATGCCTGAGGTTGCGGGCTCGAGCCCCAGATCCCCAGTCCAGGGGGTGTGTGGGGGCAGCCAATTGATGATTTTCTCTCATCATTGTTGTTTTTCTCTCCCCCTTTTCCTTCCTCTCTGAAATCAATAAAAAATATTTTTTTCAAAAAGAAATGCTTACAACAGAAAAATCTATTGACAGTTTTTGAAAATAGAGTAAAAATGATGTTATACTATTTGAGTAGTCAAGCACCGAGGTACAATTGCTGGAACACCAGTGGGAGCAGTTTGAGAACCACAGGGGAAGTAAAAGAATGGTTAACAGCTTAGATTCTGGAGTTGGGCAGATCTGATTAAAGACCCTGCATTGCCACTAACCAGCTATGAGACTTTGGACACATTAAGATCTCTAGAGAAAACCTACCTTTCACCTTTTGTTGTCAGGATTAAATGAAAACATTTGTAAAATCTGAAAGGCTATCTTGTATAGAACCAGAAGAGCAGTTTTGGAGTCAGGTTGCTTGTCCGTCACTAGCTGTGCAACATGGGCAAATCACTATCTTCTGTGCCTCTATTTTCTCATCTACAAAGTGGGGATAATGGCACCTACTTTCTAGGCTTCTTCAGAGAATTATATTAGTCAATACATGTAAAGAGCTTATAATGCCAAGCATATAGTAAGTAAGTAAGTGTTAGCAAATTAGTAAAGTGTTTAGGATAATGCCTAGCACCTACCTAGTAAAAACTAAAATGTTAGCTGTCTCTGATAACTGTACAGATAAGCTGCAAGGGTCATCCCAGGAGGCAGGAATGTCAATTAGGTGGGCTCCCTGATGGGGTCATTTACTTAGTGAAGACAGTTTCTGCTGGACCTGAAACCAGAATGGGGAGAGAGCCTTAGAAGACTTGTAGAGTCAGAATGTAGTAGTCTTGATCAAGAACGGGTAAAGAAACAGGGAGGGAGAGGGGGGGTTGGACCTTAAGAATGGTACTTCCAAGCTTCATTCTATATGAAAATGGGCACTGTTTTTTGTGTACGGTGTCCAGAAATTTGTTAATGTGGCTACATTGAGACACAGGTTATGCTTCCATCACAGTAATCTTATTACAGTGGTGACAATGAGACCTGTAACATTTTTTGCTAAAAAAAAAAAAAAAAAAGAAAAAGAATGGTACTTCCAAGTGAAGGCAAGTCAGTAACTACAAAGCAGGTAAAGAACCCAGGCAAAGAAGGGTATCTCCAAAGTAGGGTGAAGGTAATGAAAGAAAATAGCTGATCTAGCACTGGCTTTGTAAATCAAGAAGTTATAACAATAACAACACAAAAAGCCTATACAGGTAGACCTCATTTTAAAAAATAATTATTAATTGAATTTACTGGGAGGCAGACCTCGTTTTATTGCACTTCACAGAGGTTACCTTTTTTTTCTTTTTAAACAAATTGAAGGCACTATCCTCTGTCAGCAGAGATTATGCCTTGCTTTACTGCAACAGTTGCTTTGCTGTGGTGGCTGGAATGAACCCACAGTACCTCCAAGGCGTGCTTGTACTAGAAAATGCTTCTTTAAATGCTTTTTTAATAAAAATTTTCTGTGCTTATATTCCTGTTTTTATTCATTAATATTTCAAACTATTTATCAATGTCCAACCTATCTCTTACAAGTAAGTGTTGTAGGTACATGGGGCACAAAGGCTATAGAAGTTATCAGTGGGAATTTCAACAGGGATATGGATTTCACTGAAGAATTAGATCTAGAAATAGCAGTTTTCCCTCACCTTGCTGGCTGGCCTTGGAGAATCTGAATTTTATTTCATTATGGGAGGTTACATTTCCTTAGGATCTTTTTATAGATTTCAAGTTAGAGACAAACCCAACTTTCAGCTCTCCTCTACTTCCCTATCCCAAACAAGTACCTGGGAGGAGGAAGAGTCTAAGGGCCCAGCCCGAGATACAGAGCAGGGAAAATGGACAGGTTTTGTGCAGAAAGCAGAGGTCTAATGTGACCTAATTTCCAGAGGTGGGAAGTCTGAGCTGCTTTGGCCTCAATGGTCCTTTTAAAACGTGAGGAACAGTTGATCAGTGTTGTTGTATTCAATTATCTGTCTCAGTTTGTGTAATCTGCATAACTGTTCATTTCCCTTCTTTATCTAATTGATTAAAATGTTGACAGATCTGTAGAACTCTACACTAGATGAACTCAGCTTTGACTCCACCTAACGTAAATAATCCCAACCCTCATGATATTCCACTCCCCCCTCCACACACCCCCTTTACCTTCTTTACTTGGGGCAGGTGCTGGGCCAAGGCCAGTCAGACCACAGTGATCATATCCAGTCCACAGCACCTTCCATTTTATTGTTTTATTTACAAACAGGGTGAAGTCAACTGGGAAAATCAGGGACAGGGGTCAGTCTGGGCCATCCCAATGTGGAGTGGTTCCTGGGTCAATCTCCACTACGAAGGCCGCCTCTTCTATCCTTTTCCTGCCCTTGGTAATGATCCCTTGATTCCTCAGGGCAGCCTCCCCAGCTGCTCCGGAGCCCTTTAATAAGGGCAGATGGATCCTGGGGTAACGGGGTGGTACGAGGGCTGGGCCCCCTCAGTTTGTGTAAACCTGAGTTCCGATCACACGCATGATTTCCTTCTGTATCTTGGGGTCCTGAGTATTAATGTTGGCATCGCCCACCTGACCATCCTCATATCTGCCAAAGATAGGGCAAGTGTGAGCATAAGAGAGAGAACAATACTAGAAATAATGTCAACCAGTGGAACTGTATTTGGAGGTGGACCATCCTATAAATAAAAACCCTTTCTTGGTTCTCCTTAGGGTGGAAGAGATTCAACTTACCTGGTTTCCTCTAAACAGACGGTGATATATAGGCATCCCCAACCTCCAAGGGGAAAGTCCCAGTGCCAGCTGCACTCAGGTAGCCAGGGGCAAGTCTAAGATAACAGCAGTCACACCCCAGGACACCCCCACCCTCCCTCCTCAGAGTAATCCCCAAGGTACCCTCCTAGACTTACACAAAGAAGAACCGTGTGCAGACATGGTCGGACACAGGGCACACCCAGATGTTCCCATGCTTCTGGAGGTCTTTAGATGTAATGACTGAGAAGAGGGGGCCAGAAGTTATATATATATAATGCTTAGGTCAGAGTCCAGGCAGGGGAGGGAAGACATGACCCTTGGCTGGATCATGCGCCATTAGTTGCACTAAAAAGAAAGGTTAGGCCCAGCAGTGTGGCTCAGTGGTTGAGTGTTGATCTGTGAACCAGGAGGTCATGATTTGATTCCCAGTCAGGTCATATGCCCAGGTTGTGGCCTCAATCCCAGTGTGGGGCATGCAGGAGGCAGCCAATCAATGATTCTCTCTCATCATTGATATTTATATCTCTCTCCCTCTCCCTTCCTCTCTGAAACCAATAAACATACACACACACACACACATATATGAAAGTTTGGGGACCTAGAAAACAGGGACTAGTTGAGCTACTTACCTTCACAAAGTGCTATACAGTTTAGATTCCGACTTTGCAGGAACCTTGACTGAATGGATCGGGTCTGGAAGAGAAAGAGAGCAGGGCCAGGTAGACTGTTACAATTTTCTCTATAGAGGCTGTTCGCTGATGATGGGTGGGATCAGGGATATCCTAGGCTTCCAGCCACCCTCTCCCACCCCGCTCCAAAGCCAGTCTGGATGAGTTCACAGCTTCCATCTTTACAATTACATGTCACTGCATTTTTTCATAAATTCAGTCTCTGTTTTCATAGTTATGACTAAAGCCACTTATGACTGGAAGCATGTTCATCTTAGAATGTGCCTGATTCCTTCAAATGATCTTCAAACTACCCTCCATCCCCACCATTGTTTCCCCATCCATCTCAGTAACCGAAACATATCCCAGGAGAAGGGTACTGACTCCGTGGAGTAGGGCCAAGTATTAATACCTGGGGGATAGTATTCATCCTGTTATATCTCTGGACCAGCTCATCCTTGGAGGGCATCCTGTGCTGTCCTTTTCCCATTCCTGTCATAGAAGAACAAACCCAGTTTATTCACCCATTCCTTAATCAAACATTTACTCAAGTGCCTACTGTCAGGTACTGAACTAGACACTTGGCAATACAGGAGTGAATAAAACAAACAAGGCATCTTTCCTCACAAAATTTTAGTCTGGTGGAGAGTACAGGCAAAGAACAAGTAATTACAAAACAATATGCCAAGTGTTGTAATGGGGACAATAGAGAGCACTGTGTAAGTCAGAGGCAGAGAAGGAACCTAGCCTAGAGGTCTGAAGAAGACTTCCTGGTGATAGCTAGGGTGAGAACTCTAGGATGAGAAATTTATATGAAGAGGGAGCAATGTTATGGGCAGAGGTAACAGGATATAGAAGGTCTGGAGGGAAAAATCAGTATGCCTTAGTTTGTACGAAGCATAGTCAATGGCAGAGGAGTGGTGAGAGATGATGGCTAAGACATGAGCTAGGATCAGTTCAATCAGTCCTTGTAGGCCATGTTAAGGCAACTAGAGTTCATCCTGAGAACATCAGGGAATCACTGAAGGGTTCTATGATAGGGGAGTAACACATGAAATGAGAGGAATGAGGTGCCCAAGACAGTGGTGACATCAGCACTTCGGATCAAATGTCAGGCTGAGTGAAATGAGTAGAAAGGAAGCAAGCAGAGCACGTCAGATCTGCTCTAGTCTCAAAGTTACATAAAATACTGTGACAGAGTGTTTCAAGAGAAAGGGGAGAAAGCACAACAGTAAGGGATAACTAATTTTCCAGATAACTACAATGGCAAAAACCTCGAAGAATTCTGCTTCCTTCAGAAAGTCTCCCCACACTTTAGGAAGTGCTGCCAATTCCCTGGTTTCCACCCTCTCTAAATCCATAAATCCTTCACCATCCTTACCCACCAGTGAATAGTCCTGTTTATAACCATTTATAGACTCATTTTGGATTTTTCTTAGATACAAAACAGTGCTTGTGTGCTCCTGCTCCTAACTCTTTTCGCCTGTGATTAGGACTTCAATCTCTATGCTCAGCTTTAGCACAGGCAGCCTTATCACAGACTCTCGTGTGTGCGTGCGTGTGTGTGAGACTGAGAGGAAGATGGGGAATGATGCTATCGTTACAGGCCATAAGCAGGGCCCTTATCAACCACTGCACCCTGTAACTTTCTATTATTACTAACTCCACTCTGCTTCAATTTTTGGTCTTGTGATGGCCACGGTGTTGCTGTGGGAATGATAACCACTGGACTAACATTCTTTACTGATCAGGCTGTAAATTCATCATGCACTCATACTAAAGTCCTATGACAGAATTGTGGCCTGAATAAAATTCAGGGCCAGGAGAGCTTCAAGATTTCAACTGCTAATTTCTTCCTCCTATAGCACTACACTCACCACCCATTTCCACCTTCTCCATTAGCCTGAACTAGGTTTAGCTCTGCATCTAAACATGACTTCTTAGCCTGGTTATTTCAGTGCAAGATTCTGAGTGAAATTCTCATTTAGGTTATACCCCAGAATACAGGAAAGAACAATCTGACTTCTATGGCTGTTTTAGAGATGGTCCTTACAATATAAATCCTATCCCATCCCGACCCTGTTGCACACTGTCCTGTCCATACTGCCCCAGTGATCTTCAGTTTGTCAAGACCAGACCCTAAGAACATGATGGCTAGAATAATCCCTGGATGTTTTGTGTCTGGAGTATATACTTATTCCAAGTCTCTAAACAGGACTGAATAGATGGAGTTTACCATCTCCTTTCTCACTGGTCTTCATTTTAATGTGCATACTATAGCCAAGTCATTGGAGGCTCTGATAGTCAAAGGGATGCTCTCTATACTGCTCCCAGAAGGCACCCAATGCTGCTGGCTAAGAATCCTACCCTGAGAAAGAACAAAGCAGAGCAGAATAGGGTGGAAGGAAACACGCAGTAAGATAAAGTTGACCAAATTCTAGAGTAACTACAGTTATTTGGACACTTGCATACATTCCACCCACTGTTATATAGGCTCAAATATCTATGGGGCCCTCACAGAGTCAGTCATTCAAGCAAAGCCTACCCCATCAGTCTAATATAATCGTTAGAGTACTGTCCCAAAAGTTAGGAGATCTGGATTTCTGTCTTATCTCTGCTACTCATCTGTGTGACTCCAAAGTCACTTAATATCTTCAAGTTTCAGCTCTCATCTAAATAATAACGGGGATTGGACAAAATGACCTACAGCTCTAATACCAAAATCCTATGGTATTTTGTATCTATAGTTAATTGACCTTTTTGAGAAGGATGGTATCATATGATGTTTTTAAGTAATAGGTAAAGTAATGAAGAAAGAGAAGAAGTCGGTAAAGACACCTGGCTCCATCTGATAACTAATGGCTTTCAGGCACTTAATGGTAAGCAAAGGCCAGTGACAGAGGGAGAGAATAGGGAGAAAATAGATAGGAAGAAAGAATCTTGTGGGCACTGAGAACCAGGAGAATTTCACTATTTGGAAAATAATAAGAGATTAATTAGAGGCAAGCTCAGGTTGTGATAAAGATAAAAATTGAGGAACCTAGACAAAAAAGCAAAAAAGACTACCCCAACCCCACCCTACTTTAGACACCAGGCACACAGAATGAGATCCATGTATACATTTAACAAATATTTATTGGGCACTTACCCTGTGTGGATTAATACTAATATTTGGTTCATGACATACTATCATATATTTAATTAGAGGCCTGGGAAAAGGGGGGTTCCTCAGCTGGGCCTGCGCCTTCTCGCAGTCTGGGACTCCTTGGGAGATGTCCGCCTGCCAGGGAGCGGCCTAAGCTGGCAGTTGGACATCCCCCGAGGGGTCCTTAGCACTGCCGCAGAGGCAGGAGAGGCTCCCACCACTGCCGCTGTACTCACCAGCTGTGAGCCCAGCTCCTGGCTGAGCAGCACTCCCCCTGTGGGAGCACACTGACCACCAGGGGGCAGCTCCTGCATTGAGCATCTGCCCCCTGGTGGTCAGTGTGTGTCATAGCGACTGGTCGTTCCACTGTTCGGTTGATTTGCATATTAGCTTTTTATTATATAGGACTAGGGGCCCGGTGCACGAAATTCGTGCACTGGGTGTGTGTAGGGGGGGAGTGTCCCTCAGCCCAGCCTGCCCCCTCTCACATACTGGGAGCCCTCAGGCGTTGACCCCCATCACCCTCCAATCTCAGGATCGGCCCCTTGCCCAGGCCTGACGCCTCTGGCCTAGGCATCCGGCCCGGGCAGCGGGGACCCGCAGCTGCAGCGGCCCCACGATCGTGGGCTTCGCTTTAGGCCCAGGCAAGGGACCCCTAGCTCCTGGGACTGCCAGCTTCGACCGTGCCCAGCTGTCATCGCTGGCTCCACCCCTACTTCCTGCTATCACTGGCCAGGGCGGAAAAGGCACCTGATTCTCTGATCATGGCTGGGGGGCAGGGCAAAGGCGGCCCTAGGGCCGCCTTTGCCCTGCCCCCCAGCTCTTAGCTCCCCCCTGGGTTTCCAATCACTGTCAGTGGCAGGGGGCTTCTTCCTGCTTTCCCTTTCGCCTCCCTGCATTGTGCCTACATATGCAAATTAACCACCATCTTGTTGGCAGTTAACTGCCAATCTTAGTTGGCAGTTAATTTGCATATAGCCCTGATTAGCCAATGAAAAGGGTAGCTCGTATGCCAATTACCATTTTTCTCTTTTATTAGTGTTGATAGGACAATAAATATCTTCAGATCCAACCTAAGAACTAAACCCAAGACCTAAAACATTACCGATGACTTACATCTATGTGCTGCTATTCTAACCCAACTACTTGCATCCCCTTTGGGAAGTAACCACCATCCTGAAATTTCTTTAGTTTTATCACACACAGAAACATACACACACGCCTAATGTTTAATTTTATTTGCTTTTGAACAACATTAAAAAAAGGTAGTATAGACTAGTCTTTTGAGCTTGCCTTTCCCCCTCAACTTATTACTAAGATTTTTCCATGATGTTGAATGCCACTGTTCATTCATTTTCATTGCTGAATAATCAATTGTAAGAATGTATTAAAATATATCCTGATTTGGGTTGTTTCCAAGATTTGCTGTTGCAAACAGTATTGCTTTGAACATTTTTTTAAAAAATATATTTTATTGATTTTTTACAGAGAGGAAGGGAGAGGGATAGAGAGTTAGAAACATCGATGAGAGCCGAAACCGGTTTGGCTCAGTGGATAGAGCGTCGGCCTGCGGACTGAAAGGTCCCAGGTTCGATTCCGGTCAAGGGCATGTACCTGGGTTGCGGGCACATCCCCAGTAGGGGGTGTGCAGGAGGCGGCTGATTGATGTTTCTCTCTCATCGATGTTTCTAACTCTCTATCTCTCTCCCTTCCTCTCTGTAAAAAATCAATAAAATATATATTTAAAAAAAAAAAAAAAAAAGAAACATCGATGAGAGAGAAACATCAATCAGCTGCCTCCTGCACACCCGCCACTGGGGATGTGCCCACAACCAAGGTACATGCCCTTGACCGGAATCGAACCAGGGACCCTTTAGTCTGCAGGCCGATGCTCTATCCACTGAGCCAAACCAGTTAGGGCTGCTTTGAACATTTTTGTACACATCTTTGGGTGCACATATACAGGAATGAAAATGCTGGGTCAATGGGATAAAATTTCTCAGCTTTATATTATCACCAAATTTAACACCAAAGAGTCATACTAATTTATATCCCCATAAGCAATAAAAGAAATCTTGATGATCTATAACTCTGGTACAATCAGAGGTATTATCAGATTTCTTAATTTTTGCTAATCCATTTGGGTGCTAAAATGGTAAGTCATTTTGGTCTTGATTTTACTTACTTGATTAATAGTGGCTGAACAGCTTTTCACATTTTTTGGTCATTTCTTCAGTGACATACCTGTTCATGTCATCTGCTTATTTTTTCAATCATTTTCATTTTCAATTACAGTTGACATTCATCTTTAGTTTCAGGTGTTCACCCCAGTGACCAGACATTACATAACTTAATAAGTGATCATCACAATAAATCCTACACCCATCCAGCACCACACCTAGTTATTAGAATATTACTGACTATACTAGAGGCCCGGTGCATGAAAATTTGTGCACTGGGGGGGAGGGGGGGAGGTCCATCAGCCTGGCCTGCCCCCTCTCACAGTCCAGGAGCCCTCAGGGGATGTCCTACTGATGGTGGGAGGCAACCGGACCAATCAGGGGAAGGTGCCGCCCCCATCACCCTGCCACGGCTGCCAGCCCTCCTCGGCCCTTGCAGCCACCTGCCCTCCTTGGCCCTCGCAGCCACTGTGGCTTTGTCTGGAAGGACGTTGGGTCTATCTGGTCTAATTAGCATATTACCCTTTTATTAGCATAGATTCCCTAAGCTGTACTTTACATCCTCACCTTTTTTGCCCATCTCCCAAACCCTCCTCCCATCTGGCAATCAACAGAAAGTTCTCTGTACCTATGAGTCTGTTCTATTCTGCTTGTTCATTTTGTCTGTAGTTTCAATTGTTGATAGATATGTATTTATCACCATTTTATTGTTCATATTTTTATCTTTTTTCTTCTTCTTAAAGAAGACCCTTTAACATTTCATGTAATACTGGTTTGGTGGTGATGAACACCTTTAGTTTTTCTTGGCTGGTAGCTCTTTATATGTTCATCAATTCTAAATGATAGCTTTACAGGATAAAGTAATGTTGGTTGTAGGTCCTTGCTTTTCATCACTTTGAATATTTCTTGCCACTCCCTTTTAGCGTGCAAAGTTTCTTTTTTAAAAATGTTTTCTTTTAAAAAATATACCTTTATTGATTTGAGAGAGGGAAAGGGCCGAGACCGGTTTGGCTCAGTGGATGGAGCGTCGGCCTGCGGACTGAGGGGTCCCGGGTTCGGCTCCGGTCGGGGGCATGTGCCTGGGTTGCAGGCATATCCCCGGTGGGAGATGTGCAGGAGGCAGCTGATCGATGTTTCTCTCTCATCGATGTTTCTGGCTCTCTATCTCTCTCCCTTCCTCTCTGTGAAAAATCAATAAAATATATTAAAAAAAAAAAAAAAGAGAGAGGGAAAGGGAAAAAGAGAAACCAATGAAAGAAACATCAATTGGCTTCCTCCTGCATGCCTCCTACTGGGGATTGAGCCTGTAATCTGGGCATGTGCTCTGATCAGGAATTGAACCATAGGTCAATGCTCAACCACTAAGCCATGCCGGCTGGGCTGCAAAGTTCCTTTTGAGAAACCAGCTGACAGTCAGTCTTATGGGAGCTCCCTTGTAGGTAACCAACTGCTTTTCTCTTACTGCTTTTAAGATTGTTTGTCTTTAACCTTTTACATTTTAATTATGATGTGTCTTGGTGTGGATCTCTTTGGATTCATTTTGTTTGGAACTCTGCAATCCCTGGACTTCTATGTCTGTTTCCTTCACCAATTTAGGTAAGTTTTCTGTAATTATTTTTCCAAATAGGTTTTCAATTTCTTGCTCTTTCTCTTCTCCTTCCAGCACCCCCATGATGCGAATGTTGGTATGCTTGGATTTGTCCCAGAGGCTCCTTACACTACCCTCATTTTGGGGGGATTCTTTTTTTTTGTTGTTCTGATTTTTTTTTTCTTCCTTATATTCCAAGTCAATTTGATTCTTGGCTTCACCTACTCTACTGGTGATTCCCTGTAAATTATTCTTTATTTCAATTAGTTGTGTTTTTTATTTTTAATGCTGTTGAGGTTCTCACTAAGTTTCCTGAGCGTCCTTATAACCAGTGTTTTGAACTCTGAATCTAGTTGATTGCTTGTCTCCATTTTGTTTATTTTTTTCTGGAGTTTTGTTCCATTCTTTCATGTGGGATGTTTGTCTCCTCATTTTGGTCACCTCCTTGTTTCTGTGTATTAGGTAGTGCTGCTATGTCTCCTAGGCATAGTAGCATGGCCTAATGTAGTTGGTGACCTGTGGGGTCCAGCAGCACAGACTTTCTGATCACCCAAGTTTGGCACTACAGGTGTACCCCCCATGTGGGCTGTACACCCTTCTGTTGTAATTGAGTCTTGATTGCTGTTGGCACATCAATTAAAAGGATTTACTCAGACTGATCAGCTGACCACCAACTTCCGATCACCTTGGTAGATCAGCTGTGCTGGGGCCCACCACACAGTGCAAGACTTGCTTCAGCAGGGCTCTGGTACCCACTGATTCCACCACTTCAGTGTATCACTTGTGGAGGTGGCTGGGTGGTGGTGCTTCAATGTTGCCTGAAGCTATCACTGGGTGCACTGGCTTTGGGATCTCCTAGGAGTTGCAGGCCAGTGTCAGTCTGTGGGGAGCTGATACAGAGTTAAGCCTTGGACTGACAAACAAGTCCCAGCTTAGAGGGCACAGTCCTCTTACCATAATTAGGCTTGACCTTATAACACTCCCTAGATATTATCTGGGAAGCTAATGGGCTGAGGGAAGTGCAGGAAGTGCAACTATGGTCAAAACGAGTGAAATTCACAAGAACAGTGTAACTATGGTAACCACTACCTTGTTTACCTCTGATTATAAAATGGTTGGTGTGGCCTGAGCACCGGTGGAAGTCCTTCCTTTTGAGTTGGACTTACCCACCTGGCCCCCCAATATTCCCAATTTATCTCTTGTCTTTTCTCTTTCATTTGTGTGCGGCTCCTCTTCCAGATCCTGAACCCTGAACCACGTGGGACGTGGAGGTAAACATTTACAACATCTGGCGCCTGAACAGGGACTTGTTAGTCCGAGGCTTAACCCTGTATCGGCTCCCCACATCAGCCATTGCCTGTGTTCTGCCGAGGGCCACCAGGCATAAGCTACAAAGTGACCTGCAGATGGCTGTCTCTTGTGCTGGGCTTAGAGGTGCCCAGGCAAGGCTACTGGGCCTGGGGCCACTTAAGGAGAAGGGCTTGCTGATGCCAGAAGCTGATTATTTGAAAGATTTTAGGAAAATCTGAAGCACCAATCAAGACAGGCTATTCCTATAGTACAGCCACTGGAAACAGCTTGGGTGGGCCAAAAAGTTGGGTGGTAAGGGCCTCAGGGAATCACCAGGGTGAGCAAACAGTGTAAGCTAGGTTGATGGAATTTCAGATATGGCACCTCTCTGATAGCTCTGTGGGGGAAAGGCTCATCAAAGGAAGAATGGCTTCTGCCAGCACTTCTGTCTGGGAGAGAGCTGTCCCTCCAGCTCTCACCTAGATGCCAAACAATGCAGTTTCTCCTCATATGTCTCTGGTGCCTTTCAAGCTGCTCCCCCATGGTGGAGCTCAGAAAGAGTGAGTGCTAGGAAGTCCATGTGCAGGCCCTTTAAGAGAAACTCCCTGGCACTCCAGCAGTGTAAGCCTTCCTCAGCCTCAAGCCATATTCATTTTTACAGCTAGAAGTTACTGGGACTTCTCTTGCTGGCACTGAAACCCTCAGTGGGGAGGTCTGGTGTGGGACTGGGGCCCCCCACTCCTCAGGGGAGGCCTACAGCGCCGAGATCTCTCCTGATTTTTATGCGCCACACATGTGTGGGACCAGCACTTCCAGGTCTCTGCCCTACCAGTCTTAATGTGGCTTCTCCAATTTCATAGTTGTAAGACTTCCATTCAGCTCGATTACAGGTGGTTCTGAATGATGGTTGCTCTGTACTTTAGTTGCAATTTTGATATGGTTGTGGAGAAGGTGAGTACATTTACCTACATGGCCATCTTGACCAGTAATCTTTTTCTCATTTGCCAATTTTTATACTGGGTTGTCTTTTTCTTATTTATCTGTAAGAATTTTTTAAAAATCCTCACCCAAGGATATGTTTTTGATTTTTAGAGAGGGAGGGAGAGGAGAGATTAAGGGAGGATGTGAGGGATAGGGAGAGAGGGGGAAAAAGAGAAACATTGATTGGTTGCTTCCTGTACTTGCCTTGACCTTGGATTGAACCCACAACTTTTTGGTGCACAGGTCGATGGTCTAAAACTGAGCTACCCAGCCAGGGCAATTTCTAAGGATTTTAAAAATATATCTTTATTACTAATCTTTTGTGGTTATGTGTATTATAAATGTCTTCTCCTGGTTTGTAGCTTGTCTTTTCTCTTTTTTTAAAAAAATATATTTTTATTGATTTCAGAAAGGAAGGGAGAGGGAGGGAGAGATAGAAACATCAATGATGAGAGCGAATCATTGATTGGCTACCTCCTGCATGCCCCCTACTGGGATCAAACCCGCAACCTGGGCATGTGCCCTTGACCAGAAATGAACCCAGGACCCTTCGGTCCACAGGCCAATGCTTTGTCCACTGAGCCAAACTGGCTAGGGCATCTTTTCACTTTCCTAAGATGTCTTCTGATAAACAGAAGTTATTAGTGTTGATAAAATCAAATTTACCAATCTTTTATGACTTATGAATTCATGTTTTCATTCTCTGGATGATTCTGTGTAAAACTGTGAAATAATTTGTTCCTTGAAAGTTTAGCCTGACTTGAAAACTATCTGAGCTAGGTAGGATTTTTGGGTTTTGTGTGCATATGTGTGCATGTGTAGGAGGGCAGTGTGGAGTGTGGTGTAAAATTTTAAACTACCATTCAATGTCTTTTATAGTTTTAGGACTATTTAGGCTTTCTATTTCTTCCTGAATCATTTTTTTAGTTATATTTTTCTAAGAATTTATCCATTTTGTCAAAGTTTTCAAAGTACTGACATAAAGTTGACAAAATTGTCCCATTAGCTTCTTAAATTTTGCTACATCTGTAGTTATGTTCCCTTTTCCATATATCTGTGCTCTTTTTCTTCAATCTAACCAACTGTATCTGTTTTTTTGGTTTGTTTTTTAGTTCTTAAAAAGAATCAACTTTTGCTTTTTTGGTTCTACCTATTGTACCTATTTTTATTTGGTTGATTTCAGTTCTTACCTATATTATCTCTTTTTTTCTACTTTTTTAGTTTATTATGTTAGCAACTATTCTAGTTCTACACCTATGGAGCTAAGTTTCTAATCTTTATACAGTTATAATTACTGGAGGACACTAAATGATAATCTACAAAGACTCTAGCACTTGCCCTAACCAGTTTGGCTCAGTGGATAGAGCGTCAGCCTGCAGACTGAAAGGTCCCGGGTTCGATTCCGGTCAAGGCATGTACCTTGGTTGCGGGCACATCCCCAGTAGGGAGTGTGCAGGAGGCAGCTGATCGATGTTTCTCTCTCATCAATGTTTCTAACCCTCTATCCCTCTCCCTTCCTCTCTGTAAAAAATCAATAAAATATATATATTGAAGACTCTAGCACTGTCTCCTTCATATGGTATACATGCAACTACATGGTGGCTCTCTTTCATACAGAACAAGAACAAAAGAAAACAGAAAAGGAATGAAGACATGAACCTGGAATACTGAGAGAATTTTAAGTCAGAATCATTTTCTGAGCAGGACAAAACTAGACTCATCTCCTAATCAGATTCTGGACCTCACTCATGCCTTATCTTTGGAATGAAATGCTTTCTCTTGCATTCAATGTGACTGATAGTATAATGTGTAATTATACATAGTTGAAAAGAGAGTTGACAGGGAGAAGAACAGTGTCTTCAGAAATGTAAGCCAACAGAAGGGACTCGAGCCTTCAAGTGTATTTATAGGTAAACACACATGCACATGTGTACATACACAATTTATAATGACGGGCTATTGCTAACACCAAAAATGTTGTCTACCAAAAGCCTAGTTTCATTTCCCAGTTCCCACTGCCAAGCCTCTATAATGAATAAAACTATCCCCATGGAAAAAAGGAAGAATCCAAATTTCTAATGAGAGGAAACTGAGAAAGACAGAGTTTGTATCCACGACTGGGAAAAGAGCTGACATAGACCAAGTATCCATGGTAGAAGAGGAGGAGAGCATAGATGGTATATTCACAAAATGGATGCAGTATAAATAGAGTCAAGGTGGCCAGAAAGTATTTCTTACCTGAGTATCCAAAGGAAATACTGGAGATGGGGCTCAGGTAGATGCCTTTGCCATAGGCTGCTCCATGCAGCTTGCAGGGAAACACCAGGATGAGCAATATGAGCCTGGGCCCTCCCATGACTGTGTATTAGGGAGCCACGAGGCTTAGCCAGCCCTCTCTTCCCTCCATTATCACTCATTCAGATGGCTCTAGGCACCTACTCTTAAAATCCCGATTGGCTGAACATCGGTTCCAAGTTAACCCCTTTGTCTATGAAATAATAAATATTGAAGCCTTGGAGTGAGGAATAGCACAGCCACTGAGTCAGTCCCTTGGAATCCATGTTCCTGTCCCCAGGTGTCGGTATATATGAGATTCCAAAAAAAAGAACTACAGAATAGATAGCCAGGAAGAGGAACAATGACTGTTCCTTGGGGTTTCTCAGGGCAAAGAAATAAGTCTCCTATTGATACCGTTATAATAACCAGGTTATTATTTAACAGAAAAGGCGTAAAGGGAAGACTAGGTAATATAGGCATGCCATTTACACGGCTTTGCTAATTTAACACTCTTAAAGTCTGTTCCCCGTAGAGAGATGTGGGAAGGGAGTGAACAAAGGCAGTTTGGACTAATGCGAGTAAGGTCTGAGTGATGTGGAAGATGCCTACCTGTCTGTCAGTCACACCTGGGAGAGAATCAGTGGCCAGAACGCGTGTGGCCACTGCAGCACTATACCTGAATATTTAAGCTTCTGAACAGAGGAGCTTCTCTCTCTCACGCAGCTGAGCTCCTGGCTATCCTGTTGCAGGGGCAAGCTACCCTGCACCCACGTGGCTCACGGCCATGTGGGACCCACACAATGGATTAATGGACTGAATCTGGACTAAATGCACTGGACCCAGCTTCAACATGGAACAGTCACTTTGGACACTGGCCCTCCTTTTGGCTCTATTGGAACCCCAGCTGCACTCTTTCAGGACTGGTTTAAGGAGCATGGGACTTTGGAACCTGAGGAATGTAACTCCCACCAATACAGCCTTTTACCACATCTCATTCTCCCATGGGGCTTCTGAAAATGCTTATTTCAGTGGTACCTTAAGAACCATCCCACTCGCATGAACATAGGAGAAATTTAATTCTCTGGTGATACTATATAACTCTGAATGAATATTCACATATATTGAAAAGTTCTAATAGGGTAATTCATCTAATGGCTGCAATCAGCAATCCATACTCCTGCATATAGCTACATTCCCATTCCCCAAACCACCGAAAAACATAGGAGGTAAAATATATAAAAGCTACATTCATTCTATACATACACTTCCAACTTCTTCCCTAGGGAAGCCACACGCAGACTAGATTTAAGGATGCTGAGGCAAAAACAGCTGAGTACTCCAGGGTAGACTTTCCCAAAACTGAGTGGGGCAGAAAACGGGGTGGAGAAAAAGAAAAAAGGGGCACAGCCTCACCTGCAGTTTGGTGTAGGATGCATTCACCAGCCCATTGCGCAGGATCGAATGCCAGTTCTCAATGTGGGACCCACTGTAAGGCAGGGTAGAATGTATGTCTCTTCACAGTATGCGGTTCCCAGGAGCACTTTCAAGAATGCCATTCCCACCCATTCTCACCCACACACAGGACATGAAGATGGACACATATACTTAGTGATGGGCATGCATATGGACATAGTCACAGGCATGCAGATGTATCTGTGACTAACCTCTTATATCTTAATTTCCAGTCCCATCATCTATCTCTTCCATGCTTTAGCTAGGCCCATTCTAAACCCTCAACTGATGATTCAGCATTTTCATTGGCCTATTCCCCTATGTTTCAAATTGAATTCTTCTCAAACCCAACAAACTTATCACTGAATGCAAATATGGCTTCCAGTCCTGAATTCAGGTGTACTTTGGGAAAATGGTACCACCACTCCCTTTGCATTACCCTTAAATATAGCTCTTTCTTTCTCTCTTTTCTCCCACAATTATGCATCAATTGATTTCCTCCAAATAGTTTTCAAATCTAATCCCTCTAATCTGTTTCTTCAACCATCCTTTTATGTGCAAATGCCATTTCTCCTCAACTACATCATAAGTAGCTTGAGAGTAAAGACCATATCATATGCTGTCTTTTTATCTTCTACAGCAAGAATGTCAAACTCAAAGGCTAACACGGGCCAAATAAACAAGGTTTAAGTTTACGTGGGCCGCAAAAAACAAAAGCTTCAATTTTCATAGAAACGTAGGTTTATTTTGATAGAGACATGCTGAATACAAATGGCTAAAATAAATGAGTAATCATTAACATAAAATAAGAGAACATTTTAATAAAAAATTTTTCTTGAACATTAATTTATCAGACATTGAATAAATGCACAAATTAATAAACATAACACAAATAAACCTATTTTTCAACAAGTCAGTACATGACTAATGACGTGGCAATCGACTGCTAAAATATTTGCTGCTAGTATTAGTGGCGAGAAATGGTGTGCCTGTACAAGGCGCGTAAGGGAAATGACTACAGTAATCAGTCATTAGTGAATGTTGTAGTTCATTATTAATAATCGTGAATAACAGGATATTGTAAAAATTAGGTTACGAAATTTTTAGTAAAACATTTCTGACATACCGTTATATTGGTTGGGCTGCAAAAATATTCGTTGTGGGCTACATGCGGCCTGCGGGCCATGAGTTTGACATACTTGTTCTACAGAATCTACCACAATATAACTGGTTGATGAACATAGGTAACACAAACTCATTAATCTCAAACAAACTCTCCCATCACCTTACATTTGTTGCCCTCCACTTTCCCCACCACCCCGCTCTTACTGGAAGGCAAAAGTGCTGCCGTAGAGTTTCTTGGCAGTCCGGAACCGTGCCTCCTTGGCAGGAGGGCTGCTCAGCAGGAGGAACTGGTGTGAGGTGTGCATGAACTTCAGCTGCTGCCAGGGTGGGGGTGGGGTCAGAAAAACAGAGCAGAAATGGAGATCAGGGAGAGAAGGATTGGGGATAAGGAGCAAATCAGGCTTGCAATGACCCCCCAAAAAGGAAATATGCTTAGGCCCAAATATTATTATTGATGGGCAGAGACAACCAGGAAAATCTAGGACCAATGTGGTTGGTTGGTTTGGAGGCCCCTCTCTGCCTCTCATCAGATATTTAAGTTTAGAGGGAAAAAGGTCACTTACCCTGCTGAGAGGTAGTTTGACAATGTGTGACCTGTTACTAGAGATGATCCTAGGACAAAACAGATAAATAAAGAAAATGACAGAATACGTGTGTGGTTAGGCCATTGTGAACAAAGCAGCAGCCTTGCTGTGCCCTTGGGAGAACAAGCAAGGATTCCAGGGTTGTCTGAATTGTGTGAAATATCCAGGCCACCATCTGAATATTCCCTTGGGTAGTAATGCTTGCATATAAAAATGTAAAAGGAAAGCTAGTTACTGATAGTTAAATAACAGATGAAAGAGAGGGTTGGGAGGTGAGCTGCTACATCTAGGGAGAGAAAAGAATAGAACAAAAGGAAGAGAACAAGACGTCAGCTAAAAAAATTAGAGAGCAATCTGTATTAGGATGGTGATGAATTACCCTTGGGATTTAGAAACTTAGAACTGAGCTCAGGACCATCCCACTTGAGCTCAGAGGAAGCTTGAATGCTCTTGGGGATGGTGAAGAATGGATAGAAAATTACTGCTTGGACAGGAGAAAGAAGCAGAAGAAACTAGAATAAACTTCCTGAGGATTCAAGGATAGATTAGGCTATATGTAGGCTGGATTCAGAGGACAAGAGAGAACAAAGGCATGAAACACTGAGGGGTCAGCAAAGGAGCATTATCTCCTATAGTGGATGGTTTAGTTTTTTTGTGTTTTACCCATGTACTTATGATGCCATTCTGGAGGATCTATGCCTGGTCATTCCTCATGCTAAGAGGGAGCATACTGCATTGAGAAACTATTGATGTCAAAGGCTGACTAAAAAGAAAGGGAAAAGCCATGTCAAGAAAACAGAACAAGAATCAAGATCAGGAAGGGACCCATCAACAAAATGGAAAAGGGAACCCACTGTATGAGAGAACATTCCCCAATGATACATCTGATTAGGGGTTAATTTCCAAAATATATAAAGAACTCATAAAACTCAACACCAGGAAGACAAACTATTAAATTAAAAAAATGGGCAAAGGCCTGGCTGGTGTGGCTCAGTGTTTCAATGTTGACCCATAAACCGAGAGGAACCAATTCAATCCCTGGTCAGGGCACATGCCTGGGTTTCAGGCTCGATTCCAGGGCTGGGGGTGGGATGGTGGGGGTGGAGGGTGGGGGATGGGACGTGCATGCAGGAGGCAGCCAATCAATGTGTCTCTCTCATCCCTCTATCCCTCTCCCTTCCTCTCTCTCTCTCAAATCAATAAAAATATATATTTTTTAAAAGGGCAAAGGACCTGAATAGATACTTCTCCAAAGAGCACATTCAGATAGCCAATAGACACATGAAAAAAATGCTCAACATCCCTAGTTATCAGAGAGATGCAAATTAAAACTACAATGAGGTATCACTTCATACCTGCCAGAATGGCTACCATCAATAAATCAACAAAATGCCCAGCCAGGTGTGGCTCAGCGGTTGAGCACTGACCCAGAAACCAGGAGGTCACCAGTTCGATTCCCGGTCAGGGCATTTGCCTGGGTTGCGGGCTCGATCCCCAGTGTGGAGTGTGCAGGAGGCAGCCAATCAATGATTCTCTCTTATCATTGATGTTTCTATCTCTCTCTCCCTCTCCCTTCCTCTCTGAAATCAATAAAAAAAAATTTTAAAAAATCAATCAATCAATCAATCAATCAACAAACAACAAATGCTGGTGAGGCTATGGAGAAAAGGGAACCCTAGTACACTGCTGGTGGTAATGCAGACTGGTGCAGCCACTGTGGAAAACAGTATGAAGTTTCCTCAAAAATTTAAAAATGGACTGCCATTTGACCCAGTAATTCCACTTTAGGGAATATGTCCTAAGAATCCTGAAACACCAATCAGAAAGAATATATGCATCCTATGTTCATAGCGGCATTATTTACAATAGCTAAGATCTGGAAACAGCCCAAGTGCCCAGCAGTAGGTGAGTGGATGAAAAAGCTGTGGTACATTTACACCATGGAATACTATGCAGCTGTAAAAAAGAAGAGGGGCCTCCTTACACTATGCAACAGCATGGATGGACCTGGAGAGCATTATGCTCAGTGAAATAAGCCAGTCAGAGAAAGACAAATACCACATGATCTTACTTATATGTGGAATCTAATGAACAAAATAAACTGATAAAACAAAATAGGTCTATAGGTGTGGATGCATGGAACAGACTGACATATTTTGGAAGTGAGGGGTTGGGGGAGGGAGGAAGGAGACTGGAAGAGGTTAACCAAAGAAAAGACAATAGTGTGATGAGAGACAGGGGCTGGGCGGACGGGGACTGGGGGGGGGGGGGGGTGGGGGGGTGGGAGGACATCTGTAATACTGTCAACAATAAATAAATCAGAGAGGGAGGGCAGTAGAGAATGGTCAGAATCTTTGCTGAAAGGCTCTGGACAGTCTATGTCACCGGGGAAGACCTTGAGACAGGAAAAGGGAGTAGAAGGGTACACTGAAGTTATTTGATGTGAATGGTGTTAATTTCTACATGCAAGGGGCATCAAAAACCTACTGAGAAATAAGAAACTCCTAAAAAAAAGTTGAGACATCTCAGAATTTGTGGGTTCTCTATAGGATCTGAGTTCTTGTCAAAGCCTGGTGTCAACAAAAACACAAGAAAAAGCAGCCATGATATATATATATAACCTCAGGAAGGAAGCTGAAACTGTCTCTAAGAGAAGGTGTAGGCTCCATGTCTAATACCATGTCCCTGTCCCACTCTGGGAAAGATGAACCATTCTATCCATACCATTGCAGGAGAGGATGGGCCAGGGGATCCAGCTTGTCCATCTGCTTCTTGATTTCCAGATATGATCCCTATAAAACAATAGCCATAAAGTTAACTTCCAGGAGCAGTGAGAGCCCTTCCACTTTCCACAGATGACTATCAGGGCCCAGGGCAAGGTAGGTAATGAAGGCCATACAAAGGCAAGAGGAGATGGGTTCCCACCCACAAGGAACCCAGTCAGATTGGGAAGATTCATAAATAAATATGAAAATGAGTGAAGATGCTTACAAAACAACATGTAGGTGGGTCTCCCTCATTTTATGCAATTCCTACCACCCTACAAAGTTGATTGTAAATAAAAAATAAATGAAATCAATGTCAGAAAGAATAGGTTAAGGAATCCTGTGGTAAAACTTTACATAAAGCAAGGAGTTCTTGACAAGCAAATCATCTCTCATTGGTGTATCTTATGTATTAATATAAACTGTGATATATAGGATTTGCTAAGAGGCCGACCTGTAAATGAGCACAAATGAATGTCTATTCATGCAGAGATTGCAGACCAGGGGTGGGGAAGTCTGGTGAGGGACAGCTTTGAGTCAAAGGATGGTCACTGCTCCATGTGGCTGCCCCACCCCTAGAAGGATAGAAGATGGAGGTCCCTTACCTCCAAGCCCCCCTTCTTAACCTCCCAACCCTGGGCAGAGGTCTTTCCCTCACCTAATTCCCTAAGAATTATGAAAAAATAAACATTAAATATGAACAACCTGTTAAGGAATTAGCAACAAAAGCAAAGGTTGAGGGAGACATTAAGAGTAAGAAAGAAGAGTAGTAATAGAGTTAATAAAACAAAACAGAACAGGAGGGAAGACTAAAGTAAACAGTGAGGAATCTGAGTAGCATCTCTAAGTCTTCACTCCACTTCCATGAATTCCAAGCAGAATACAACACTTGTGGAATAGGCAGAGGGCAGGAAAAGGGTAGAGTACCTGGGTCATCTCCCGGATGGACATCACACTATCCAGAGCTTTCTGAAGTCGTTCATAATTCTTCTTCTGTGGGGAATCAATGGGAAGAGAAAAATCAGATGAAGAAAAATGGAGAGTCAAGATGTGAAAAAAAGTAGGCGCAGATATACAAAAAAAGTTTAGGCCCTAGGGGAAGGGTAGTACATCATGGAAAGAAAACAGATGTAATGTCAGATAGTTCTGGTATCACATGCTAGTTCTCTTTACCAATTGAGAATAATAGGGTAAGTTACTTAACCTCTTAGAAGCCCAGTAATCCTATGAATAAATGAAGATAAAAATTCCCACTACCCTAATCTAGATGTTCTGAAAGAACATATGTAAAGAACCTGGTATAATATGTGACATATAACAATGAATAATAGTCAGGTACTGTGATGATTAATTATGTCAATTGTTAATAGTGTTAATTTCACTGGACAATGGAATGCCCAAACATTTGGTCAAACATTATTTTGGGGAGTGTCTGTGAGAGGGTTTCTAGATGAGATTAACCCTTGAATCAGTAAAGCATATTGCCCTCCCTAATTTGTGTGGGCCTCATGCAATCAGTATAAGGTCTGAATAGAACAAAAAAGCCAAGTAGGAGGCTCCTCCTGCCTGACTTCTTGAAGCTGGGACACTGGTCTTTTCCTGTTTTTGGACTTGGATCTGGAGACTGCTAGCTTTTGCATTGGAACTTAAATAATTGGCTCTCCTGAGTCTCTAGTCTGCTAACTGCTAATCCTGGGACTTCTGAGCCTTCATAATTATATGAGCCAATTCCTTATAATAAATCTCCTATTGGTTATGATTCTCTGGAGAACTCTATCCAATGCAATACTTTACATATTATCCCTCATTTTTATAACAATCCAAAAGGTAAATATTATCCCATTTTACAGATAAGGAAATTGAGGTTCATTAAGGTTAATTGACTTGTCTAACACTACTCAGCTAGGGAACAACAGAGTCTCAAGTGGAATCCAGGTCTGTTTGGCTCCAAGGTCTTTATTCTTCCCTTTCATGCCATAATTAATATTAATTCTTCTCTCCTTCTTCTGACTAAGTCAGTTATTTATTCACTAAAACAGCTAAAACTTAGGGCTCAAGAGTTCCCAAGAAACAAGTCTTTCATTTATTCTGATTCTTATTCCAAGAAGCTGTGTAACTAGAATGACATACCATAGTCTCCCACTATTTTCCACTGTTTCTGTTCCTTAGCCCTGACAACTATACCTTAGGGTTAAAGGCCAAAGTCTTGGGATCAGTGGGGTCCACCACAGAGGGATAAGGCTCAAAGATGATGCTTTTTCTAGGGGACTCCAAAGCTGCCCTACACATGGCCACCAGCAGATCCACCACCTTAGGGGAAAGGAGAGAAGGGGGTCAGTAGAAGGCAAATGATTTCTCAGTTCTAGAATACACGTAGTATCCAGAATAAGTCTACCTTTTGGAGTTTCAGCATTTTTCTCTGCTCTTCTTTTTAAAAGCAAATGTGTTTATGGTTTTTCATTAGATAATATAAACTCATAAAATTTTAAGTAACAATGATTTAGAAAGTGATTAAAAAGCCCTGGCAGAATAGCTCAGTTGTTTAGAGTGTTGACTCAATACACCAAGGTTGCAGGTTATAATATTCTATCCATAAATAATAGCTGAATAGTATTTCCGCTGTAAGGACATACCATAATTTAACTGGATGCTCTATAGATGGGAGTTGTATCCATTTTTTTTTTTTTTTACTATTACAAATAATACTATCATGAATATCCTTACATATGAAAGCATTTCCAGAGGTTAAGTTCCAAGGAATGAAACTGATAGGTTCCCCAGCTTTTTTTTTTATTATTATTATATTTTTTTATTGATTTCAGAGAGGAAGAGAGAGGGAAAGAGAGATAGAAACATCAATGATGAGAGATACCTCTGCTCCAGTGGCCACCTCCTCTGCAGCTCCAGACATGACTCCCAGTGTGTAGAAGGAGAAAACGCACAGTTCACGAGTACAGACGGCTGGCTAAATGGACATATTAAAACACGCAGTGGTGGTAGGGGAGATGCAGTAAAAAGGTAATGTAGGGAGGAAGGGATAATCCTGACTTCAGATAACTCTATAATGAGGCAGGAGTTTGGGGCCCACTGTGTCAAACTTACTGATAAGTTTGAGAATTAATGCTGTCTCTTATACAAAGCCTTCCATAACCTCCCTAGGTAGTTAGATGCTCTCTCTTCGGGCTTCCCAACACTGCTCACATCTCTTCTATACACGGATAGTGAAGTGTCTGTCTAATCACCTAGATTTGGAGTCCTTAAGGACAGTATCATATCCAATTATCTTGGTCAATATCTGATACCCACTTTTAAATGTTGGGTGGAGATTATATCTTCGAAAATATTCACATTGCCTCATCTTTCCTAGTAGGACTGCTGACATTTATTTTTTGAGTAAAACAATTATTTCTAGAATCTCAGGGAGTAAGGACAGAATTCCACCTTTACCATAGAACCAGGAAGAAAGGAATAAAGGAGAGATGAGGAGGAAAAGGGCCTTGACTAAGGGTCCAAGGAAGAGGGTCACAGAGCAAGGGTTTATACCTTGAGCATGGACCCATTCTGGAAGACATGCTGCTCATCACACACCACACAGTACTCATTCAATGTTGGAATTCTCTGCTCTGCATACTTCATGATCTGGGGAGAGAAAAGATTCTATTAAATCTTATGGAAGCACAGGCACAGATATGGGAACTATTTTGAACTTCTTTCCCAGCTACTCTCCTTCCTCCCAGCCCTGTACCTAGCAAAGAATCTTTTCCTGGGCCCTGCACTTAGTTAAACTAATGGCCAAACTCCAGAGCTAAGACTATATATTAAAAGTAAAAAAAAAAAACACAAAAAAAACAACCCACCCTGGAAGGAGATCTGGGTTAAGATTTCCCTCCTCACTACTTGATACCACATATAACTTCAGGCAAATCAGTTAATGTAGGCCTTGGTTTCTAAAGTGGAACATTACTCACCTCATAGAGGTATTAAGAGTAATAAGATGATTTCTATGAAAGTATTTTTAAAACTATTAATCAAACTATTAACATTAGTTGTAGTAATTGCAGATTATCTGATGGCAGGGGGTCCTAAGAAGCCATTTCAACTACCTAGAATAATCAGCCTATCCACTGGTCACACCAGATACAACTCTGTGCTGGCAAGGGAGAATAGATCCAGAGCTCATGCAGCAATATTCTAAAGTATTTTTTAAAGCATTCTGTCTTAACATGGCTTTTCAACCAGGTACATTTCGTGTATAAATAAAGTTATTCCCATTTCAAATACTTTGGGGCTGGTAAAGGGACATGCAAGGGCTTTTCACTCAAATTTATTGAATGCCTATTATGTACCCAGGTCAAGTGAAAGTCTCCTTGATTATGCAATAATATAAAAGACTAGAGGCCTGTTGCACGAAGAGATTCACGCAATAGGCCTTCCTTTCCCCTGGCTGCTGGCACTGGTTTGCCTCCGGCACCCGGGCCCAGGCCTTCGCTCTGGCTGAGTTCTGGCTGGAGCCGGCCCTGGAAACGTCAGGCTTGGCTGCTCCGCCGGCCCCGGGGCCATGAGGCCTCGCTGCTCTGCCGACCCGGAAACGTCAGGCCTTGCTGCTCTACCGGCCCCGGGCCGCCAGGCTTTGCTCCACCACTTGGAGCCTACGTATGCAAATTAACCGCCATCTTTGCATATCACGCTGATTAGCCAATGGGAGGCGTAGCGAAGGTACCGTCAATTACCATGTTTGTCTATTATTAGATAGAATTGTCTTCTCAGAACCTATACTTCAATAGGGGAGATATGGTGTGTATACAAATTACAATTCAAGGCAGCATTTGGTGTGTGACATATAGGTGCCATAAAAAATAAAAAGCATCATGAGAGCTCAGTAAGAAGAGACATCACTTTCAACTAATTAATTAATATAACTGGAGTTATAACTGGAGTGATGGAGAAGATTTTATGAAAAAGATGACACTGAGCCTTGACTGCAGAAATAGAGAGGAAATCCAGTGGAAGAAAGGACATGAACAAAGGTAAAAGGGATACAAAAGTGAAAGCATGTCCAGGAATAAAAAGATTTAAAAAAGAAAAAATGACCAGTAATGGCTGAGCAGTGAAAGAGGACTATAAGGAAAATTGAAGACTACTTAAGCAAGAATGTTAGGGATCTTAAGGAAATTAGTGTCAATTACTTTCTCATCTCGAGACCTAGGCATTTAAAATCTGCAGTGTACCATTTGGCACTTGATCATAAGTGGTCTGTAAACAGTCTTTCCAGTAATGCACTAAGCTTCTTGAGGATGGAACTATGTCTTCTTTTCTCTTATCCACATAATACTTAGTATAGTTCTGGGAGTAACTTGGGAAATATTTAATGGACTGAGGAACTAGGAGATGTTAGGGGATCAGATGGATCAGACAACAGGGAAAAGGCTTTGAAATGAAACTTTGGACTTGATTTACCTGGACAAGAAATCCATATTCCAGAGTAGGGATGTTCTTACAGTGACCACTGACCTGATAAGAGTAAAAAGACAGACCCCATGAGCCTCCTATAAAACTGGCACCTGTATAGACATCACACACACCCTCACTTAGGATTCTCCTAAAGTAGCTAAGCCCTAGCTCCAGTCAGCTTAAGTAATTCCAAAGCTGGAGAGACCTTTAGACATTTCTGCAAAAGGTTCTTAAAAAGAGCTGGCCCAGCCAGCCGGTCTGGCTCAGTGGTTAAGCTTTGACCTATGAACCAGGAGGTCTTGGTTCTATTCCTGGTCGGGGCACATGCCCAGGTTGTGGGCTCGATCAGCACTAGGGGGCATGCAGGAAGCAGCTGATCAATGATTCTCTCTCATCATTGGCATTTCTATCTCTCTATCCCTCTCTCTTCTTCTAAAATCAATAAAAAAAATTTTTTCTTTAAAAAGAGCTGACCCATCCTTAACCTTCTTCAAGGTAGGTAGAATAGGTTAGTACAGCAGCTATCAAGTCTTAACCATACCTAATAAAATCATAAAATGATATTTCATTGGGATACCCAACCCTAGACTTTCTGCTTTATGGCCTGCTATCAGAGAAGCTTGCTCAATAGCTTAGATATAAATAAGTTTTCAGCTATTAAAAAATGTGTTCCATTCCACCCAGTCATGGTACATGCCCAGGTTTGATTTATGATGCTTGGAAAACCATTCTTCCACCTCATTTTAAGAAGCTATACTCCCACAATTCCACTCCCACCCTCCTGATACCCAAGTCAAACCCGCCCCAGCTCATGTACCAAAGGAGAGGTCCGTGCTGGGGGAGGGAAGCCCAAGTGCTGGGGGCACAGGAGACCTGCCTGGGGGCTGGGAGAGTAGCCAAACACTTCCACTTTGGGGTTCTTCATGGTACAGGAGATGGAATGGTTCATGAGGCGCCCAACCCGAAGCTCTGGTACAGCAAGTTTGCCTTTCAGCATGGAGTCCTGTATAATAGGGAAACTGGGAGACCTGGAGAGAGAGCAAGGAGAAGTGATTAAACTGGGGATTCAGTATGAGTCCTAGGAGAGGTTTGGAGACAGTGGATCCTAGGACAGAATAAGTGAAGTAACCTAAGTCAAAGATGGACGTATGAAGGAAGTTCTACTGGATCTAAAAACTGTTAAAATAAATAAATAGATCATACATCTGAATTGATTTTTATGTCATTATCTATGTATTTTTCTGGTAATCTATTTCTATTTTCACCCTTACCAGGTATGGAATGATCCCTTGGAGAGAATGCTTGTTTCACTTACACATTGTGTGTGTGTGTGTGTCTATTTACTGGTATATACATATAATTAAGTGCTAAATACTGTACTAGGCAAGAATTAGTTTCATCCCATAGAGCCTGATGTCCTGACTATCAACAACAGTGCCTGGGAAGCTGCAAATCTGGGCCTGTATTTGCCTTTGGGAAGATCAGAAAGCACAGGAGGGGTGATGCTTTATTTATTAGATAACTGATAAAGCAATGTACCCTTGCATAAGAGCAAGGAGTTGGTGTCTGCTCTCTGACTCTGCCTCCTTAGGATAGGGAATAAGGTCAAGGGTCAAATAAATATGGAAAGATTAGCATACATTTTTCCAAATACATACCAGTTAGGTATTGTGATTTACATAAAGAGCGAGGTATAAAAATTGGGATCAGGAATAGAAGGACAAGGAGCACATGTGGATACTTTTAGTAGTTAAAGGTACAGAATTCAGAGGACCCAAGGAGAGGACAGAATAGATATATTTAGGTAATCAAGAAGGTGGGGTGGGGGATTAGACAAGACCAAGGTGACTCGAGATGATTAGCTCCCAGAAAAGCACTTACTTGGGGATAGGTGAGAAGATGCTGAGGCCAGCTCGGAACTTCTTGATGGTACCAGTTGCCTTGAACCAACTGTGCCTCTTCTCCTGCTGGGTCTTCAAGAAATCGTTGCTGAGATGTTTCCATTGTTGGGATGTGAACATACCAAGGATCCTAAGGAATGAAAGAACAAGGGCTTAGGAAAGCTCAGGCAGGGGAATAGGCCAAGAAATAGGACTATGAAAGGCAACTAATCTAAAATCCAGACCCAGGGACTGCAAAAGTAGTTGTGGTGGCAGAATGTGTCTGAATCCCCTCCCGTATGACTTTAGCACATGAAAATGTACTGTCCTAATGTACCTCTTTACCTAACTAGGGGTGAACGCCCACTCCCATTACCTAGTCTAATAGACCTTAAGGATTCTGAGATGCTTTGCCTTTAGAGGGAGATCTCAAAGGTGAGCATACGAAAGTTGTGAACCTTGGAATTTGTTGCCAAGAATGACTATATACTGAGAGTGAAACAAAAATAGTGGTAGAGAAGTAAGTATCACCCTCTGCCTTGTGAATAGTGAAGAAAAAAACTAAGGACATGAGAGGTATTGACACTGTCAAGTGAAAAATTACATCCCCAAATTTATGATTTTCAATTTGAGCTGGGCCCTCAGCTAGTCTTCTCAATCCTTTTATTTGCCCTCGATCAGTCTCTCTAGTATTACTCTAAGTCAGTGATTTTCAACCGATTTTCAACACTGGTATGCCGCAAGAATTTTTAAAACATGTAATACCTGACTATTTAGTCAGGGGCACTGACCTCTTTTCCCTTAGATTGTCAAATTTAAAATGACAACACTCAACACAACTATAGCCATCTGGTTTGAATTAATAAAAATTATACTTTTTTTTGTCCTACCAGTAGAAAAAATATTTTTTGGTGTGCTGCAGAATTTTAGTGCATTGAGATGGAAAAGGTTGAAAATCGCTGCTCTAAACTATTATCTTAAATCCTTATCACCTTCTTTAAGCAACTAACTTCACCTTCAACAAATGACCTCCCTTTCTTTTAGAGAAAAATAGAAGCCACCAAATATCAGCTCTCTTAATTTTCCAACCTAACTACCAAAAAATCTATTTCTATTTTCACCCTTACCACAATCCCTCCATTCTTTGGAGACAAGGTAATCCTATTATTAAGGATCAATGCCTCTGTTTGTGCTCCAGCTCTCAGCCCCTTTTTGTCTCTTTAGGGACCTTGATCCATCAATTATCCCCCTTTATTATCAATTCCTTTCCCAGTCTACAAAAAGTTTCAAGTTTCTGCCCCTCAGTTTGGCTACCTAGCTACCTCTCCCTTTTCCTCCTATCCTCATTCAAATTTCTCAATCTACACTATTGTTTCTACTTTATTGCTAACCACTCACTTTTCAACATATCCTACCTTCACTACTCCACCACAACTGCTCCCATCTTGATGCTAAATCCAACAGAAACTTCTAAGTTCTCTTACTTATCCTCTCTGGCACTTAGTCTTCCTTGTAGAAACTCTTCTCTTTGCCTTCTGTGACACCATTCTCTTCCCATTCTTCTCCAACTTCTCTGACCCATCTCCAGTGTTTCTTATTCTGCTTACCCTGATAATTTCTTGGGTATTTTGTCTGGATGTTAAAAGGTGTTTTGCCCTTGATCTTTTCATTCCATCATGCTCTCCTCTAGCAATCTCCAATTCTACACTGGTTGTAATCTCCACCCGTAGACTGATATACATCTTCAATCCTAATCTCTCCTGTAAGTACTAAATCTACATATGTATCTACTAAGCATAGCCACTTAAATATCCCAAGGTTACCTTTAAACAACATGTTTAAAATGGAACTAATTATCTATCCTCATTCCACAAACCTGCTCCTCTTTTTTAAATCCCTATTTAAACTGGTGGTATTACAATTTACCCAGATATCTGGGATGGAAACCGAGGAGTAACTTTCCACTACTCCTTGGCTTATGACCACATACAATATATCCAAATCAATCTTCAAGTCTTACTGATTAAAAAAATATATCACAAATAGAATTTTTTGTCACCATTAAATGTCTGAATTTTAACGAGATTCTTGGACTGGGGGTTCATATCCATCCAGCTTGTTCAATTTTAGCACCTGTCTCATCTCCAGTAGCTTTTCCAGAACTGCTACCTTCACCAGAAAGCTCCATGAGTTTTCTCAATTCAAACTTGGGCTTCTCCAGCATTTTGACTTTACTAGCAAAGACATCATGGAGCAGATAAATAGATTGGCAAGCCTTTTCTTTGTCTTTTTCCAGTGCTATCTGGAATCAGTTTATTGACCACTTCTCTCAAGTCATTTACATCTCTCAGGTCACAATTATCATCTTCTTCTGGATTTGGTGGACCTGTTGATGCTGAGCATAAGAGGTCTTCTGAATCTGATTGTTGCATTTTTTTTAGCAAACCAACACAGAATAGACACAGTAAATAGCCATCAGTAGTCTTGACATCACCAAGAGCTTCAATCACGGTCTGCTATTTTTTGACCACGGAGCACATTTTGTCACAGGTAAGATTCACGGAAATTAGTCAAGCAGTTGTGCCCTGAACATCCTCAATTATTAGCTTGAATTTTCTAAATGCAATTTCATCATTCTGCAGATCAGCTAGGCTTGCTTCAAAAACACAACCCTGGAGATCATCAGATGCAATTTTGGTTCCTTGACTTCTGGTGACTAGTGTTTTCCCAGTATTTCTTATATTAAACATAGCTGGTGCTTTCACATCACACATATCCTTCTTAGAAAATGGATCAACCACTTTTTTCTTTGCTCCTTTTGCCACCCTTCATAAGGTACTTGTTCTTGCTGACTGACATGATGCTGCTCAGAGAGCCAAAAAGCAAGTCTTATTGATTCTATACTTCATAAATCTCTCCAGTCTATCTCTCATCTCTATTCTTACCTGCAGTCACACTTTGATTCAGGCCCTCATCATCTCATGTCTGGACTTCTACAAAAGCCTCCTAATAAACTAGTTCTGATCTCTTGTCTCAACCCCTTCTACCTATTTTGCCCAGTGCTACCAGAATAGTGTTTTTAACCCTTTGCGGCCCAATTTTATTTTTGGAATTCAAACAGTCTGGTCCAAATTAATTGACGGGATTGAATGTTGAAGTTATCTGTCTCACTAGACCTTAGCTCGACGTTGGACCTGCTCCTAGCGCCTGGTCTGTCGAGTCAGTCTCCACGTTGGCCCGAAAAGGGTTAAAGTTAAATCAACTATGTCCTTTCTCTGCCTAAAACCCTATAAAACTCCCACTCCCGACAACATAAAAGCCCATGATCCTCTCTGATTTGGACCCTTTCCTGCTTTTCTGGCTTCAGTTCCTGCCACTCTTCCCTTGCATTTCACTAGCAATATTAACTGCCTGAAGCTTCCTACATACATGCTGCTTCATGTTACTGTGCCCTAGCAAATGTTATTCACTCTTATGAGTCTGTTTATACAGGCAACTCTCATCTATCCTAGAAAATCATTATTCATCTCCCTTTTATTCATTCATTCATAGTCTTCCTCCTGCCACCAGACTGAGTCACTCCTTCCTCTGTGTTCTTTCTAAAACTTGTGTATTCACTTGTATTAGAACATGTATCTCCACTGGACTCTATCTGGAATTCACTGAGGGTAGACTCGGTAGCCCAATTCTCTTTATACACAAAATACTTAGCAAGGTGCTCAACACATTCAATAAATTAAGACTGTCTGAGCTCCTAGACCCCACTCTGAGAAAACTACAAGAGGAAATGTGAAGAGAATGGCTCTAATTCCAGGGTTGTACTTTTGCTTAAATACTAATGAACCTATCTTTTTACCTTCAAGATGTCTCAAGGCCGGATACCCCAGAACCACAGGCTCCTGTGCCTAACCATAAATTTGGCTCCCCAAATTTATTTTAGTCTTTTTTGGGTATATCTCAGAAAGACATTTTGGAAGAAAACATTCCATCCAAGGATGGACAAACATTCCATCTGCCTGTACATCCACCTATGTCTATAACCAGAAAGATCAAAGTTCTTACTTTTTCAACTGAAGACCCAGCCCAAACCCTTCCTTATTCGATGGCTGGAAAACCTCAATTGATGGTTCTGCAAAGAGAAGAGAAAGCTCCTAGTATGTATATGTCTCTATACTCCTGGGAATCCAAAGCCCCAGTTCAGTGGACTAGCTTCCTCAGATTCTAACGATACTGTAAACAATAATGGTGGAGAAGGAAAACATTTGCAGCAAAGGGTATAGTCTGGGAGCTGACTGACCAATTTCAAATATCCTCAACTTCTGTAAGGAAGTTGAGGGGAAGGGGAAGAATAAATAATACCTGTGAACCAAAGAAAACAATTTCATTAACCAAGAAGGATTGGAGAATTTACTACCAGTTGACAGGGAATGAAGACACAAGTGAGAGGATGCTGAAAGGCCCCTACCAATGGCCTGCAGATCATGTCCAAGGGCCTGATTCCTTCCTAGCACTTCTCATCTCTCTTAATTTAGGACGTTGGATTAGTTCATACTTGCCCAAAGTCACTGCCTTTACCTGGTCCATCAAGGTACTGAGAAAGAGAAAATCGCAGCCTCAACACAATAGGTTCTGTCCGGAGGACCTTCCAGGCTGTAGAAACTTCCTCCTAAAAAAATAAGGTCGTACCCGAGTCACAGCACCAAAATAAATAAGTAAATAAAAAAGAACAGAAGAGTAAGGGAAACAGTTTCCAATTTAGCAACAGAGAGAAAGAGACCTGAAATTTTTCCTATGCGACACACACACATGCACATAACAGTACACACATCTGTGTATTGATGTTCAAAAAAAGACAGGGATGGAAAATACATGCTCCAAATATAGCATTCAGGAATAAGACTCCTGGGCTACATGACAAAATCCATTAAGTCCAGCTAGATATGTTGTTGGCAGGTATTAGCACCACTTACATCAAGGAAGCTGATGTTGATGTGGAGGTCAATGTCCACGTCATCGATAGTTCCATATTCTCTATAGAGATACAGGCAATCACAGGTGAGACTCATTAAGGGAGAAAGAAGGGAACAGAGACTGAGGTAGGAGAACTGAGCCAGGGCTAGGGGAGAGGGAATGGTAGAAGGTATCTCTGTACTCAGAAAGAAATGGCTTGTCCACTGCCATCTCTGAAGTGGAATCCCACCTGACGGATACAGAGTTCTCACTGTAGATCTCCTTCACGGCTTCAATGTCTGCATCAAGCTGTGGGTGTCGATATAGGTCAGCTGCACAGCTCCCCTGAGTCAGTAGCAAAAACAGTAGAGGGGAGGAAAACAGAGGGGTAAAGAGAGAGGTGAAAAATAAAATGAAGAAACACCAGGAGCAGGAAAATTAAACAGAAGCAGTACATATAAGCAAAAAGCTATGTATACAAAGGGGCTCTTGGTGGCTGCCCTAGTTGTGGATTTCATTGACAGACCAGTCTCTCTCCATCACCAGTCTAAGAAGTTTCAATAGACAACTGCAGGCTTTGCTAAGGAATTCACATCCTTAAGTCTCAGCTTTCCCTCTCACACCTTGACCAGAATACTTAGGTGTCCCTTCTATGAAAACTCAGAACAGACCGAAGAATACAGAATTTAACTCAGCAAGGTTTTATCTGAAGAGTCCAACATTCCGGCTCAAGATCATGCCTTGGGTAGTGATGGCATTAAGCAATCATTGGCAGGTACTTTTTTTTTTTTTTTAATCCTCACCCAAGAGTATATTTTTACTAATTTTTTTTTTTTATAGGGATAGAGAGTAAGAAAAACATCAATGTGAGGAAAAAAAAACATTGATTGGTTGCCTCTAGTATGCACCCCAACTGGGGATCAAACCCACAACCTAGGCATGTGCCCTGACTGGGAATTGAACCGCAACCTCTTGGTGCCTGAGACAACTCCAACCAATTGAGTCATCTGGCCAGGGCACTGGCAGGGTAATTTTCCCATAATGATTGAAATGATCCCACTGGCTAGTGAGGGAAGTTATAAAATAATTATTTCCAAAGAACATATGGGTAGCTCTGGCTGGTGTTCCTCAGTCGTTAGAGTGTCAACCCACGACGTACTGAAGGGTCATGGGTTTGATTCCAGGTCAAGGGCACATACCTGGGTTGCAGGTTCAATCCCCAGTCAGCCCATATGGGAGGCAACCGGTATTTCCCTTTCTCTCTTTCTCCCTTCCTCCCTCCCCCTCTCTCTAAAAATCAATGGAAAAATAACCTTGGGTGAGGATTAACAACAACAACAAAAGAACATTTGGGTAGTCTCCATGTAGAGAGGATGTACTTTACTCTAGGAGAGGTATGAGTCCCAGGCAAGAGCAAGGATATATCAGCTCTAACAAGATAAAGCTCAAACTACACCAACATTGTATCTCTGGTCCAGAATAATCTCTTTCACTCCTGATATATCCAGAGAGAAGCACATTTCCACCACCCAACATGGATGATAGACGCTTAAATCTCACCTGAACTCCATACAGAAATTCCTCTGATTCATTATCTCCCTCCGAATCATCATCATTCCAAAACTGGCCTTTGATGTCCTAGTAATGAGAAAGAAGCATATAACCCTTTATTGATCCCTGTTATCCCATGGAACAGAGAAGAGTGACAGGGTGGAAAATAGATCCCCACAAAGAATGGAAGAAGGTCCCTTGGGATAGCATAATTGAGTCACTATCCCTTTATTCCCCCCACCTCATCCTTCGGGAGCATCTAAGTCTTCTCCTGAATCTGGTTATAACCATGGCCTAGCTCTCTTTTGGTAGGATGGAGAAAAACAGGGAATTTTGACCTTCTTAAGCGTCAGCTATGATTGAGGGTCTGGCAGCCAGAATGGGGAAGGATGCAAAAGAATTCAATGTCAAGGTTGGTTCCTAGGCATTATCTAAGTTCTATATAAGCTAGTCTCTTCTAGAATCATCTAGCGACCCAAGGCAGCTCCAAAGCATATGTAAACTCTCTTGTCTCATCACTCCCTTTCTATCTTTTTCCTTCCCAAGAAAATCAACCTATACACACATCAAGTAATACTGTTTCCATGCCTCTTCTCCTTCCTTTAATTTCAAAGAACCAGTCTACCTTCCAAAGGGGTGGGAGGGAAAATACCAGGAAAAGATGAGTCTGTGCTTTGTCCCATCTACCCCTTGGATGATCAGTTGCAGAGGTGGGCAGTCAGTCCTCACCATTGGGTCAATGGGTCACACACACTCCGTCAGTGCTAGGCAGCACCCCTCCATACCACCAGCTGAACCCAGGCCAACGAGATGGGCATTTAGGAGGCCAAAAAGGGAGACAAGGGAGGGGAGTGATGTCAGAAGATGACTGGAGATCTGCTGGGGATGGTAGGCTCTGCTGCTGTGGTGGTAACAAGTCACTGTCCTGTAGAAAGTAGACAACAATTGGTTTCATCACCAGATAAAAACTAGTGTATATACACAGCCACACATGTTTATGGATACACATTTATTATACACTAGAGGCCCGAAGCACGAAAATCCATGCAAGAGTAGGCCTTCCTTCCCCCAGTTGCCGGCACCGGCTTCCCTCCAGCACCCGGGACCCGGGCTTCCCTCTGGCCACCGGCACCTGGGACCTGGATTGCTTCCCTCCACCCTGACTTTGTCTGGAAGGACATCCGGAATGACGCCTGGAAGGACATTGGGTCTAATTAATATATTACCCTTTTATTATCCTATACTAGAGGCCCAGTGCACAAAAATGTGTGCACTCGAGGGGGTCCCTCAGCCCGGCCTATGCCCTCTTGCAGTCTGGGACCCCTCAGAGGATGTCCACCTGCTTGCTTAGGCCCGCTCCCTGGAGATCGGGCCCAAGCTGGCAGTCAGACATCCCTCTGGCAGCCCGGCAGCCCTCGGGGGATGTCCACTTACCAGCAGGGAGCAGACGGACATCCTTAGTGCTGCTGAGGAGGGCAGGAGAGGCTCCCGCCGCCACCACTGTGTTGGCAGCTATCAGCCTGGCTTGTGGCTGAGCAGAGCTCCACCTATGGGAGCACACTGACCACTAGGGGACAGCTCCTGCATTGAGCATCTGCCCCCTGGTGGTCAGTATGTGTCATAGTGACCAGTCATTCCCAGTCGTTCTGCTGTTAGGGTCAATTTGCATATTACCCTTTTACTATATAGGATAGAGGCCTGGTGCACGGGTGGGGGCCGGCTGGTTTGCCCTGAAGGGTGTCCCAGATCAGGGTGGGGGTCCTGTGGGGTGCCTGGCCAGCCTGGTTGAGGGGCTGATGGGTGTTTGCAGGCTGGTCATACCCCCTTCAGGGTGGGGGTCCCCACTGGGGTGCCTGGCAAGCCTGGGTGAGGGGCTGATGGCTGTTTGCAGCTGGTCATACCCTCTTCAGGGTGGGGGTCCCCAATGGGGTGCCTGGTCAGCCTGGGTGAGGAGCTGATGGCTGCAGGCTGGTCAAGCCCCCCCGCAGTGGGGACCCTCACCCAATGGAGGTTTGGACAGCCTGGGTGAGGGGCTGATGGCTGTTTTCAGGTTGGCCACACCCCCTTTAGGGTCAGGGGTCCCCACTGGGGTGCCTGGCCAGTCTGAATGAGGGGCTGAGGGCCGTTTTCGGGCTGTCCAAGCCCCCCGGTGACGGAAGCTCCCAGCCTCTCCTTTTTTTCTTTTTTTTCTTTTCTGGGATTTATTTACCTTCTATAATTGAAACTTTGTTGCCTTTTGCAGAGGCCACAGCCAGCTCAGGACTGGAGGGGAAGCTTGGCTTCCTCCATCACCCAGGCAACCAAGCCTCCTGCTCGCTCCATGGCTGTCGGCCGCCATCTTGGTTGGGTTAATTTGCATATTGTCATTCTGATTGGCTGGTGGGCATGGCTTAAGGCATAGTAAGGGTACGGTCAATTTGCATGTTTGTCTTTTATTAGTGTAGATAATAAAACCCTAATATGCTAAGTGTCCAGTGGTCTGGTCAGCCATTCAACCAATCAAAGCATAATATGCTAATGATATGCTAAGGCTGCTCAACTGTTTACTATGACATGCACTGACCACCAGGGGGCAGACGCTCCAACCAGTACATTAGCTTGCTGCTGAGGTCCGGTCGATAGAGACTGAGCAAGACAGGCCAGACACACCTTGCAGCCCTCCCACGGTCCCTCCCCAGCTGGCAAATCTCCCGCATCCCTCCCCAGCCTTGATTGTGCTCTGGTGGGGTCCCTTGGCCTGGCCTGCACCCTCTTGCAATCTGGAACTCCTTGGGGGATGTTGGAGAGCCAGTTTGGCGCAACAGGGGAACGACTGGTCACTATGACACGCACTGACCACCAAGGGGCAGACGCTCAATACAGGAGCTGCCCCCTGGTGGTCAGTGTGCTCCTACAGGGGGAGCGCTGTTCAGCCAGAAGCTGGGCTCACGGCTGGCGAGCGCAGGGGCAGTAGTGGCAGCCTCTCCTGCCTCCATGGCAACGCTAAGGATGTCCGACTGATGGCTTAGGCCTGCTCCCCTCTACGGGGGTGGGCCAAAGCCATCAGTTGGACATCCTCTGAGGGCTCCTGGACTGCAAGACGGTGCAGGCCGGGCTGAGGGCCCCCCCCCCCCATGCATGAATTTTGTGCTCCAGGCCTCTAGTTATAGATATGTACAGACACTTATACACCGAGACATACTTGCATGCATGTGCATACACTTGTACACATAGATCTTTATAGATAACGAACCCTGAACGCCCTATAGAAATATAAGACATTACTGTTCTATTTAAGCTGGAGAGTTGGGAGTGGAGAAAGTTCCTGCTCTAGTTCATAACACTGTACCAACCCTTGCAGACAACCAGGTGTTTATGCTACTCTATTACATCAGTTTATTTGGAACATTTTTCACAGTACCAACTTCCATCAGAATCAGATTATTTGGGAAGTTTTTACCCCCAATTACTTCTATAAGTCATCATTATCTCTTATTAAACATCAGTATCACTAGAAACCTTTATATGACAATCATAGCTAATTTAAAAAGTCTTCAATTATACTGAATACCCTCTGAATACCCACAGTCTGAGCTGTTATGGCCAAAATAATGCCCTGGACTCATCTTGGCACCTTTTCCCAAACCAAAATGCAATAATAATCCCAATAAATGCTCAGAAAAACACGAACCCATAGTCCTTTCAAAAAATAAGAACCACTATTCTGGGCCTTTCTGGCTTTGCTTATATGTCTCACCCACTCCAACCTTAAACAGAGGGCTTCTTGGTTTCTAATATGGTTCTGTTGAACCTTCTTGGTTTCTAGATCAGAGGTTTTTGAATGGGCTTTGTAGATCTGTAGCATCAGTACAACCAGGGAACTTGTTAAAAATGCAAATCCAAGTAATCCTACTGAGATCTACTGAATTAGAAACTCCAGAGATGGGGGGGGGGGGGCAGTAATCTGTTTGTTTTTTTTGTTTTTTAAACTGTATTTTTATTTCAGAGAAGGAAGGAGAGAGAAACATCAAGGATGAGAGAGAATCATTGATTGGCTGCCTTCTGCACACTCCCTACTGGGGATTGAGCCCCCAGCCCAGGCATGTGCCCGTGATTGGAATCGAACCCAGGAACCTTCCATCTACAGGCCAACGCTCTATCCACTGAGCCAAACCAGCTTGGGCCAATAATCTGTTTTTTAACAAGCCCTTCAAGTTATTCTGGTGCATAAAAATTGAGAATCACTGTTCTAAATCCTTGTGTTCCAAGGACCTGTGGTGTTTCCCTCAGATACCAACTTAAGCCTGGTAACTGACCCATTATGGCGACCTAAGGCACAAAGCCAACACAAACAGCATAGCAGTTCCCCAGCCAACACTACCTGACCCATCAAAAACAATATGCAGCATAACCAATGGACACAGACACTGGGGCGGTGGGGGCTTGCCCAGGGTGGAAATGGCTGGGAGGGTGGGGGGTGTAAATTGGGGAAAAGGGAGACATATGTAAAACTTCAGACAATATCCTATCTAATAAAAGAGAAACATGGTAACTAGCCATACCTCCACTACCCTTCCCATTGGCTAATCAGGGAGATATGCAAAATAACTGCCAGCCAAGATGGCGGCCGGCAGCCAGGCAGCTTGAAGCGAACATGAGGCTTGCTTGCTTCAGTGATGGAGGACTCCAACGTTCACCGCCTGCCGCTGCTGGCCTCTGAGCTTGCAGTTTGAAACATTACAAATATAGAAGCTAAACAAAACCCCAGAAACCTGCTTTCAGCCAGCCGGGATCTCAGAGCTGGAGTTGAAACAGTGTTTTGGTTGTAGAACCCAAACAAACCAGATACCTGCTTTCAGCAGCCGAGGCCTAAGAGCTGGAGCCAAGCCTCAGAGCTAAAGCTGGCCCAGAATAAAAAAAAAGAAAAAAAGGAGCAGCTGGGAGCTTCAGTCACCCGCCAGCCTGAAAACAGCCCTCAGCCCCTCACCCAGACTGGCCAGGCACCCCAGTGGGGACACCCACCCTGATCCAGGACACCCTTCAGGGCAAAGCAGCCGGCCCCCACCCGTGCACCAGGCCTCTATCCTATATAGTAAAAGGGTAATATGCCTCCCAGCACCAGGATCAGTGGAGCAGCTAGGCCTCCCGGCACCGGGATCAGCGTGACAGGGGGCAGCGCCCAAACCCCCTGATCGCCCTGCGGCTCTGTGTGTGACAGCGGGCGGGGCCACAACCTCCCTATCCGCCCTGCTCTGTTCGTGACAGGGGAAGGCACCCCAACCCCCTGATCAGCCCTGCTCTGTGCCTGATAGGGGGGAGCTCCCCAACCCCTGATCGCCCTGCGGCTCTGTGTGTGACAGGGTGCGGCGCCCCAACCCCCCTGATGGGCCCTGCTCTGTGAGTGACGGGGGGCAGCGCCCCAACCCCGATTGGCCCTGCTCTGTGCGTGACAGGGGGCAGCGCCCCAACCCCGATTGGCCCTGCTCTGTGCGTGACAGGGGGTGGCGCCGCAACCTCCCCATCGACCCTGCCTTGAGTATGACGGGGCGGTGCCCCAACCCCCAATCAGCCCTACCCGGAGCGTGACTGAGGGTGGCATTGCAACCTCCCGATCCGCCCTGCTCTGTGCATGACAGGGGGCGGCGCCACAACTCCCCAATCAGCCCTGCTCTGAGCCCGACCAGGGGCTGCACCTAGGGATTGGGCCTGCCCTGCTCTCTGCCACCTGGGCGCAGGCCTAAGCCAGCAGGTCGTTATCTCCCGAGGGGTCCCAGACTGCGAGAGGGCACAGGCCGGGCTGAGGACACCCCCCCCCCCCAGAGTGCACAAATTTTTGTGCACCGGGCCTCTAGTATATGTATGTTTGTTTGTGTGTGTGTGTGTGTGTGTGTGTGTATGTATATGTATATGTGAGTGACAGGGGGCAGCGCCCCAACTCCGATTGGCCCTGCTCTGTGCGTGACAGGGGGTGGCGGGCGTCCCTTCCATATATATACTGGAAGCCTGATGCACGACATTCATGCACTGGGGGGTGTGGGGGTCCCTCAGCCTGACCTGTACCCTCTCCAATATGGGAGCCCTCTCCAATCTGGGAGTTTCTGTCTGTCTTTGCAATCAGATGAGCAAATTGTCTGAGACCCCCAACTCAGTTTGGTTTGTTACTCACAGAATAATAGAGGCATTTTTTTTTTCCTTTGCTTCATTGGTGGAGATTTCCTGGAAGTTTTAGGATATCTTCCCTTTAATTTTTCGTAGATAGTCTGATTTTACTTATGTCTCTCACCTTTGCTTTCCCTCCATCCCCCACCACAATAGTGCTCCAGGCTCACTTTGCTCTAGTGCAGCCGTGGGCAAACTACGGCCCGCGGGCCGGATCCGGCCCGTTTGAAATGAATAAAACTGAAAAAAAAAAGACAGTACCCTTTTATGTAATGATGTTTACTTTGAATTTATATTAGTTCACACAAACACTCCATCCATGCTTTTGTTCCAGCCCTCTGGTCTAGTTTAAGAACCTATTGTGGCCCTCAAGTCAAAAAGTTTGCCCACCCCTGCTCTAGTGTCTAGATCCGTCTGCTACCAGAACTACGATTCCCAGCATTCCTGGTGCTCCCCATGCTCTTAGTTTTCCCTTCCTGCTCTGTCTCCATCCCATGGCCTCCCACTCTGCCAAGTCCTCTAAACCCCCAGCTCTCCCTCTCTGCTCTCCATCTGGCAGCTTGGGGAGCCAAGTTCCCCAAGCCACTCCACTCTCCACCAGCTCTCCCACTCTGATCTCCACCCGGTGCCTGTGTATTCAAATTAACCTGCCATCTTTGTCAGGTTAATTTGCATACTCACTCCTAATTGGCTGGTGAGCATAGCGGAGGGATGGTAAATTTACATGTTTCCCTTTTATTAGATAGGACACTAGAGGCCCAGTGCATGAAATTCGTGCACTGGGTGGGGGGGGGGGGATGTCCCTCAGCCCAGCCTGCACCCTCTCCAATCTGGGATCCCTGTGGGATTGGGCCTAAACTGGCAGTTGGACATGCCTCTCACAATCCAGGACTGCTGGCTCCCAATCCGCTCACCTGCCTGCCTGCCTGATTGCCCCTAACCGCTTCTGCCTGCCAGCCTGATCACCCCCTAACAATTCCCCTGCCAGCCTGATCGTCGCCTAACTGCTCCCCTGCCGGCCCGATCGCCCCCAACGACCCTCCCCTACTGGCCCAGTCGCCCCCAACTGCCCTCCCCTGCAGGCCCTGTCACCCCCAACTGCCCTCCCCTGTAGGCATGGAAGCCCCCAACTGCCCTCCCTTGCAGGTCTGGTCCCCCCAACTGCCCTCCCCTACTGGCTTGATCGCCCACAACTGCCCTCCCCTGATGGCTATCTTATGACCACAAGGGAGTGGCCATCTTGTACAAGGGCATGATGGTCAATTTGCATATTACCTCTTTATTATATAGGAATATAGGAAAACATAAAAAAAAATATGCAAAAGGAAATTGAAAGTGAGGTTCTTAAAGATGAAATAGCCTGATTTCTGAGATCTACTTTAAAATACCACTCTAGCACAAAAAAAAGAGAGGGATAGATGAAATAAGAATGGCAAATGCCAATTATGGATGAAACTGGGTGACAGGTACATGAGGGTTTCTTGTACTCTCAACGTTTAAAAATAAAAAATCAGAGGCTATTCTTGGACTCTTACCAGGGCTCTCCCTAAAAAGTCAACTCTAAATGTAAACAGGAAGATTATCCCTGAGACTCCACAAATGCATCCTTGTTATTTTTCAAACATACCAACCAGATTCCCACCACAGGGCCTTTGTCCCCTGCTGTTCCCACTTCTTGGAATGCTTTTCACCCATATGTCTACATGGCTTGCTCCTTCACTCTTTCAGATCTCTACTCTAATTTCGCCTTGACCATCCTATATAAAACAGCAAAACCCCAACACAAACATACTAGCGCACTCTATCCCCCCTGCCCTGCTTTATTTTGTTGCACAGCACTTATCATGCTTTGACATACAAAATGTTTGTTTATTGTGTTTATCTTCCACCACAAAGTAAGGTCTGTGGTGGCATAAGTTTTGACTGTTTTCACTGCCTCTATTGCCAGATTCTCAACACCTATTTATTAAATGAATGAATGAATCAATCAACTGTCTGCTGGATACTTAAGTCAAAGGGCAAATACATCTAAGCACCTAAATGCACCTACACATAGACAAAATCATTCAAAAAGGATTTTAAAAAGCAAGACTCCATTCACCTTTAAGAGCAGCTGAGAACCGGAATATGAAGATCTGGGGGCTGGGTTTGTGAGACTTGAAAATGAACAGTCAGGTGCTAATCTGGATGATCACAGAGGAACAAAGGAGGAGGCACTAATGTCCAGCCTAGGCTGTCTTGAGCTGGGCGGTAGGATGACGGCAGAGTGGGTCAGAAGTACTAACTTCCTCCAGGTCTTTGTCACTGTGGAAGTCAAGAAACAGCCTCTCTCCAAGGGCTGTTGTTGCTTGGTTTCTGCTGTTAACACAAGGAGAAAAAGGTAGTTCAGAGAGGATTTTTCTTGTCCAGGAAGAAACAATTCAGAAACTAGCATCTTTTCCAAAACAGGCTGTTTCAGTGAAAGATACTTGCCACTTTCTACTAACAATGCCCATTCCTCTCAAGAGATGGAGAATGGGTTTAAAAGGTGAGGAGTGGGGGAATGGGAGTGGTGAGTCATGAAATTCAGACTCAGATATTTTTCAAGAGGAATAAACCTGAGAGATAACCAATTTCAAAGCTTTCATGTTATACATAGACTACAGGTGTAGGGAGGTCAAGCAACTTGCTTAGTATAGAGCAGTGGTCTCAACCTTGGCCGGCACATCAGAATCATCTTTTTAAAATCCTGATTTCTGGGCCTCATCCTCCGGAAATTGTTTCTTTGTTATGGGGTGAAGAAACAATTTCCGGAGGATGAGGGCCAGAAATCAGGATTTTAAAAAGATTCCCAGGTGATTCTAATGTGCAGCGAAGGTTGAGAACCACTGAGGAACTGAAACTTAAGCATATTTGACAGGTCTTAATTATATCTATCTTTACATGATGTGATTTTAACTAATTTAAGGGGTTCATAATGAGTTAAGCAAGAAAGACCTGATTCATCTACAGGAGGTAAAGGAGGGGCCCTTTTCAAAAGAAGCGGGGCCAAATGTGTGTGAGCAGTGTCGAGGGGCGTCCTCCAGCTCCGAGAATGCTTTGTGGATTTTCCTGGGAACAGACCGAGTGGGAGTAAACCTCGGTCTGGATCACAAAGGTCCTCCCCTGGTCCACAGGCGCTCTCGGTGCGACAGCTTCATCTAGTCAAAGATCGCCACGCTTAACTCTGGGGCTGACTCCCAGCTTGGGGTCTTGGGAAAGGAGGTTACTCTGCTCCGTATCGAGTGCTCTTTCTCAGAAAGACGAGGCCACCGAACAAAGAGTGCGGAGGAGAACCCACCGAGGGCGGTGCTCGCAGAACGCTATCTCGGGTACCCCGTGGAGGGAGGAAGCGGGGTCTGCCCCCCAAACACGAGCCGCCACCGCGCTTCCAGGACAGGCCCGGAGGCCTCCCGTGGGGGAGTCTAAGTCTCCTCCGGAGACCCCAAGGACTCCTGCTTCCCGGGGAAGCAGGTCTACGCCTGAACTGTGTGGCCCGCCGCCCGGCCTGGAGCGGAGCCTGCCCAGCCGAGGGGAGCCCCTCAGAGCCACCCGGTGCAAGCCCCTCACTTCCTCTACCCCGGCCGGCGCGGCGGGCCCCGCACCCTTCACGCGTCCCAGCCGCCCCGCCCCTCCCCGTGGAAGCCGCTTCACAGGTCGGCCTCGCGAGTACTCACGGCGACCCCGGGCCGCGCGCGGCCGCCACTGAGGGGACGAGCGGCCCGGGACGCCCCGCGGGGGCGGAGCGGCAGAGCGCGGGGCGGGGGCCGGGCCGGGCGGGCGAGGTCGCGCTTCCCCCCCGCCCCGTCGTTCCGTCACGGGCGCGCTGAACTATTCTGCGCATGCGCACACGGCGATCCCGTGACCACGTGGCCCGCTCCGGACCAACCACCATGCGGCCTGCCCCCTGGGCGCGCAGCTGCTGGGGACGCCTGGCTGGCGGAGCCTGCGCAGTGCTGGCTGGTTGGGTGGGCGGTGGGGCAGGGGGTGCGATTGGGAGGAGGTGGGGGTACGCCGTAAATATCAGGTGGGTGCGTGAACAAACAGGAGGGGCTCTGCGGGTGCGCGGAGGCCCTCCAAAAGAGACGTTGGCATTTGGCGCCCCGTGCGGTTGGGAGGAGTGAACAGGGCAGGCAGTCCGCAGCTGCCTCTGGGCATTGGAGGGTGTTGGAAGTCAGGCCGGCAGATGGAGATTGAGAAGGGCCTCCTGAGGCCCTGCTGATTCCAGAGATCTCTGGTTTGTAATGGAAGTCAAACAGCTCAGGGTTTTTCAATTCTTACGTTTAATACATTTCCTCCCCTGGCGGCTGCGGTGTGCTGAAAAGACCGTCTGTTCCGACAGTGGGGTTGTGGAGAAAAGGGGGAACATAGTAGAAGGGACACGTTCAGGGGGCTACTTGGCAGGCCTGGCATACTCAGTAACCCAAAGTAAGCACACAGGATGGTCTGATCGAGACTCCTAACTGGATAGGTCATGGAAGGTCAAGCTTCACCTTAAGTGAGCCCTGTCCGTTATACTTACACTTCTAGGATAACATACCCTTGAATTGTCATAGTAATTTCCTTTTCCAGAACCCCTCAGAGACACAACCACTGACAACAGTGCACAAGACCACTAGAACAGGAGACCATGAAATTCCTCCTTGTTATCTTGTTGCCTGTGTACCGTTACTATTCACTGTAAATGTTTTTTAATCACTTAAAAGTTTTTCTATTACAGTTGACATTCAAGATTATATTAGTTTCAGATGTATAACCCAGTGATTAGACATTACATAACTTATTTAAGGATCACTTATAAATCTTGCACCCCCTGACACTATTTACTGTTATTAGAATACTAGTGGCCCTGGTGCAAGAATTCATGCACATTGAAAGGAAATTGATTAGAAGGTGGCCAGCAGGGCTGGACGGAAATGGGCTAGATGGGCAGGACATGCCCTGGAGCCAACTTCCCTCGTTCTCTCCCCTGCCAGCCACACCTGGGGCGGTGCTGCGGCTCAAAGGGCATCTGCGAAGTGAGAGGAGTTCCTCCCACAGGTGGTGTCCCTCAGCCTGGCCGGCGGGATTAGGCCAAAACTGGCTCTCCGAGGGGGTCCCAGACTGCAAGAGGGCACTCTGTAAAGTGTGGCACACAAACGCTAGTGTGCAGTAAACCAGTTTCAGGGCCGACAGTGCCCCAGCAACAACATAACCCACGACCGAAGGTGGAATCATGGGGCCCCATGAGGAATTGGGCTCCTTCCTCTCTGGTTCCAGGGTGTGTCACGCAAGAACCACCGCTGCCAAGTCACCACAGCTTGGCAGCTCATGCATTGAGCATCTGCCCCCTGGTGGTCAGTGTGCATCATACCTACCGGACAATTGGATGGTCACTTAGCCTTTTATATATATAGACTAAAGGCCCAGTGCACAAAATTCGTGCACTTGGCGGGGGAGGGGGTATCCCTCAGTCCGGTCTGTGCCCCCTTGCAGTCCGGGAACCCTCAGGGGATGTCCGACTGCCGGTTTGAGTGGGCCTAAGCTGGCAGTCAGACATCCTTAGCGCTGCCACGGAAGCGGGAGAGGCTCCTGTCACTGCTGCTGTGCTCACCAGCCATGAGTCTGGCTTCTGCCTGAGCGGCGCTCCCCCTGTGGGACCGCACTGACCACCAGGGGGCAGTTCCTGTGTTGAGCGTCTGCCCCCTGGCAGTCCGTGCGTGTCATAGCGACTAGTCATTCCGCCATTCAGTCGATTTGCATATTAGCCTTTTATTATATAGGACTAGAGGCCCGGTGCACAAAATTCATGCAGGGGGGCATGGGGGTGTGTCCCTCAGCCCAGCCTGCAACCTCTCCAATCTGGGACCCCTCGAGGGATGTCCAACTGCCTGTTTAGGCCCGATCCTGGGATTGGGCCTAAACGGGCAGTCGGACATCCTCTCAAAATTCAGGACTTCTGGCTCCCAACCGCTCGCCTGCCTGCCTGATTGCCCTAACCACTCCCCTGCCAGCCTGATCAATGCCTAACTGCTCCCCTGCTGGCCTGGTCACCCCTAACTGCCCTCCCCTGCCAGCATGGTCACCCCTAACTGTCCTCCCCTGCAGGCCTGGTTGCCCCCAACTGCCCTCAGGCCTGGTCCCCCCCAACTTCCCTCCCCTGCAGGCCTGGTCCCCCCCAGCTGCCCTCCCCTGCAGGCCTGATCACCCCCAACTGCCCTCCCTTGCAGGCCTGGTCCCCCCCAACTGCCCTCCCCTGCCAGCCGTCTTGTGGTGGCCATATTGTGCCCACATGGGGTCGACTATCTTGTGTGAGGGTGTGATGGTCAATTTGCATATTATATAGGAAATTTGACTAATACAGTTGACCCTTGAACAATACCATGGTTAGGGGTGTAACCTTGTCACCAGAAAAGGACAAGAACTGAGGTGTATCTGCCCTAGCATGGTCTGGAATGTGTGGGTTCTTGACTTCATGTAAGAAAGATTTTGTAATTAGAGTCCAGGTGATTTGGGGAGTACATTTATTAAAGCTGGGGACAGTGTAACAAACAAAGAGCTTAAGATAGAAGAGGCAAGGAGTGAGCTTCGGTGGAGCTGCTTTTCAGCTCACTGAAAAGTTAGACAAAAGAAGGGTTCTTAGAAACAGGTTCAAAGTATTAGCCCAGGATGAGCTGCCACTGCCTGTTATTCCTCTGGTTGCAAGCTTTGTCCGGACACTTAGACTTTAGAAGAAAGAGAGCAAAAATACACATCTGAGGAAAAGAGGGGTGTGGGCATGTGTAGGGAGCGGCTATAGGGTCAAGCCTTGGACTGACTTGTGGCAGAGCCACATACTAGTCCCAGCTTGGAGGGCAGAGCCCTCCTAGCACAATTAAGCTTGACCTTATAGTCCTCCCTTGTTCCTAGGTAGCTAATTTGGCAAGTGCTGCCAAAAAAAGGTTTGAGTAACAAAACAGATTTGAAACTCGCAAGAACATTGTAAACATGTTGACCACTCCCCTTGTTTTGCTTTGTGTGATCTGACTATAAAATAAAACTTCGGCTCATTGTTTCCTCATCCAGGCACAGTGATCCCACCTGGTCCCAACTGTATTCTCTTGTCTGTCTTCTTTGATCCTTCACCGCCCCTTCTCATGTTCACCCCTGGCCATGCTGGACGCAGTTCAGGCATGCTCTAGAGAGAGTACATGGTGGCTTCCTTTACCTTGAGGGGTTTTATCTGTTTCTACAAGTGGGAATTTTAGGGTTGGTCTTGAAAAGATCTTAATAGAATATTCGTCAGCTTTCCAGGTGTGCCTTTCAATATGCTGATTCATCAAAATGAGTGTAAAGAGGGGTCAGGGTCATTGTCTGGTCAATTTTACCTCCAAAGAATGCCATTAAAGAGGGACTGGGATCAGGAGGGTCTGCCCCAGCATGGTCTGGAATGTGTAAACCATTTGATCCTAAGTGTACTTGGTTAGGGAAGATACTGGCTGTAAATTGCTCGACCAATTTGTTCAGCTAGCTGTCTCAGTTTCCCAGTTTCACTTGTCAAGGAATTTTACTAACTTCTTACTAACCTGCCTCATTTACCCCTCAGAGACTTCCATCCCTGAAGTCTTTTAGGGGTGATGAAGGAGGAGGGTCTGTTTTCAGTAACTGCTTCCTAGTGACAAGGGTCATGGTTCCTGCCTGCGTAGGGTATGGAAGTCTCTCCTTGCCTGGTCAAAGGGAGATAAGGGAATGGAATCTGAGACTGGAACAGCGAGGCTGTAAGCTGATTCTTCTAAGTAGGGATGGGCCAGAATCCCTGAAGCATTATCATCTTGGAATTGTTGTATCCTCCAGGTGAAAATTTTGACAAGAAGTTTAAAAAGACATGGTTAAACCCTAGCCAGTTTGGCTCAGTGGATAGAGCATTGGCCTGTGGACCAAAGGGTCCCGGGTTCAATTCCAGTCAAGGGCATGTACCTCGGTTGCAGACTCCTCCCTGACACAGGCCCTGTTCAGGGCTCATGCAGGAGGCACCAATCAATGTGTTTCTCTCATATTGATGTTTCTCTCTGTCTTTCTCTCTCTCTTCCACTCTCTCTGAAAGATCAATGGAAAAATATCCTTGGGCAAGGATTTATAAATAAATAAATGGTAAAGAAAAAAAGAAGACATGGTTCAAAGATGAGGAGAACTATAACTACTAGAGGAGCAAGGAGGGATAAAAACCAGGTAATGGAGAGGAGAGCAGACTTTACAGAATCCCAGAATGAGCTAGCAGAAGGGTTCCCCTTTCTAAAGTTCTGAAGCCAGGGGTCCTGGTCATAAATTTTTTTTTATGTCTTCCTCTACTTGACTTGAAGAGTTAGTACAAGTGCAGCAGGTTGTGCTTATGACTGCTCCCAGCCCTTCTGCTGCCAGTAAGTAACTGAGGTCTAATCTGTTATCTAGCACAAAGTTAGCAAGAGAAATTGTAAGTTTTTGAGGGCATCACAGTACTTCTTTCTAGGGCAGTTATACTGTCTGTTAAATTTCTTAAGGTGGCTTCATGATAGGCAAATTCTCCCTATGGGGATTCTAGGCTGATGGCTGTCCCTGTGCCAGCTACAATGAGACCAATGGCCCTTTTATTTTGAGGATGAGTGGCATTATGAGCAGTGACAGAAATCCCTTGAGGCAAAGAAAATCTAAAGTGCACTGGCCTTGAAATTTTTTTTAATTAAATCTTAATTGTTCAGATTATTACATTTGTTCCTCTTTTTCCCCCCCATAACTCCCCTCCTTCCAGCTCCCACCCCACCCTCTGCCCTCACTCCCCACCCACTGTCCTCATCCATAGGTGCACGATTTTTGTCCAGTCTCTTCCCGCATCTCCCACACCCCTTCCCACCCCCCCCCCCAAGAATAGTCAGTCCATTCCCTTTCTATGTCCCTGATTCTATTATAATCAACAGTTCATTCTGTTCATCAGATTATTTATTCACTTGATTCTTAGATTCACTTGTTGATAGATGCATATTTGTTGTTCATAATTTGTATCTTTACCTTTTTCTTCTTCTTCCTCTTCTTAAAGGATACCTTTCAGCATTTCATATAATACTGGTTTGGTGGTGATGAACTCCTTTAGCTTTTCCTTATCTGTGAAGCTCTTTATCTGACCTTCAGTTCTGAATGATAGCTTTGCTGGATAAAGTAATCTTGGTTGTAGGTTCTTGGTATTCATCACTTTGAATATTTCTTGCCACTCCCTTCTGGCCTGCAAAGTTTCTGTTGAGAAATCAGCTGACAGTTGTATGGGTATTCCCTTGCAGGTAACTGAGTTTCTTTCTCTTGCTGCTTTTAGGATTCTCTCTTTGTCTTTTGCTCTTGGCATTTTAATTATGATGTGTCTTGGTGTGGTCCTCTTTGGATTCCTTTTGTATGGGGTTCTCTGCGCTTCCTGGACTTCTAAGTCTATTTCTTTCACCAGGTAGGGGAAGTTTTCTGTCATTATTTCTTCAAATAGGTTTTCAATATCTTGCTCTCTCTCATCTTCTGGCACCCCTATAATTCTGATGTTGGTACGCTTGAAGCTGTCCCAGAGGCTCCTTACACTATCTTCGTATTTTCAGATTCTTTTTTCATTTTGCTTTTCCGGTCGGGTGTTTTTTGCCTCTTCGCATTTCAAATCTTTGCCTTGATTCTTGCGCTCCTCTGGTCTGCTGTTGGGAGTCTGTATAGTATTCGTTATTTCAGTCCGTGTATGCTTAATTTCTAGTTGGTTCTTTATCATAACATCGAGGGTCTCATTAGTTTTCTTGAGGATCTCACTACATTTATCGGCGGCTTCTAGACAGTTCTTAAGAGACCTTAAAAATGTGGTTCTGAACTCAATATCCCCCATTGACAGTTTTGTCCTATTTCTTTGTCTCCGCATTTTTTATGCTTTCTTGGTGCACCCCCTAGTGGTCTTTGTGCGCAATCTTGTTGTAGTTAAGCCTTGATTGATGTCGGCAATACCGGGGGTGATTTGACCTCCAGGCTAACTGGCTATGAGAGTCTGCTGTGTCTGCAGTGGGAGAGCTTCTGTGCTGGATCTCTAGGGCGGTGCTAATCTAGCGTTTGCCTGAGGCTATCTGGCAAATGGCTCTGTGCAGGGCTTGGGCAAGGGGGGGGGGGTTGTATGGGATCAACAGGGCGGGCGGAGGGAGCAGTTATGGCTGCTCTCAGTCCCGTCCCCAGAGGCTCTGCCTCTCAGAGTCCCAGCAACCGCTGCAAACCTGGGAGAGAAAGCTGCCCTCGTGTTCCAACCGATGTCAGACAGTCCCGCTTCTCCCGTTTGAGTCTGGGTCCCTAGAAACTTGCCCAGAACTGGATCTCAGGGCCTGAGCCTCCCTCCCGATTGAAAACGACAACCACGCCCTCAGCCACCAGCCCGCTCCGCGTGCGCCTCTGTACCTTAGTATTTTACTTCCGCACTGTGCCTCCTCTGAGTCTCGGTATGCTGTTCTCTTTCCTTCTAGTTGAAGAATTTCCCCTCAGCCAGCTTTCCTGTGGTTCTGGGTGATGTCCGTTCTGTCTTTTAGTTGTATTTTTGAAGTGGTTGTGCGAGGCAGCATTCTCCGGTATTTACCTATGCCGCCATGTTGGTTCTCTCTGGCCTTGAAATTATGTGTTGATGACACATGAGTAGGCTAGAGCAGGTAATGGCTGATAGAACTTGGTATAAGGTCTGCCATCATAATGTAGGCTATTTTGGGGGTGTCCACAAGGGAAGAGGAATCCATGAGGGGTGTACCCTTGCTGGATGTATTATTAAATAACAACCTTGTAGAGTTAGACCCCAGTAGGTGTCTCCCTTGCAGTTAGGGGAGAGAGATCCCCCTTTAGGAGTGGGTCCCCTGGCCCTTTGGGGGCTCTGTGTGCTGTGGGGATCTGGTAAAGGAATTTCCAGTTAAAATTAGTTTCTCCTTGCCAATAGCTGCAGGTGTTTTGGGATCATTTTGAGAATTAGTCTCCCAGATACCTGATTGGCCCATTCAGACTAGTGGACAAACACCAGTCTGCTACAGAAGACACGGTTAGAAAATATCTTTGGGCCCAGAGGTCAGAGTGGGACCATCCAGTTTGCAGCTCCGTGGAACCATAAAAGACACACTCAGGGGGCAGACTCAGTGAGCACCAAAGCCCCATCGAAGCAAGTCTACCCCCAGGGGGGTGTCTCCAGCACAGAACTTCTCCCACTGCAGACACAGCTGATTCTCACAGCCAATTGGCCTGGAGGTCAATTCCTCACAGTTATAACTACAACAATCAAGGCTTAATTACAACAAGACTGTGCACAAAGCCCACAAGGGGGTGCACCAAGAGTGTCTACCTCAGGTAATTGGGACACTTAGCACAGAGAGGCACTCTATCGACACAGCGAAGCATAAAAAATGCCGAGACAAAGAAACAGGACACAAATGACAGAATTGGAGGAAAGCAAACTGCTGGATATAGAGTTCAAAACCACACTTCTAAGGTCTTTAAAGAACTGTCTAGAAGCCACTGATAAACTTAATAAGGCCCTTGAAAAGACTGGTGAGACCGCCGATAAATGTAGTGAGATCTTCAAGAAGACTGGTGAGACCACCGATAAATGTAGTGAGATCCTCAAGAAATCTAATGAGACCCTCGATGTTGTGATAAAGGACCAACTAGAAATTAAGCATACACTGCCTGAAATAAAGAACATTATACAGACTCCCAACAGCAGACCAGAGGAGCGCAAGAATCAAGGCAAAGATTTGAAATACGAAGAAGCAAAAAACACCCAACTGGAAAAGCAAAATGAATAAAGAATCCGAAAATACGAAGATAGTGTAAGGAGCCTCTGGGACAGCTTCAAGCGTACCAACATCAGAATTATAGGGGTGCCAGAAGAAGAGAGAGAGCAAGATATTGAAAATCTATTTGAAGAAATAATGACAGAAAACTTCCCCTACCTGGTGAAAGAAATAGACTTATAAGTCCAGGAAGTGCAGAGAACCCCAAACAAAAGGAATCCAAAGAGGACCACACCAAGACACATCATAATTAAAATGCCAAGAGCAAAAGACAAAGAGAGAATCCTAAAAGCAGCAAGAGAAAGAAAATCAGTTACCTACAAGGGAGTACCCATACAACTGTCAGCTGATTTCTCAACAGAAACTTTGCAGGCCAGAAGGGAGTGGCAAGAAATATTCAAAGTGATGAATACCAAGAACCTACAACCAAGATTACTTTATCCAACAAAGCTATCATTCAGAACTGAAGGTCAGATAAAGAGCTTCACAGATAAGGAAAAGCTAAAGGAGTTCATCACCACCAAACCAGTATTATATGAAATGCTGAAAGGTATCCTTTAAGAAGAGGAAGAAGAAGAAAAAGGTAAAGATACAAATTATGAACAACAAATACACATCTATCAACAAGTGAATCTAAAAATCAAGGGAATAATCTGATGAACAGTATGAACTGGTGATTGTAATAGTATCAGGGACATAGAAAGGGAATGGACTGACTATTCTTGGGTGTGGTGGGAAGGGGTGTGGGGTGAGGGAAGAGATTGGACAATAATCGTGCACCTATGGATGAGAACAGTGGGTGGGGAGTGAGGGCGGAGGGTGGGGTGGGAACTGGGTGGAGGGGAGTTATGGTGGGAAAAAAGAGTAACTAATGTAATAATCTGAACAATAAAGATTTAATTAAAAAAAAGAAAATATCTTTGGATATATCAGAGATGGGATGGAATCATCTAGTTCAGGCTTATTGATACATTTATTGGCTGTAACACAATGACAACAGGGTTTTTTCAGGGTCTTGCATAAGAGTATCTGTATTGACCAGTTACTAGTCTGCCTGATAACTGGGGTGAGGTTGGTGCCAGGAAAGCCCCCAGGAACTGGAAGGAGATTTACTAAAAAAAAAAAAAGCACTGGCCTTTTTTAAATCCTTGGGAGACACTGATAGTAGAATTAGATTCAAGTTGAAAACTGTAGGTCAGTGATGGCGAAACTATGACATGCGTGTCAGAGGTGACACGCAAACTCATTTTTTTGGTTGATTTTTCTTTGTTAAATGGCATTTAAATATATAAAATAAATATCAAAAATATAAATCTTTGTTTTACTATGGTTGCAAATATCAAAAAATTTCTATATGTGACACGGCACCAGAGTTAAGGTAGGGTTTTTCAAAATGCTGACATGCCGAGCTCAGAAATTTTGCAATCACTGCTGTAGATTGAAACTGAGGTAGGAGAGCTGTTGAGATTGGCTGACTATGGCAGATCCAGCCATTGGAAAGTTGATTTCCAGTAGCAATGATAATGGAAAAGTTTAGTGTGTTGGTCTCCCATTCTCTTCGTAGGGATCCTGAAAAGAAGATAGGGTCATGTAGGGTCAAGATAGGGTACAGTAGGGCCATGAAAACAAGAAAGATATACATTGTTGGTTAGAATTTGAATAATTTGAGCAGAGCAGAGAAACTGGGACTTAATCTGATAAGGATTCAATCCAACAGGTACAGAAAAATTCTTTTCCTGGGAGAGGAAGCTGAGCATATTGACAGGCTAATAGGACAAGTGTCAGAAATATGAGAAACAATTATATTAAAGCCCAGTCACCACATTACTTACCTCTGACAGGTTATTGTTTCTTCGTTTTTTGTTTTTTTTTTTAAAAAAGTATATTTTATTGATTTTTTACAGAGAGGAAGGGAAAGGGATAGAGAGTTAGAAACATCGATCAGGTGCCTCCTTCACACTCCCTACTGGGTATGTGCCCGCAACCAAGGTACATGCCCTTGACCGGAATCGAACCTGGGACCCTTGAGTCCGCAGGCCAACGCTCCATCCACTGAGCCAAACCGGTTAGGCTCTTCCTTTTTTTTTTTTCATCCTCACCTGAAGATATGTTTATTGACGAGAGAGAGAGAGAGAGAGAGAGAGAGAGAGAGAGAGAGAGAGAAACATCTACGTGAAAGAGAAACATTGATCGGTTGCCTCTCATACGTGCCCTAACTGGGAACCAAACCAGCAACCTAAGTGTGTACGCTGACCGGGAATCAAACCCACAGCCTTTTGGAGTACAGAACGGTGCTCCAAACAATTGAGTCACCTGGTCATGTCAGGTTTTTGTTTCTTGAAGAGGAGCTTAAGAATTCACAAGAGTAAGTCTTGGGTTATAGTTCCTGAGAGGACTCACAAGAAACAGGTTTAATTTGAGATAAGAGAACCCAATTGGCTACTCCTGTGAGCTTTATTGCAGTCAGGATGCTTAGTAGGACCCGATGTGGGCCCTTTATCTTGGTTGTAGCTAGGACTCAAGACAACTTTTCTGGTAGGAAAGGCCTCAATCCATTCAGTGAAAGTGTCTACAAATATTAGCTTTAGGGGGCATCTGAGTGAAATCAATTTACCAATTCTCCTCAGGGTATGAGCCCTGGTATTGGGGAAGAAGAGGGAGGTGACTCTGGGGATTATTTTTGGAGCAGAGTACACACCTTGGATCACTTCTTTTATAGTCTTATGAAGCCTATGTCACAAACAGCTGAGAGACAAGAGTGGCAACAGCATTCCCTCCCCATATGGGTGTCATCATAGAGCATTTTGATGTATTTCCATTTTAAAATTCGAGGTAATAAAAGTTTATTATCCCTTAACATCCAGCCTATAGGGCCTCTAGAGAATGCATTCTCTAAGGCCTGAGGGACCTCTTCTGTGGTATAGGAGGGGCCTTCTGGGGTCTGAGGGAGGTTGGTGAACAGAGCTGCCTCTAGGGCCATTGATGAAGACCTGGCTATCATCTTAATGGCCCCATCTGCCAGTGCATTGCTTCTAATTATGTCTGTGTTCCCCCATCAGTTATTACTGCTACTTCCTGGGGGAGTGTTACAGCTACCAGGGGTTTTAAAATTTCTTTATGGTGTTTTATGGGGGAGATTTTAACTGTTAAAAGTCCTCTTTCTGCCCTAGTTGATTTGGCTTGGTGGATAGAGCCTCAGCCTGCGGTCTGAAGGGTCCCGGGTTTGATTCTGTTCAAGGGCACCTGCCTGGGTTGCGGGCTCAATCCCAAGTCGAGGGTGTGCGAGAGGCAGCCAGTCAATGATTCTCTCTCATCGTTGATGTTTCTATCTCTCTCTCCCTCTTCCTTCCTCTCTGAAATCAATAAACATGTATAATAAAAAAAGAAAAAAAGTCCTCTTTCTGCCCTAACTGTCTTGGCTCAGTGGATAGAGCTTCAACCTGCGGACTGAAGGATCCTGGGTTTGATTCCAGTCAAGGACACATACTGAGGTTGCAGGCTCTTCCCTGGCCTGGGTCCGGGTGCAGTAGGCAATCAATCAATGTGTTTCTCTCACATTGATATTTCTCTCTGTCTTTTCCTTTCTCTTCCATTCTCTCTAAAAATCAATGGAAAAAATATCCTTGGGTGAGGATTATAAATAATTAAATAAATAAATAACTAAATAAAAATTTTAAAAAAGTCCTCTTTGCTTCCAAGTAACAGCATGGGCATGTAATACTAGATACTCATACTTGGAATCAGTATAGATATTAATCCAGAGGCTTTTCTCTAATTGTAAGGCACTAGTGCAGTGGTTCTCAACCTTCCTAATGCCACGACCCTTTAATACAGTTCCTCATGTTGTAGTGACCCCCAATTTCATTGTTTCAAATTGAACATAATTAAAGCATAGTGATTAATCACAAAAACAATATGTAATTATATGTGTGTTTTCCGATGGTCTTAGGTGACCCTTGTGAAAGGGTTGTTCGACCCCCAAAGGTGTCGCGACCCACAGGTTGAGAACCGCTGCACTAGTGAGTGCTGTAAATTCAACTTTTTGGATGAAGTACTAGGGAGCTGGTGTTTTGCCTCTATTGTTTCCTGAAGACTGACAGTGGCATACCCCACCTTCTTTTTACCCCATCTATCCTATCTAATAAAAGAGAAACATGGTAACTAGCCATACCTCCGCTACCCTTCCCATTGGCTAATCAGGGAGATATGCAAATTAACTGCCAGCCAAGATGGCGGCCGGCAGCCAGGCAGCTTGAAGCGAACATGAGGCTTGCTTGCTTCAGTGATGGAGGACTCCAACATTCCCCGCCTGCTGCTGCCGGCCTCTGAGCTTGCAGTTTGAAACATTATTACAAATATAGAATCTAAACAAACTCCAGAAACCTGCTTTCACCCAGCCGGATCTCAGAGCTGGAGTTGAAACAGTGTTTCGATTATAGAACCCAAACAAACCAGATACTTGCTTTCAGCAGCCGAGGCCTAAGAGCTGGAGCCAAGCCTCAGAGCTAAAGCTGGCCCAGAATTAAAAAAAAAGAAAAAAAGGAGCGGTTGGGAGCTTCAGTCACCTGCCAGCCTGAAAACAGCCATCAGCCCCTCACCCAGGCTGGCCAGGCACCCAAGCAGGACCCCCACCCTGATCCAGGACACTCTTCAGGGAAAACCAGCTGGCCCCCACCCGTGCACCAGGCCTCTATCCTATATAGTAAAAGGGTAATATGCCTCCCAGCACCGGGATCAGCGGAGCCGTGAGGCCTCCCGGCACCGGGATCAGCATGACAGGGGGCAGCGCCCAAACCCCCTGATCGCCCTGCGGCTCTATGTGTGACAGCGGGCGGGGCCACAACCTCCCTATCCGCCCTGCTCTGTTTGTGACAGGGGAAGGCACCCCAAACCCCCTGATTGGCCCTGCTCTGTGTGTGACAGGGTGCAGCGCCCCAACCCCCCTCCCCCATGGGCCCTGCTCTGTGTGTGACGGGGTAGAGCCATAACCTCCCAATCGACCCTGCCCTGAGTGTGACAGGGTGTGGCTCCCCAACCCCCTGATGGGCCCTGCTTTGTGCGTGACAGGGGGTGGCGCTGCAACCTCCCCATCGACCCTGCCCTGAGTGTGACAGGGTGCGGCTCCCCAACCCCCTGATGGGCCCTGCTCTGTGCGTGACAGGGGGTGGCGCTGCAACCTCCCCATCGACCCTGCCTTGGGTGTGACAGGGGGCGGTGCCCCAACCCCCCAATCGGCCCTACCCTGAGCGTGACTGAGGGTGGCATCGCAACCTCCCGATCCACCCTGCTCTGTGCATGACAGGGGGCGGCGCCCCAACTCCCCAATCAGCCCTGCTCTGAGCCCGACCAGGGGCTGCACCTAGGGATTGGGCCTGCCCTCTGCCACCCGGGAGCAGGCCTAAGCCAGGAGGTCATTATCTCCCGAGGGGTCCCAGACTGCGAGAGGGCACAGGTCGGGCTGAGGGACCCCCCTCTCCCCCTGGAGTGCACAAATTTTTGTGCATCGGGCCTCTAGTCTATACTAATAAAAGGGTAATATACTAATTAGACTGATAGACTGGACATCATTCCAGACATCCTTCCTGACAGAGCTGGGGCCCAGGCAAAGCTCCCTGGAGTTCCAGGTGCCTGTAGCTGGCCAGAGGGAGGGAAGCCCAGGTCCCGGGTGCCTGCAGCCAGCCGGAGGAGGGAAGCCTGGGTCCCGGGTATGGGGGCTGAGGCAGAGGTGGTTAGGGGAGATCAGGCAAGCAGGCAGAAGTGTTAGGGGCAATCAGGCAGGCAGGCAGGTGAGCAGTTAGGAGCCAGCTGTCCCGGATTGCGAGAGGGCTGTCCAACTGCTGGTTTAGGCCCGATCCCGCAGCCCCGAGGGGTCCTGGATTGTGAGAGGGTGCAGGCCAGGCTGAGGGACATCCCCCTCTCCCGTGCATGAATTTCATACACCAGGCCTCTAGTAAAAATATAATGGGCTTACCTGCCACATCAAGGGTTACCTGAGGCTACTCTGATGTGATGGCCAGGTGCTCTGGTGGGAGGCCTTAGGCACCATCAACTCTCTGATGTTTTCACCTTCATTGTTTTAGAAGTACTAGGTTTCCTTCTGAGCCTAGGACACTCATTGTTCCAATGTCTCTCCTCCTTACAGAGGGGACATGAAGGCAGTCATGCCAGAGCCAGTTGTGAGCACTCCTTTATGTGCCTTTCTTGTCCGCAGGAATAGCATTGTCCCTTCAATGCCTGTTGAAGCCTGGGGGCCAGGTAACCCTGAGGTGACCTAGGACTTGAAGATAATGAGTGAGCCTTTTGTTTCCATTGGCTGCATTTTGTGTTTCCTCTGCCCTGTCTCCATTGTTAAAAACACTGAAAGCCATCCATACTGGTAGCTCAATGGGAGTTTGGGATCCCAAGGCTAGTTTCTGTAATTTTCTCCAGATGTCTGGGGCTGCCTGCTGGATAAAATGCATCCCCAGAAGTGCTGGGCCCTCAGGGTCAACATTTATATACTTTTGCAAAGCTGCTTTTAATCACCCTGAAAAAGGGTGAGGTTTTCATCCTTTTCTTGAATAACCTCTCTTATTTTATCTTAATTAACAGGCTTAATTGTGCATCTTTTCATCCCCTCTATGAGGCACGTAATCATATGGGACCAGCAGTCCCTTCCCTCTCGTCCTTCATCTGACCGGGTTTGATAGACCCAGTTAGGGTCTTGATCTGGGATTGCATCTCCCCTGGTCAGTATACTAGTATATGATGTTGAGCATGATGACCAGCTAATTCATCAGCATAGGCCCTAGCAGCTCCTGTTATGCACTGCTTTTCATCTACAATACCGTAGTGGGAGAGAACGATCTAAATCACTCCGAGTTAGGCCATAAGCCAGTGTCAAGTGATTAAACCCCTCTGTGAATTTACTAGAACTATTTTTCTTTACAAAGGGCCAGGTCAGACATAGAGAAGGGAACATATACCTGGCTTATTCTCCCACCAGGCTCCCCATTTGCTACTTCCCTCAGAGGTAACATGTTAGGGTTTGGGTGATATTGAATCTGTTCCTGGTAATGGCAGGACTACAAGCAGGGGCAGGTGCCAGTGGCTCTCCAGTGGAGGAGGGGTTAGGCAGTGGCTGCATTTTGGGAGACAACAGAGAAGTGACCTGGGGGACAAGTTACTCCATGCTTGGGATGAGTTCTGCATGATCTGCTTGGGACAGAGGCCAGCTTCTTGCTGGGACTGAGAGGAAAGTGTTCTCTAATTCATCTGACCCAGACATTGTGGCAGCACACATCCTACAAGACTTCCTTTATCCTGGTAAAGGGCCATAAACATCTGAATTTAAGGTTTTCCACTCCATTTATCTTCATTTTTGCAAAAAAAAAAAAAAATCTAACTGGAAAATAGTGTTATAATTGAGAGATCCATTTATAGGCTAGACTTCTTCATCCCTCAGTTTGTGTTGGGGCCAGGTAACATAACAAAAGAAAATGAGGCACTGTTTCTTTTAATTATTACCCTTATAGGTGACCCAATTGTTATAGAGACACCCTAGGGAGAATCTCAGAGAATGATTTTGACACCACTCATTTTGTCTCTTTTTACCTGATCAGTACAGCTGGTGACCAATTATTAGACCTCCAGTATCAGGATATAGGGCCCAGGATGGAGAGTCAATCCAGTTAAGGGATTGATCCCAGTGAAAAGTGGCCTGGTTGTCAACAAAGGAAAATATGGAAAGGGTGCAGGAAGTGATTAGGGAGGTGGTCCAGCAGACAGTGGATAAATAGGGGCTCTGGAGAATTTCCCAGAGGATTATGAGTTTCCCCTCTGACCAGGTATAGCTGAGGTGCATCACATGAGGACTGGAACCAGAAAGAAAAACCTGGTGACAGAAGATAAGGTGTGATATGACAAGAATGAAGTTTTCAAAGTCAGAGTAATAAATGCCCCAAATAGAGGACTAGGAGTTATAGTATGAGTCACAATAGTAGCATCATTTGGGAGCCTAATTAATGTGCCTTGAACCAAGTCAAGAAAGGCAGGTTCCTAAGAGAGAGGCCTGTGTTTATCCTGTGTCCTGAAGGCAGACTTACCAACCATCATGGTGGTGGCCTTATACCCTGAGGTTTGATTGACTCTATTCAGACAGGGGACTCAACTCCACACAGGCAAAATGGGTAGGGAGAGTGTCCATTTGGATATCAGGGGTGATCAGGCCCTTACTCACCCGACCCCATAACCCAGGAGTAACCTGAGGATGGTTGTGTGGGTTGGTTACTCTGGGTCCAGAGGACAGACTTACCTCTGGTCCCAGTGTTGATGAGGAGCCTCTTCATGAAGGATTTACTCCACAGCTGACAGGTAGATTTACACCACACCAATGATGAGGCGTGACAGGAAAGATGAATTAAAGGAAGAGTAAAGGAGAGATTACAACGTCAGGTCCCATCTGTGGTGCTAAAATGTATGTCACTGGAAAGGGACCAGCACCAAGATGGGTCTGTCTCCATATGGTCTGGACTGTGTAAACCGAGCATGTCAAACTTGCAGCCTACAGGCCACATGTGGCCCACAATAAAAATTTCGTCACGGGAGGAGAACCAAGATGGCGGCATAAGGTATAAACCTGTACATGCTCCCCCCCACAACCACATTAAAACTACAACTAAAAGACAAAACAGCTATCATCCAGAACCACGGGAAAGCTGGCTGAGTGGAAGTTCTACAACTAGAAGGAAAGAAAGAAGCACATTGAGACTGAGTAGGAGGTGCAGAGGCGCCAAGAGCAGAGGTATGGAGGCACGTGCGTGAGGTGGGCTGCAACTGGGTGCGCAGTTTTTTTCAATAGGAAGGGGATACGAGTTCCTGAAAGCACTGAACTTGTTTACAGCGAGACTCTGGGGACCCAGACTCCTATGGGGAGAAACTGGACTGTCTTGCAGCAGGTTGGAAAGTGAGGGTGGCTTTCTCGCAGAGTTGCTTGCAGGGATCATTGTTACTGTGGGAGTGCAGGACTCAGAGACTCTGGAACACAGAGACACTGAGACGCGGAGACGTGCGCGGAGTCGCAGAGAGGCTGACAACAGCCATCACTGTTTGCTCCACCCTGGTGATTCTCTGAGACCCCGCCCCACTCAAGTTACATCCTCACCCAAGCTGTGTGCTGCAGGGCAAAGGCACTGCCTGCCCTTTTGCAGCCTTACCTAACAAACTGCAGCTGGGTCAGAGAGCTCCAAACTTCCAAACCCCAAACAAAGAGGAGAAATCTGCTGATATCGCTGTAGCTACTGCTAGGTGGACTCACACAGTGGTTGACTTGGAGATCCAGGAGCCAGGGTACTCAGTGGTCAGATACCAGATTTCAACTCCTCACATCCATAAGGGACACACTCAAGGGGCAGACTCAGTGAGCACCAAAGCCCCACTGAAGCAAGTCCTACCTCATAAGGGTGTCTCCAGCACAGCAGTTCTTCCACTATAGACACAGCAGGTCCTCGCAGTCAGCCAAAATTCAGAGACAAAGAAACATGTCACAAATGAAAGAAATGGAGGAAAGCAAACTACTAGACATAGAGTTCAAAACCACAGTTATAAGGTTACTCAAGAATCTTCTACAAACCTCTGAGGAACTTAGTGAGACCTTCAAAGATCTTAATGAGAATGCCAAAAAAAAAAAAAAGGAAAAGGACCAGTCAGAAATTAAGCATACATTGACTGAAATAAAGAATAATATACAGAGATCCAACAGCAGACTAGAGGATCCCAAGAATCAAGTCAAAGATTTGAAATATGAGAAAGCAAAAAACACCCATCCTGAAAAGCAAAAAGAAAAAAGAATCCAAAAATATGAAGATAGTGTAAGGAGACTCTGGGACAATTTCAAACGTACCAACATCCGAATTATGGGGGTGCCAGAAGAAGAGAGAGAGCAAGATACTGAAAGCCATTAGTAGAAATCATGACAGAAAACTTCCCCTACCTGATGAAAGAAAGAGAATTACAAGTCCAGGAAGTGAAGAGAACCCCAAATAAGAGGAATCCAAAGAAGACCACACCAAGACACATCATAATTAAAATGCCAAGGGCTAAAGACGAAGAGAGAATCTTAAAAGCAGCAAGAGAAAAACAGGTAGTTACCTACAAGGGAGTATCCATACAACTGTCAGCTGATTTCTCAACAGAAACCAGGCAGGCCAGAAGGGAGTGGCAAGAAGTATTCAAAGTGATGAATAGCAAGAACCTACAACCAAGAGTACTCTACCCAGCAAAGCTATCATTTAGAATTGAAGATCAGGTAAAGAGCTTCACAGACAAGAAAAAGCTAAAGGAGCTCATCACCACCAAACTAGGATTATATGAAATGTTGAAGGATATTCTTTAAGAAGAGGAAGAAGAAGAAAAAGGGAAAGATAAAAATTATGAACAACAAAGTGACAACAAATAACTATCAACAAGTGAATCTAAAAATTAAGTCAGAATAAACTGGTGAATATAATAGAAGCAGGGGCATAGAAAGGGAGTGGACTGACAATTCTCGGGGGGAAGGGGTTTGAGGGGTGCAGGAAGAGATTGGACAAAAATCTTACACCTATGGATGAGGACAGTGGCGGGGGATAAGGGCATGGGGTGGGGTGGGAACCAGGTGGAGGGGAGCTATGGGGGGGGGGGGGGAAGAGGAACATCTGTAACAATCTGAACAATAAATATATTTTTAAAAAATTTGTAACTTAATTTTTACAATATCCTGTTACATATAATCCTATATAATAAAAGGCTAATATGCAAATAGACTGAATGCCAGAAAAACCGAGCCAAACAACTGGTAGCTATGACATGCACTGACCACAAGGGGGCGCACGTGGAACATGGCGGGTGTCAGCAGCAAGCTGCAAAGTGTGGAACATGGCATCAGCCACAGCGGGATGGTGAAACAGGTGAGTTGGGGCACCAGACCAAGGCAGGGTGCCAGTCACTGTCATCAGGGCAAGCCTCTGGTGGTTACTGAAAATTCTTTGCTCCCACATGTTGCAGTCTTGTCCAGCGCTCACACCTGCTGGCACTGGCCCCACTCGTACCTGCTGCCGGTGCCTAGTGGTGGTCCCAATTGCTCGGCACCTTCAGCAGGTGCAAGCAGCAGCTGCTGGCCCTGATTGCCCCTCAGGGCTTCTCCACCTCCCCCTGCTCTTGAGGGGCGATTGGGGCAACAGCTGCCACTCGCACCTGTTGACAGCATCAGTCCTGCTCACACCCATTGCTGTCACTGGTCCCAATTGCTCTGCACCGTCAGCACGTGGTAGCACAGCAGCGGGGAGCGGGGCTGCGGGCAGACAGGGGACTGGAGCCATGGTGGGAGGGGCCGGGCGGGGTCGTGGAGGATGTGCCCACTGCAGCCTCATGGCCCACAGTTTCTTTCAAGGTGCACGAATTCGTGCACTGGACCCCTAGTTATTAATAACAAACTACAACGTTCGCTAATGACTGACTGCTATAATCGTGTTGCATTCATTTCCCTTATGCGCCTTACACACAGGCACACCATTTCTCTCCACTATTACCAGCAGTGAATAGTTTAGCAGCTGATTGCCACATAATGATGTCTTGTACTGACTTGAACAGGAAATATTTCGCTTTCAGAGAATAAGAAAAATAGGTTTATTTGTGTTACGCTTATTAATTTGTGCATTTATTCAGTGTCTGGTAAGTTAATGTTCAAAAAAATAATTTTTATTAAAATGTTCTATTATTTTATGTTAATGATTACTCATTTGTTTCAGCCCTTTGTATTCAGCATGTCTCTATCAAAATAAGCCTATGTTTCTATGAAAATTGAAGCTTTTGTTTTTTTGAGGCCCACATAAACTTAAACCTTTTTATTTGTCCCGTGTTAGCCTTTGAGTTTGACATGCTTGGTGTAAACCATTTGCTCCTAAGTGTCCTTGCTTAGGGAAGATAAGTCCTTGTGATTTATTACCTGGCTGTAAATTGTTCAACCATTTTATTTGGTTATCTGTCTTAGTGTCCCTAGTCTACTTGCCAAAGAATTTTCCTAGCTTCTTATTAACCTGCCTCATCCCCAGTCAAAAATCCAGATGTAATTTTTAACTTCCTCAAAACTTAACTACAGTCATCCCTATCCCTCTGTATCCAGAGGGGATTGGTTCCAGGACTCCTCATGATATAAAAATCCCTGGATGGTCAAGTTTTTTATATAAAACTAGAGGCCCAGTGCATGAAATTTGTGCCTGGGGGGTGTGTGTCCCTCAACCCGGCCTGCACCCTCTCCAATCTGGGACCCCTTGGGGGATGTCCAACTGCCAGTTTAGACCCAATCCTACCTAAACTGGCAGTCAGACATCCCTCTCACAATCTGGGACCACTGGCTCCTAACCGCTCGCCTGCCTGCCTGCTTGATTGCCCCTAAGCACTTCTGCCTACTAGCCTAACCACCCCATAACCGCTCCCCTGACAGACTGATTGATGCCTGACCACTCCCCTGCTGGCCTGATCACCCCCAACTGCCCTCCCCTGCTGGGGCCTGATCGCCCCCAACTGCCCTCCCCTGCTGGCCTGATCACCCCCAACTGCTCTCCCCTGCAGGCCTGGTTGCCCCCAACTGCCCTCCCCTGTTGGACTGATCACCCCCAACTGCCCTCCCTTGCCAACCTGATGGCCCCCAACTGCCCTCCCCTGCAGACCTGGTCACCCCTAACTGCTCTCCCCTGCTGGCCATCTTGCGGCAGCTATCTTGTGGTGGCCACATAAGGGCGCCACGTGACGCCACCTAGGCTTTTATTATATAGGATGGCATAGAGCAATGCATACAGTTGGAACTTTGCAACCACAGATTCCCAAGTGTGTATTGAAAACTGTTTTCCATCTGGGGTTGGCTGAATCCACAAATGCAAAACCTGGGGATACAGAGGGCTGACTGTGTATTTTTTTATTATTAAATATATTTTTTAATTGATTTTTTACAGAGAGGAAGGGAGAGGGATAGAGAGTTAGATACATCGATGAGAGAGAAACATCGATCAGCTGCCTCCTGCATACTCCCTACTGGGGATGTGCCCACAACCAAGGTACATGCCCTTGACTGGAATCGAACCTGGGACCCTCGAGTCCACAGGCCAATGCTCTATCCACTGAGCCAAACCGGTTAGGGTGACTGTGTATTTTTTGAAAAAATTTGGATACAAGTGAACTTGAGCAGTTCAAACCTGTGTTGTTTAAGAGTCAACTGTACATATAAAATAATCAGCAGAATACCTGGGACTAGGAAGTATCTATACTAATAATAGTCTAGGTGGCGTCACACCCTCACGTCATCACAAGATGACCATCACAAGATGGCCTTGTGCACAACGGAGGCAGGGCCTGGCAGCCACTCCACACAGTGAGGCTTGGGGGTCCTGCGGCTCTGCACGACACAGAGGAGGCAGGTCCCGGAGGAAGAGGCGGGTCCCGGCAGTTGTGAGTAATCGGGCTGGCAGGGGAGGGCAGTTGGGGGCCATCAAGCTGGCAGGGAGGGCAGTTGGGGATGATCAGGCTGGCAGGTAGAAGCGGTTAGGGGCAATCAGGCAGGCAGGCAGGCGAGCTGTTAGGAGCCAGCTGTTCCAGATGGTGAGAGGGATGTCCCACAGGGATCGGGCCTAAACCTGCAGTTGAACATCCCCTGAGGGGTCCCAGATTGGAGAAGGTGTAGGCCGGGCTGAGGGCCACCCCCCACCACCCCCCTCCCCGGACGAATTTTGTGCACCGGGCCTCTAGTAGCAAATAATGTTTTGTTCAATGACATTTCATTGTAACTTTTTTTTTAATTAAATCTTTATTGTTCAGATTATTACATTTGTTCCTCTTTTTTCCCCCATAGCTCCCCTCCTCCCAGTTCCCACCCCACCCTCCGCCCTCACTCCCCACCCACTGTCCTCATCCATAGGTGCACGATTTTTGTCCAGTCTCTTCCCGCATCTCCCACACCCCTTCCCCCCCCCAAGAATAGTCAGTCCATTCCCTTTCTATGTCCCTGATTCTATTATGATCACCAGATTATTCACTTGATTCTTAGATTCACTTGTTGATAGATGCATGTTTGTTGTTCATAATTTGTATCTTTACCTTTTTCTTCTTCCTCCTCTTCTTAAAGGATACCTTTCAGCATTTCATATAATACTGGTTTGGTGGTGATGAACTCCTTTAGCTTTTCCTTATCTGTGAAGCTCTTTATCTGACCTTCAGTTCTGAATGATAGCTTTGCTGGATAAAGTAATCTTGGTTGTAGGTTCTTGGTATTCATCACTTTGAATATTTCTTGCCATTCCCTTCTGGCCTGCAAAGTTTCTGTTGAGAAATCAGCTGACAGTCGTATGGGTATTCCCTTGTAGGTAACTGAGTTTCTTTCTCTTGCTGCTTTTAGGATTCTCTCTTTGTCTTTTGCTCTTGGCATTTTAATTATGATGTGTCTTGGTGTGGTCCTCTTTGGATTCCTTTTGTTTGGGGTTCTCTGCGCTTCCTGGACCTGTAAGTCTATTTCTTTCACCAGGTAGGGGAAGTTTTCTGTCATTATTTCTTCAAATAGGTTTTCAATATCTTGCTCTCTCTCATCTTCTGGCACCCCTATAATTCGGATGTTGGTATGCTTGAAGCTGTCCCAGAGGCTCCTTACACTATCTTCGTATTTTCAGATTCTTTTTTCATTTTGCTTTTCCGGTCGGGTGTTTTTTGCTTCTTCACATTTCAAATCTTTGCCTTGATTCTTGCGCTCCTCTGGTCTGCTGTTGGGAGTCTGTATAGTATTCGTTATTTCAGTCCGTGTATGCTTAATTTCTAGTTGGTTCTTTATCATAACATCGAGGGTCTCATTAGTTTTCTTGAGGATCTCACTACATTTATCGGCGGCTTCTAGACAGTTCTTAAGAGACCTTAAAAGTGTGGTTCTGAACTCAATATCCCCCATTGACAGTTTTGTCCTATTTCTTTGTCTCCGCATTTTTTATGCTTTCTTGGTACACCCCCTAGTGGTCTTTGTGCGCAGTCTTGTTGTAGTTAAGCCTTGATTGATGTCGGCATTACCGGGGGTGATTTGACCTCCAGGCTAACTGGCTATGAGAGTCCGCTGTGTCTGCAAGTGGGAGAGCTTCTGTGCTGGATCTCTAGGGCGGTGCTAATCTAGTCTTTGCCTGAGGCTATCTGGCAAATGGCTCTGTGCAGGGCTTGGACGGGGCGAGTCCTCCAGTCATCTACAGGGCGGGCAGAGGGAGCAGTTATGGCTGCTCTCAGTTCTGTCCCTAGGGGCTCTGCCTCACAGAGTCCCAGCAACCGCTGCAATCCTCAGAGAGAAAGCTGCCTTCGAGTTCTGACCGAAGCCAGACAGTCCCGCTTCTCCCGTTTGAGTCTGGGTCCCTAGAGACTCGCCGGGATCTGGAGCTCAGAGTCTGAAACTCCCTCCCGATTGAAAACAACAACCCCGCCCTCCGCCGCCAGCCCGCTTGCGCGCACTCCGCACCTGAGTATTTCACTTCAGCACTGCGCCTCCTCTGAGTCTGGGTATGATATTCTCTTTACTCCTAGTTGTAGAATTTCCACTCAGCCAGCCTTCCTGTGGTTCTGGATGATGTCCGTTCCGTCTTTAGTTGTTTTTTTTGAAGTGGTTGTTCGAGGCAGCAATCTCCGGCGTTAACCTATGCCGCCATCTTGATTTCTCTACATTAATTTTTTCTTCATTGTAACTTTGATGAGGAAAAAAAATTTTATTCCAGCTGGGCCACTGTCTATGTAGAGTTGGTACATTCTCCCCATGTCTTTGTGGGTTTTCTCCGGGGATTCTGGTTTCCTCCCACATCCCAAAGATGTAAATTTGAGGTGAACTGGCATGTCTTCATTGTCTCAGTCTGAGTGAGTGGGAGGGGGCATGAGTGTCCCTGCGATGGAAGGGCATCCTGTTCAGGGTGGGTCCTATCTTGCACCATGAGCTGTTGTGAGAGGCTCCAGCCCCCCTTGACCCTGAACTTGAATAAGCATTTTAAATAATCTTTCTGTTACTTGTTTTTATTCATCTTTCTTAAATGTATATATAACTCACATTTATATCAATGCCTAATATTAGAAGTTGTTGGGGTCTTTATGTAGAAGTTTGGTGATGTTTTGTGACCAGAGATATTCTGATATGAACTTAATTCTTGTTTATATAAATTAGTCTTTGATAAAATTGGTTTTCTTATATGTTGTTTCACTTAAAATTACAGTTTCCAAGAACTTATCAGCGACATTAAGTGAGGACTTACTGTAGTCCATAAATAGAAGCTATAACTGTGGTTATTATGGTTAGACATGGCCAGATCTTCTTTCATCCTTATGAACTGGGTGTCTTGGCTCCTACTTGCTCCTCTTTTCCATCAGCACTAATGGGGAAAGACTTACCTTAGATGTATTCTCCTTCCTCACTCCCTCTTTTTAGCTGGACATAGCACTTACAAGGAAGGCTTTGGCCCTAAGTAATATGAACATGTCATTTCTATCCCTCCTGAGCCAGCCTCAACTAAAATTTCCCCAGAGACTTTTTTACATTTGGATATCCACAGCATTTCCTTTCTGATTCTACTTTTTGATGCCCTTTCTTCTCCCCTTACCACTCAGCGTGGGCCACAACACTGTCTCAGTATGTTTGTTACACCCATTGCTTATAATACCTGAAAAAAGTGAGGGATATAAAATAACAGGACTTATAGCCTTAGTCTCAGAGAGCAGAAATTCAGAATGCTTGGGAAAGGAGTTGGTTCTGCTCCCTAAAACAACTCACCAGCAAGAGCCCCATAACAGATTTTGAAGAAGCAGAGACCAGAATGGTGAGACTGTGCTTTGGTTTCTGGAAGCTTCCCAGGTCCTTCCTGAGGCCCTCTGATCTTTTGGCCCCTGAGTCGCCTTTATTACAATAAATTGCTTAAGTTAACTTGTACCAAACACAGAGCTACTACAAATTCAGCCTCCTCAGCTGGGCCCTTGGTGTAACCAGCAGTCTTTACACACTTCTGCTATCATCCCCCATTCTGCTTCACAGAGAAAATAAACGCTATGGGGGAAAACTCTCAATTTTGAGCAGCCTCCAAACATGAATCTTTCCCACCCTTTCTTTCTTAGAGGTAGAGAGGTCTCCCTTCAAATTCAAGGTTAATCTGTTCACTGTAACATGTATTTCATTCCTTTTCCTCCTTTACTATGACTCTCCTTCATGACTATTCAATTTTTTCTTCCCCTCTACTCTTTTATCTCAGCATATAAACTTGATCAACTAACCCAGTGGTTGTCAAACTGCAGCTCATGAGCCACATGCGGCTCTTTGGCCCCTTGAGTGTGGCTCTTCCATAAAATACCATGTGCGGGTGCGTGAAAGTTCATGGCCCATGCGCAGAAGTCGGTATTTTGTGGAAGAGCCACACTCAAGGGGCCAAAGAGCCTCATGTGGCTCGCGAGCCGCAGTTTGCCAACCACCGAACTAGCCAAACCTTTTTTAAAAAAATCCAATTTTAATCCCACATACTACTGGTTATTACATACTTTTTCTTGTCTTCAACCAAGCTTCTAGGGAGTAGTCTACACTCTTCATCTCCATGTCCTCTCCTCCCATTTATTCCTTGGATCTAGTGCCCTCTGACCTCTCCCCAAAATCTATGCTGAACACACTTTCACCAAAGTTTCAAATTACTTCCAAACTACTAAATTCACTGGAAATTTTCTGATTTATTCGACTAATTAATGTCACTTGGCATTGTTAGGCACCCTATCCCTGCATCTCTTTCCTTTGTTAGCTCCTATAGGCTATGCTCTTCCTACACCTAATATGGCTTCTTCATAGCATCCTTAATAGACTCCTTTTCTATCATTCACTATTTAAATAGATTAAAAACAGTTCAATTCATACTCATTTCTACCCTCATCACTCTTCCTAGTGACCTCATTAGTCTCTACCAGAAGCAGACCTTGGCAATTTGGGGATGTCCAGATTCTGAATCTCCTATGTTACAGGTCTTGAAGGTAAACACAGCCCACTTCCCATGACTGACATAGAAAAGGTTGGGTCTTTGCTTTCCCAGCTTTTTGGCAACTAAAACAGAGGCATGAAACCTAGGCCTGACCAAGTAGCCCCCAGAAATGTAGATTCTGCAGTAAGTGATTAGGAGAACTAGAACAACAGATAGTTCATCCTGGCGGCAGTGGCCACAGTAGGGTCAGCTTTATCCCATGCTGGGGGAGAGGAGGGCTGTAGTGATGTGGGCACTGGCCATGGTGATACTTAGTGTCCAGTGATGATGACAGTGGCAGTATTGTCACTAGGCTTTGGTTAACCAGCATCTGATTCTGGCATCTGATTCTGACTTTTGCTCTGGTGGATTGGCATCCCATTGTTCCTGCTTACTTTCTAAGTCTGTGTCTCCTGCCTGGCAATTCTATGACCCACCCAGTGCCTTTCCAACAAATGGCTTTTCTGCTTAAATCAGCCTGTGTAACTGCTGACTCCCAAATCTGTATATCCATCCTTTCCCACAACCTGGGTATGTGCCCCGACTGGGAATTGAACTCCTGACCCTTTGGTGCATGGGACGATGCTCCAACCAATTGAACCACACCAGACAAGGTGGATAAGTTGCCTTTTAAGAAAAGTCTCCACAGGCAAACTCACCTCTTCAATATGCATTTTCGTCATGTTCCTAGCTTAGTAAATAACACCTCTGACATGTTCAGTCTAAACCTTGAGAGGGAAGCATCTTAGATTTCTCCCACCGTCATCACTTAAATGGAACCAATTTTACCTCATGAAGATCTTCAATTTTACCTCTTAATGCATCTCAAATCAATCCCTCCTTTATATTCCTATTCCTCCTCATTAGAACCATTGTTCTAGCTTCCTAACTAGACCCCTTATCCCGGTATCTACTCCTCCGACCTATTCTCTACTTAGCTGCCCAAGGGAATCTTTCCAAAAACCCAAAGTAATCATTTCATTCCTCTATGTAAATCCTTCCATGGCTCCTTACTGGCCCCAAGATAAAACTTATACCCTTTCTTTGGATCTGCCTCCTACTTGACATTCACCACCTTTTCACCTGCATCCTATACTCCACCCAGGAAAATTACACATTTTTCCCAGACCATGCAGTACATGTTTTTGCACTCCAAAAGTACTTGGTCCCAGCTGGCATTGATCAGTGGTTGAGCATTGACCTATGAACCAGGAGGTCACGGTTCAATTCCCTGTCATAGCACATGCCTGGGTTGCGGGCTAGATTCTCAGTGTGGGGGATGCATCATTGATGTTTCTATATCTCTCTTCCTCTCCCTTCTTCTCTGAAATCAATAAAAAAATATTTTTGAAAAAGTACTTGGTGGGGCTGACAGTCACAATGCCACCTCTACCTGCCCCCCCCGCCCCCACCGCCTTCCACTCCATAGAGATGACCCATCAGGCCAGGCAGGGGACTCTATCACCCTGACCAAAATAATTAGTTTAGATATGGGGAAGTGACCTAATAAAGCCAATCATAAACTTCCCCTCAAAGCTATCTTATTTTTGAGGACATGGTGGTAGAAGCATATAAGATTGAAGCAGCTAGCATTTAGTTATCTCTGTCACATGGAGAATGTGTGTCCATGGCAGGAAAGAGAATGAGACCAAGGCACAAAGTAAAGCAGAGCCCTGAGAGATGGAGTGGGAGAGACATGGTAACATTTGTTTGAGTCCCGAATTCAGCTCTACCTGAAGTCAGTAATACCACTACACAGTTCCCTTCTTGCTTAAGCTGGTTTGTGTTGGTTCCTATCACTTCTAATTAAACCAGCCCTCATACAGAAATGGAAGTGTAAAAAGAACAGACTCCAGAAGGTGGAATTGTCAGAACTGAAGTGAAATTTCAGTGGGTATCTGATGGTCCTTGGTTGAGAAGTTGGAAATCCTTGTTATCTGGTATCAAGTTGGCTAGTTAAATGATCTTCTGTTTTATCTTGAGATTTGGGTCATGCATCCATCATAGATGGAGATTTCAGGGACACACTGGGAAGATGTCTGGATATGGGAGTATGCTGGCCTTTTCTCAAGATTTTTAGTAAGGTTCTGCAGTTCAGCTTTCTTCTATGCTGGCAGAACCAGAACTGTATACAGCTGTTTAGAGTTGCCTTTTCTGCTTGTGGCTAGCAAGCTAAGACTGCCAAGGGTCTAGTAATGATGCGTTTTATAGATGATAAAACCAGATCCTCCTCCCCCAGCTAAAGTGAGTGAGAATAAAGGCATAGAAATAGGAAATCCAATAGGAGATACTGGAGCTTAGGGCTTGGGAAGTTCCAGAGATAAAGACTGATCCTCCAAGCCACACCTGAATGCTTCTTTTTTCTCCCAAGTTAAACAGTATTTATTTCACTTAGCATTCAGACAGTGCCAAGGATTCTGGTGCCTGGGGACCTTGGCTGTGAATCCTGTGGGAGAGAGTGGGATGTATTGGTCACAAACCTCATACTCCTTCTTGGACTCTCTAGGCTACCTCCTTCTTACTCTTCCTTAGTTGGCACCCCACCCATGCCAAGTAGCCCATCCACTGCCACATCTATAGTAGAAATGCCACATGACAGGCCATGGGATCTGAATTCCCAAGCAGATGCCCAGAGGACAATGATGCAACTCAGAGTGAGTTAGTACCCTTTGGGGTGCACCTTGGCCAATAGAAAACAGGAGACATGAAGGGAACAGATAGACAAATTCCCCCTCAATTCTCCTCTTTGTGACCTGCTCCAAGGTGTGGTTTTCCTTGCAAACACCTTGTGCTTAGCAAACAAACCTGTCAGATCTTCTCTCTCCCCCTGGCTCATATAAAATTGTGGTCAACACAGTAAGGCATTGTATTACATCCTTCCGCATCTTTCCTTGCCTCACAAGTCTCTCCTTTTGCCATCCTGGGCTTCCATCTTCCAAAAAAGTATGAGTTCTTTAATCCTTGCCTAGAGTCTGCTTTCTAGAGTGCTTGGGTTAAGACAGGGGCCACAATCAAAGACCCCATCTCAACATTGGTCCCAATAGTAACAAGAAAGTCATGAGGACACAACTGACTTTTTCCTGCTCAAAAACAGGGAATCTAGCCCAGACTGCTGGCTTTCTGTAAGGGGCCCAGTGCCAAGGTTGCCAGATCAAGCCATTTCTGACCTACTCTAGGAGAAAGGTTAACAGCTAAAGGCTCTGCCTGTGGTCCTCAAGTTATATAAGTTCTTGAGGCTCCCCAAATTTGGTGTCCATTGCCATACTCCCTTCAGGAATATTTTGGTGAACTGGCCTCAGTGTAATAATAGACCATGGCCAGAGGGTGAGGAGTAGAGCAACCTGCAGGTTGGCCAGAATGAGTGGTGGTGTGGTTGTCTCACTCCTGTGCTAAGCATCTCCTTGGGTTGAGGCTTAGGAGCCAGTGCAACTCAGGGGTTTGTGACTATCTGCTCAGGGCCACTGGAGCATGAGCCACCCAAGTAATGAATAGGGAATCTGTCTCTGGGGGTGTTGAGCAGATTAAGGTTGACTTATTGCCAGACAGGCCCTATGGAAGCCATGATGTTAAGAGAGAAGGAAATGGACAAAGTGTGGTCTGTTGCTGAGAGACAGAAATTCCAAAGGCCAGATCCAGACTCAAGGACAAGGACTCAGTAAGATCTTGCTGATGGTTAGTAGCTCACAAGAGCCCTAGAATCAAATCAATCAGTTTGAAAGGAATTGTATCACTAGAAAATCCTCATACCTGGCAAATGAGGTTCTGGGAATGTATAATCTCTAAGACATTCTTTGGGCCCAAAATCATGCCCAAAGGGAAGAGGGAAGCTTCAGTTCCAGAAGGGACATCCTCTCAGGGATGCCCATAAAGGAAAATAGGTAAGGGTACTTCCCAGTGGAAAGGATGAAGAACAATCAGTTTTGATCAAGAAGCTTGCTCCACTGTCCAGAAGGATGTGCTATATGCTATAGATCAGTGACCACTGTTTTCTCTTCTCCCCTATTCCAAATGGAAGGTGTGTTTTTCCTTTTTAAAAACTGGTTATCCTATTTTCCTCCCCCATTTTATATTGGTTATATAGAAGTAGCTAAATTTATCTTTTGGATATGGATTGCAAAATCATGAGAAGTTATATCCAGACCTGATCAAGAATTGCACATTACAGAGGGATCCTGGACTGGGGGTTCGTTCAATAAAGCAACTGGACATGATCCTGTTTTGTCTTCCATTGGGAAGTGAGCATGTTTTTTTGGTCATTGCATTGATAGGCAGGCACACTTTTGAAATTGTATGTTTGTCAAGAAAACTACAGGTGGATGCTGAGCAATAAAGAAGTGGAATATAGTAGATGCACATTGCTTATTTGTCCATCATCCCTTCTTTTGGGGAGCCATTCCTCCCCTCCACATAGTCCTGGTGAAGTTGTCAATTATGGTGGTCTACTCTTCCACCCTAGAGGTGGGCACATGTCCATTCTGGCCAAAGTTCTCCCTAGGACTTTAGAGCTAGAACTAGTGAGGCCAAGCCAAAAGATGGAGACATCATTATTTGAACCCCTAGTTCCAGCCATGCCTGAAGGAAGATATATCCTTTGATTTATCAATTACATTACCCAAGTAATTTCTTATTGGCTTAAACATGTTTGAGTTGAGTTTTTGACACTTGCAGCTAAAAGGGTTCAGACTACTAAATGCACAAACAACAGAGACACAAACACCATGTTGTTCAAACTCATTAGACATTTTACAAGTCTTCCATGATCTTATAGGGGTCAGCAAACTTTTTATCTAAAAGATCAGATATTTTAGAGTTTGTGGGCCACACATAGTCTCTGTATTATTTAAAACATTTTTTACAATCCTTTAAGAATGTAAAAAACATCCTTAGTTACAAACTAAGGCCTATAGGCTATACAAAAATAGACTGCAGGCCAGATTTGTCCACAAACCATAGTCTGCTGACCCTTTACCTAGACTCTGCCGACCTCTGCAGCCATTGGCACACAATCTGGCAGTTCCTAAGTATGAAGCAAAATACTTTTAAATACCATTTTGGTTCAAGTCTCTTAACGTGACTTTGTAATGGGAAAAGAGTCTTGGTGCCCATTGTCTGCACATAGTAGGCACTGAATAAATGGTAATTGTTATTATTTCTTGGTAATTAAGTTAATTGATCAAAATGATGCACTGTCCAAATGTCTTTGTCCAAAAGTCCCAGTTCATCCTCGAAGACCCTTCTTTTAATATCCTTCAGGAAACCTTTTTCTGATCTATCAAGTCTGAATTACCAATCAAGTCTGAATTAGGTACTCTTCTTATCATAGACCATGTGTGGCCCTCCATTATAACTACATTATTGGTCTGTCTTTCCTCCTAACTTTGAGTACTTAGAACATGCCTGAGCCCAGGTTCCTAGCACAGTGCTTAGAACCTAGTACTGAGGGGGCCTCTATACCTCTATGTGAACATCTGTTTGAATATGTAGGTGCTACCTAGCTCCATCAGTGTCTAGGGTGGTCAGTCTATGTGTCAGCATTGTGCTGATGTACAGATGCCCTTAACACTGGTTCTTCTCTCAGTTGAAAATTATTAATTGATATATACCATACCTTACCTGGTAATTTTATTACTGGATCTATTTTTCATCCCATTCCTTCCAAAAATGAGTCAAAGACAGAGGAAAAGGTAGGAATAGGTTTTCTTAAAAACTGTTATAAAGGACGAACCCTCTGATCCCACCCTCACATCCTTTGCTCTCTGATTTGCTATCAGATCAAAGGCCTCCAGCCTCAGCAACATCTGAGGATCAGAGTGCCCACCACACAGGTGGGGCCACAGACCAGTTTAATCCATGTCTATGGGGTGGAGAGAAAATTATCCTTCTGATATGTGCAAGTCCCTGCAGGCCCAGGAAAGGCTGGCAAAGGCAAGATGAATCATGGCGTTCTAAGCTGAAATCTTTTGCCCATCTCACAGACGCAAGCAGGAAGTACCACCATTGGTCAGCTTTATATGGCACCCACAGTATACAACAGACAGACAAAGACGGACAAAGCACACACCACTTCTAAGCTGAACACTGCTCACCATCTAGAAGCACCTTGGATAAGCACGTGAAACACTATTGCATAAGAAAGATATACTTTTTAAAGGAATGAAGAAGTATTTTGGCAAAACATCTACTCTCCCAGGTCGTGGGTAAAGAGGGACTTTAAATTCTGAACCTTCTAGATATTGAAAATTACTCCCTTCTTAATGGCTGTATATACAGCAGCAAACTTCCAAGTCTGTTGTCACAGCCCTCTACATGTATTCTGAATCTACTTTACAGGTGGTCAAACTTAGAAATAGAAGGTGGCCTGGAGCAAGGGGACACTGGGGCTGGCTCCCCGTGTGGGCAATTAGGAGGTGTCTCGGCTCAGCCAAAGGCAGGGCCTCTGTCTATATGGAGAGGAAAGGGAAAAGCTAGGGTGGCCAAAACTCCCTTTTTCTTCCAGCCCAGAGAAGTAGTGGTTCCACAGGAAAGGCTGTCAGGAAAGAAAGGCAGGTTCCCACTCTTGGTGGTAAAGGCCAGGGCAGGCCAGAGTTCCTCCTGAAGCCTCTTCGGTGATGCTCTCTGTGTTTGGGTACTGTGGGTTCACTGTTTCCATAACTCTCTTGTCACCTGCATCTGAGCCTAGACTTCAAGTCCTTAATTATTTTAAAAAGGCAGTGTGGGGAGATGGTTTAAGAGACTATGTGACACAGAACAACAATCTTTCTACAGCCTCCCTTTGAGTAGGCTTGGGCTTTTAAAGGTCTCCTTCACCCTGTCTCCTAGGGATATTTAAAGGCAGCTTTTATGAGACTCTATCTTTGTGTTTCTCTTTTATGTGTTTTGTTTTGTTTTGATATATATATTCTTTAAAAAGCAATAGTCCTTTGGTCCCTAAACTCTAAGGAATGATATGATTTTGAATGAAGTAAATCTGAGCTTCCCTTGCAGAGAAGCCTCTGGCACCACCAAGTCCCTCTGCTGGTTCCCTTGACAGTTCATCTTCAGCCAGTCCCAGCTGCTTTTCCAGCCTGAGCTTTATGCCACAGGCATAGAACAGCCCACTTGATGAAGACAATCCTTAAAGTGGCCTGAGCCCCAGGCACTGGCCTTGGGCCCAATCCACCTCCGTCTGCGGCTGCTCCTTCAAGAAGGGCTGCTTAAGCGCTTCTGTGCTTTTCCTCTCTTTTCTTCTTCTCACTCTTCTGAATCTGTTGTTGGTATTAATGATAAGGGACAGGGAGGTAGGGGGTGGGAGGCAAAAGTCAGTCTGGAGGGCAAGATAAGAATAGCAGCTTGCCCCATCAGCTACATCTTAGGTGAGTGCCTGGGCCTCTCTTCTGGAGGAGCACAGCTACAGCAGGGCCCTGGTCAGCGCCCTAGCCCAGCACCCACCCCAGAGGGGCTCCCTGGGGTAGCTCAAGTGAGGCAGGGCCATGAGGACCTTCTGAGATAGCGAATCTCTAAAAGTTTCAGGCAGCTAGCCCCACCAGAAACCTAACAGAGCCTGTCATCTCCCTCCCCATCACCCACCAAGCCCTGCAGGTACTGCTTCTTCAGCGTACTTGCTTCTCTCCTTATCTCCATGTTAACTGCCATTTCCCCAGCTCTTACATCATGTTCCCTTTTTGCTTAAATTCTTCATGATTCTCCATCATCTTCAGGATAAAGTTCAAAACCATGGCCTTTAAGACCCTTCACAACCTTGCCCAAACCTACTTTTCTAGTCTCATTTTCTATCCCCCTGCACTCCCATGGCCCCCTGTGGCTATCTCTGGAGTAAAAATAACTGGTTGGATCTAGTTCTTAATTATCTCTCCCAGAATATGGGGAAGGGAAATGTTGTCTATTTTATCTCAGTTCTTGAACTGAAGGAAAATCACAAAGTCTCAAACTAAGGATTCCTCCTAACTCCTGACTCTTCTCTTCCAGACTTTTTCATAAATGAATGCCCCAACATCCCAAAAAGAACAGAAAGCTGAGAGGGTCTCTGTCACTCAAACCCCATTTGCCTGGGGTCCACCAAGGACTCACCTTTCTGTGACTGGTCAGTGAGAGCAGATCAGTAAGGCCTGTTGGCATCCTTGGGCCTCTTTAGCTGGACCTTGAGCCTCTTCATGCCAATTTGAAAGCCATTCATGGCCTGAATAGCTGTCTGGGCACTGGTTGGATTGTCAAAGCTAACAAACCCTGGGGGTTTAGGCACAGAGGTTAGCTGGGAACTCTGCTTGGCAGAGCCTCTTTTCTCTCTGACCAGCCTCCTCTCCCTTCCCCTCAGGCCAGTTCCATCAAACATATACTCCTCTACCCTCCATTGTTTGTACGTACATGTACACACACTCATACTTACATGGTCAAATGGTTTGAATTTTATAAAAGTGTGAGTCTTGGAAGGACAGGAAGCAATTCTGAGTATGTGGGTGTTGGCTGGGGTATTTTCCTGTCTTTCCCTAGCATGGGTTGACTCCCTCCTCAACTCCCATTCTTGTCTTCTGAACTTCAGTTGGAGTTGGAAGGGATCTCTGGTCCAGACCCCGACACCTCCTGTCCTGGCTAGACTCTAAAGCCTGACCTGGTCAAACATCTTCCAGATACCTGACCTTGCCAGATAAACCTGAATTAAACTTGTTCCTGGTCTGGGCTTAGCTCCACCACTGGTCTGTAACTCTGCTTTGTGCTATATGCTCAGTCTTTGGGAATCATTGACTTACGGAGGAACAATCTTAGGCTCTGTAAGGAATCTTAAAGTTGGCAGTGGGGGAGGCTCAGGGATTGGGCTCAGCTTACCGAAACACTTGCTCTGGTTGGTGGCTCGATCCACAAAGACTTTGGCAGAGACGACAGCTCCAAAGGGCAGGAATGTCTGTATGAGTTCTGCGTCACCAAACTCCTGAGGCAGGTGATAGATGAAGAGGTTACAGCCTTCGGGGCCTGCAGGAACAGCAGCAGGCTGTTTCAGGGAAGGGACCCTGAGTCCAGCCCCACCAGGTCCTGATGTCCAGCCCTGTCCCTCACCTTCTCTTTGCTGCTGGGGCAGGGCTGAAGGCTGCTGAGGGAAAGCTGTGCTCACTGGGGCATAGGCTGATGGGTAGGCTGGTGAAGACAGAGGTGGGAGTGGGCAGTGAACCCCAGGAGCCATCCCCCAAGCAGGGCCCCATCTGCCTGGCCAACTTTGACCAATTCAGCCCAGTCCACGGTAACCCTCACCCTTAGAGAGGCCATTCTAGGCCCAGGGGTCGGGGGATGGGAGGGTTGACTCCTCAGAAAAGAGCATAATCCCCCCCACTCCTCACCCCCAATTTCCCTATTCCTTTCTGGGACCTTTCAAACCCTCCCAGGCTGCGCAGAGCCCAGTGAAACCTGCGTAGTGGTGCATCCCAGCGTAGGCCTGCTGCAGCGGGTCAGCCACACCTGGGCTCTGGGCTGGGGAGAGAGGGGCACAAGGCCACAGTGAAGGCCTGCCGGTAGGCAGGGTGAAAGGCAACAGGGAGAGAGGAGAAATCCTTTCCAGGGAGACCCCCCCCCCCCAATCCACACACACACCCTGCTCTCCCCAACTCCCCCGTATCCCCTCACCTTCGCCCCCGCTCCTCACTCCATTTCGGGGAGATTTTGGCGGAGCGGGGGCGGGAGGGGGCCCACCTGGGTAAGGGGAGAGCCCGTTATTGTAGAGGGTGTCAGGGCCCGGCTGCCCGTTGGTCTGAGGGGTCAGGGAGTTGAATCCATTGACTCCGAAAGGTGCCGGGAGCCCCGGAAGCGCGCCCGGGCCACCGCCAGGAGGGGAGTTGGCTGCAGGTGGCGGAGGAGGTGGCAGAGTCAGGCCGCAGCCGCCCTCCGGGCCTCTCCCCGCCTCGTCCGTCCCCCTCGCCCCGCTCAGTACCTGCCGCGGGCAGCAGCGGCGTGGCGACTAGGCTGAAGGCCGCCACGTGCTGCATCTGTGCGGCCACCGCAGCCACCGGGCCTAGTCCCGGGCCCTGGGCCGCTGCCAGCAAGGCCGCCTGCTGCTGCAGGATCTTTGGGAGGAAAGAGGGGCTGTGGATGGCCCAGCGGCGGGCAGCTGCTCCAGCTCCCGACCCGGCCTGGCCCACCGCCAGCCCACTGCGTCCTCCAGGGACCGGGCACCTACCGCCGTGGTGTAGGCTCCGCAGGCGCCAAACGGCAGCGGCGCCGGGTGGAAGACGCCCAGCTGGCCCGCCATCTGCTGCATACGACGCAGGGCTCGCTCCCGGTCCGTGTCCGCCAGCTTGACCACGAGGCTGGATGAGGCACCCTGGGCAGGGCAGGGGAGGCCACGGTGACTGGTCCAGACCCCAGTCTTGGCCCTGGGCTGAGCGCCTTGCACATCAGGCCCTTTCCTAGGGCACTGATCGTATGTGGGGAGGAGGAGCCCGTCCCCACCCACTGGCCTCACCCTCGGCCCCTGGTGCCCGCCCTCACCGCCATGGTCCGGCTGCCGTGCAGACTCTGGATGGCCGCCTGAGCTTCCCCCTGACTCCCAAACTTCACAAAGGCACAGCCTGGGGCAGGACAGAGGGATTGGGTGGCTCAGGCCACAGGGGCCAAAGGGTCATGTGGCTCAGTGAGAGTCAGGATCACCAGGAAATCCTGGGGTCGGCTCAAGTCACCTTTACTGGTGCCATCCGGGCTCCGCAAGACAGTGCACTCCTCGATATGGCCGAAAGGCTGGAACAGGCGTCTGACATCCTCCTCACCCTGCTGCTTCCCCAGCATCCCCACAAACAGCTTTCGGTCCTCTGGGGACAAATTCAGGAGTGATTTAGGGACCCTAAGTCCTCTTGGACTCCCCAGAGTAGCCAGAGGAACTTAGGAAGGTAGCCCACCAGTCTAGCAAGGAAGAGATGTAGGGAGTGAGAAGGTGGGGGGGGGGGGGGGGCTACGAGGTTGGGTTTCTTTGAGGGGCAGGATGATCGGCAGACAGATCTAGAGTAAAGGAATTCAACCCAGATTTCCATCAGGAAACCCAGGGTCTTAGAAAAAGTGGAAAGACTCACTGCTGCTCTTGTGGAAATGGATTAGTTTGATATCTTTGGTTGGGTGGAGCCCTGTATGCATCTTTTATATGTGTGACCTTTCTGTTCTTAAAGTTTGGAAAAGGCCATTTTTGGACCATTTCTGTCCTATTAAGGGAGGAGGTCCTCAGAGAAGGCCTTTGTATTCATACTGGGTCTGGAGAAGAGAATTATACCCTTGTGGGTTAGCCTGATGGCAGTGGATAGAATCGATGTACCTTCCTGCTCCAATCGAGGGTTCTGGATCAAAAAGCAGCACCAGAAGCAGTTAACTCATCATTCTGTCTCATCCCCTGACACTGAACTATGGAATGACGACTCCCAAACCCCAGCACCGAATTCAACTTGGGTGCTCCCAGAGACCTAAAGAGGGCAGGAATCTTGGGTTCCTAAGCCTCCAGCATTATCATTTCTCCCACTATACTTGCTAACCCCCTGACCCCTTTTCTTACCTCCCACATCCACCCTTCCCTCACTGAGCTGCCAGAGCCCTCACTGAGCCCTTTCTGACTTTCTCTATTTTCCTGTCCTGATCCCTCTCCAGGAGGAACAAGTTCTGCCTATAGACCTGGATGGCTACCTGAGAATAAATCTGATCCCTCCCTGTGTCCACCCTTCCTCTGGGAGTGGCAGAGAGACCAGGAAAGGGGCTGTAAGCTGGACTATGTTCCTTGGAGAAAGCTGGAGAGCTGGAGCTGGACATTCAGTAAATCAGGCCTCAGGAATGCTATCCAGGAGCCTGGGGTAGAGAGGTCTAATCCACAGGACCTGCTGTCAAAGCCCTGCTTCTTTCTGCATCAAGGCAAGTCTCTGAATTTGGGATGGGCCTTTCTCCAGGTGATACAAGTTGGGAGAGAGGAAGTGGGTGGGAATCTGGCTTCAGGCTTCACCTTCAAGGTCCTGGAGCCCAAGAAAACCCATCCCAAAGTCCTTTACTCCTTCACAAGCATGGCTAGGCTCATGGGGTCCTTGGATCCCAGGCGCAACAGAGCAAGGCTGGTGAGAGTCAAAAGGAAGAACAGACTGTCTGAAGTTAGCAGTGGAGGGAATCTCCAACAAGGCTATATGTGTGTCCATATTTCACCTGGATGGTGTGGGATTCAGCCCAGGCTTTCCTGGGTACCCAGAGGTGTCTGTCAGTCAATGCTGTGTTTGTGTGGAGGGTGGGGGCTGTAGGAATAGTGTGAGACAGGCATAGTGTGTTTCAGCAGAATCTGTCCAGAGGATTACTGCCCAGCCAACCCTGAGGGAGAAGAGATAGATAATGTACTTGTGGCCAGAATTCTAGAGGAGGTGCTGACCTTCTGTAGTGAGAGTATAATCTGGTGGGTGTGCTCCACTTCTGGGAGTGTTAGCCACAAAACAGTGCCATTGGAACATACCACTGGTTTCTCAACCTTTAAAAAAAGCAGTGGAATCCATTGTTCTAACAAAATATTAGGATGAAGCTCAAAATATAGGAGAAAAGCAAAACTTCTCTGACTGAGGTCAGAGAAGTGTGTGTGTGTGTGTGTGTGTGTGTGTGTGTGTGTGTCTGCATGCTGGAGTTCCTCTTGCTTCATTTCCCCCTAATATCCCCTAGATGGGGCTCCAAGGAAACTTCTTTGAAAACCACTGACCTAAAAAGAGAATAGAGTTCCAGAGGGTGTATGAAGAGGGATCTGTGATCATCCTATTTAGACACCTGAGAAGACAGGAAAGGTCTTTCATGAATTTCTTGACCAGTATGATGTTGGTGGCTTTGCTTTGCCATTGGAGGATAAGCCTCATTTGGTCAGGGAATCAAACCCCAGAAGACTGTGTCATTGGTCTGAGGTTGAACATTTAAATATATCCATGGGGCTGCATAAGGCCCAGGAGGAGTTGGAGAAAATCTTAGGGCCTCCAGAGTCCCAAACTTAAAGTGGCTTCATGATGCCCTAAATTATAGTGCAGCTGTGTCATTGGGAAGGGTCTACAAGATAGTCATTGTACCTAGGTAAGATGTCATGCCTTATGGACCAGCATTCAGATAGGTAGGAAAAGAGATGTCAAGGCCAGGATAACACCCCCAGGATGGGAAAGAGAGTTGTGTGGATAGTAGTCTTATCTTTTATCTGCTCTTCTTCTTGTTGATCTTTTCTGCAGGTAGTTGTCAGTTCAAGGTCATATTACAGACCATGAAATTCTATGATCCTTTTTTTCCAGTTAGAGTCTCCCAAGTTTCAAATTTCCATTTCCATTACAAGGCATCAACCCTATGGCCCTGGGCCACTGGGCTGTACAGAATTTGAAATTGAAATGAGGCCAGGATATAGGCTGGGCTCTGTGCTGCCTGTTTCCCAGGTATCACCTTGAATCTTGATACTCTCTGCCATTTTACAGGGATCTGAATGGTGTTCAGCAAGTGACAGTGACCATAAGTCTTAGGTGATTCTTAAATGTTAGAATACATTTTCCACAGGCCTCAAGATTTGGAGGGCTGATCAATGCCCCAAGGGAGAGATAATGATGTGATTTAGTCCAGATAATTCAATTTCCTTCAGGTCAAACTCTACCAGTTTGGTAAAAAAGAAAAAAGAAGAAAAAGGAGTCTATAAGAGGTAGGTCAGAAATGGCTGAATAAAAGCATCCCTTGGGTGGTGGGTGGGTCCCTAGAAAGATCAGAATATCAGTCAGGGAGGTTCAACCTTCCTGAAGTGGGAGGAATCAAAAAGATAGCATCAGTGTGGAGTTGAGACATGGTGTTGGAAAGTTGAATGGTATGCATTTTTCTATTGGCAACCAATGTGTACTCCTTGCTCTTTTATCAAATACTTTTTTGAAACTGAACCAAGTTGTTTGGGTCCAAGAGTCCTATCCCCATGATGCTGATCAAACAGGTCAGGGACTCTAATCTGGCAAATGGTGGGGTTTAGAGTCCAGAGTCAGTCCACTCCATCTTCCTCAGGAATGGCACCAAAATGCTATTCAAGAAGGGAGGCCTTGCCTCAAGTTGTCCCAGAGGAATTCCTGAGGTATTTTCAAGTTTCTGGCCTCTAGGTCCCTCATACCCACTCACCTCCATATAGGATGTCATGATTATACAAACTATGTAAGGGCAAGGTTTCAGCATTGAGATACCAACCATCAACCACCAAACACATCCTAAAAATACTAGTCCACCTTTCCTTCCAAATACCAACCCAGGAGTTTCTGCTGGTGGCAGCATTTGGAGCAAAGCATCTCTCCCTGTGTTCTTAGGGATAACTGAAGCTTAAGGAGCCAAGGAAGACTGGGAATTAACATGAAGGAAATATCCAAGGCAAAGAGTCTTCTGGCAAGATCTGATGAGTGTCAAGAAGGCCTTTAATTGCACACACACGCACATCCCTCTTAGAACTAATAAATTAAGCAAAGTTGCAGAATACAAAATTAACAAATAAAAGTCAGCTGTGGCCCTGGCAGGTATGCTCAGTGGTTAGAGTGTTGGTTTGATTTATGGTCAAGGGCATGTACCTGGGTTGCAGGTTCAATTCCCAGTGCCAGTGGGCATGTGCAGGAGGCAACCAATTGATGTATTTCTCTCATATTGATGTCTCTCTCTCTCTCTCTCTCTCTTTCCACTTTCTCTAAAAGCAATGGAAAAAATATCCTTGGGTGAGGATCAAAAATAATTTTTTTAACTCAGTTGTATTCCTCTACGCTAGTAGTGAACAATATGAACAGGAAATTATGAAAATAATTTCACTTATAATAGTATCAAAATGAATAAACTTAGGAATAAACTTAACCAAGGAGGCAAAAGACTTATACCCTGAAAACTACAAAATATTGCTGAACTTAAAGATGTAAATAAATGGAAGATAATCCCTGTTAATGATTGAAAGACATGATATTGTTAAATGTCAACACTACCCAAAGTGATCTACAAATTTAATGCAATCTCTGTCAAAATCCCAATGGCATTTTTGGTAGAAATAAAAATCCATTCTAAAATTCACATGGAATCTTAAGAGACTCTGAATAACCAAAGCAATCTTGAAAAAGAAGCAAGTTGTGCTCTGGCTCAGTTGGTTGAGCATCATCCATGTACTGAAAGGTTGCTGGTTCAATTCTTGGTCAGGGCACATGTCCAGGTTGCAGGCTCAATCCCTGGTTAGGGAGTGTGGGGGAGGTGGCCGATTGATGTTTTTCTCTCTATCCCTCTCCCTTTCTCTCTCTCTCAAATCAATAAACATTTCTTTTTTAAAGAAGCAAGTTGAAGGTCTCACACTTCCTGATTTTAAAACTATTACAGCTTTTCCGGTATGGCTCAGTGGTTGGGTATCAACTCATGAACCAAGAAGTCCTCCATTTGAGTCCCAGTAAGGGCACATGCCTCAATTGTGGGCTTGATCCCCTGTAGAGGGTGTGCAGGAGGAAGCTGATTAATGTGTCTCTCTCATCAATGTTTCTCTCTATTCCTCTCCCTTCCTCTCTCTCTAAAAAAAAATCAATGAAAACATATTTAAAAAATAAAATGTAAAAGCTTATTACAAAGCTATAGTAATCCAACAATGTGATACTGGCATACAGACAGACACTTAGATCAGTGGAATAGTATAGAGAGCCCAGAAGTAAGCCCTTGCATATATGGTCAAATGATTTTGACACAAGTGCCAGTCTTTTCAACAAATGGTGCTGAAAAAATTGGATGTTTACATGCAAAAGAATAAAGTTGGACTGCTACCTCACATCATATAAAAAATGAGCTGAAAATGGATCAAAGACCTAAACATAAGTGCTAACACCATAAAAGTCTTAGAAGTAAACATAGGGGGAAAGCTTCATGACCTTGTATTTGACAGTGATTTCTTGAATAAGACACCAAAAGCATAAGCAACAAAAGTAAAAATAGATAAATTGTATGACAACAAAATTAAAAACTTCTGTGCATCAAAGGACACAATCAGAGTGAAAAGGCAATCTAAAAAATGGGAGAAAATATTTGCAAATCATATACCTGATAAGGGTTTATATCCAGAATATATAGAAAGCTCCTGACAATAATAAACCAAATAATCTATTTTAAAAATGAGCAAAGGACTTAAACAGACATCTCTCCAAAAAAGATATGCAAATGACCAAGAAGCATATGAAAAGATGCTCAACAACATTAAGCATTAAGGAAATGCAAATCAAAACCACAATGAGCTAGCAACTTACACCCATTAGGATGATTGTTATAAAAAACAAAAACAAAAACTGCTAGTGTTGCAGCAAAGATGTAGAGAAATTGCAACCCTTGTGCATTGTCGGTGGGAATGTAAAATGATATTACCACTATGAAAACCAGTATGGTGGTTCCTTACAGTATTGTACCCATTAAACAATAATTCCCCATTCATCTTCCCTCAAGCCCCTGGTAACCATCATTCTACCTTCTGTTTTTATAAGTTTGGCAACTCTGGATACCTCATAAAAGTGGAATCATGCAGTATTTGTCTTTGTGACTGGCTTATTTATTATTTTTTTAAAAAATAAATATGGAATTATCATGTGATCTAGCAATACCAGTTCTGGGTATATATCCAAAAGAATTGAAAACAGGGTCTCAGGAGATATTTGTGCATTCATGTTCACAGTAGCATTATCCATAATAGGAAGCAACCCAAATGTCTATCAGCCAATGAATGCATAAACAAAATGTACATACATACAATGGAAATTATTCAGGCTTTAAAAGGAAGGAAATTCTGATACATGCTACAACACAGATGAACTTTGAGGACAATATGCCAAGTGAAATAAGCCAGTCACAAAGACAAATACCGCATGATTCCACTTATATAAGGTATCCAGAGTTGCCAAACTCATAAAAACAGAAGGTAGAATGATGGCTATCAGGGGCTTGAGGGAGGATGAATGGGGAATTATTGTTTAATGGTACAAAGTTTAAGTTTTGTAAGATGAAAGAGTTCTGGAAAAGGGTTTCACACAATGTGAATATAGTTAACACTACTGAACTGTGCGCTTAAAAATGGTAAAGTTTGTTATCTCTAATTTACCACAATAAAAAATAAATAAAAATAAGGTAAAGAAGGGCTTTAAGGATGGCCAAAAATTAGGGACTTAGATCAAAAAAGTATTGTGTCATCATCCTAATCCAGGAGGGGAATAGGAAAGGTAAACCCAGCATGACTTCCAGATTCCCTTAAAAGAGAAGACTTTCAGCCTCCCATGGTGCCTTTTCCTTTTGCAGGCTGTGCAACTGTACCTGAAGGGCTTGTAAGACATTCCGCCATGTCCATGGCCTAAAAGTGTTACAACGATCAGCTTTGGCCAAACCACTCTGAGCTAAGCTGAAGGAAAGCATTTCTTTCTTTTTTTAAAGTATATTTTTATTGATTTCAGAGAGGAAGGGAGAGGGAGAGAAAAATCGAAACATCAATGATGAGAGAATCATTGATCAGCTGTCTCCTGCACAGCCCACAACCAGGATCAAGCCCACAACCCTGACCGGTGATAGATCCTTCTGATCTTTCAACTAGGAATTGAACTGTGACCTCCTGGTTCATAGGTCGATACTCAATCACTGAACCACGCCAGCAGGGCAGAAAGCATTTCTTTTTACCTTTGGAAGTAGAATGCATTTTAGGAAGTGAAATGTTAACTTGAGTAAAGTCTTAAGCAGTACCATGAAACTTATCCAGCCAGGTCTTAGTCGGAAGAATACTTTTTAGAATTAAGTAAGTATAAGGATCAAAGACAGAGATGATTGCCAACTGACAGAGTAGTTGCTGCTAAGGTTCATACTTTATTTCAGTCAGAGGACATGTTCCACTATTATGAAATACTAAAAAGTCTAGCTTAAAATTTAACTGGAACTCAATGTTCAGTTGTTATTAAATACTGAATTAAATAAAATCTTAGGAAAATTTGGAAAAGAGGGCTCACCTAGTTAGATAATAATATATGTCTATTACTCAAAATCTAGGCTGATATTTAAACAAGCCCTTGCAAATTCAGGCAGAAATTACTTAATTATAGGATGGGGATAGAAGGATTGATATGAAGACAAATGACTGGATTTTGAGTTAAATCAAGTTTCAAGATTAAGAAAGAGATGCTCACCTCAGAGAATGCTTAAAATTTTAGTTAAAAAAATAAAAGTGGCCCTGGTTGGTGTGGTTCAGTTGGTTGGGCGTGTCCTGTACACCGAGGGTTGCTGGTTCGATTCTGGGTCAGGGCACATTCAGGCTCAGTCTCTAGTGGAGACAGCTGATTGATGTCTCACTACTCTCACACTGATGTTTCTCTCTCTTTCTCTCCTTTTCTCGTTCTCTAAAAATTAATAAAAAATCTTTAAAAAATAAAGTGAAAAGAGTGCATGGATTGATTACTTAATCTATTTCTGTACCTTAGGAATCTTGGATACAGAAATATTTGCTTAGTAAAAAAGACAGCAAAGTTGGGGAATGGAACAAGCAGAGCAATCACCATTGTGATTTATGACGTTATCGATTTTATGCTATGAAATTTGAAAGAGAGGATAGAATATACAGTTCAATGATTTTGTAGATTTTGCCTTAGGACTGAAGAATACTTTTCCTATAAGATTGGTGCTTATAATTTAATGTATTTTTCTTAGTGCTTTCATAGTAGAAATACCATAAGTTAGGAAAAATCAACCACAGTCTTCATTTTGCTGAAGAGCAAAATAAAATAGACCTCTTCAGTTACCATTGTCTGAGAGATCTGGGGATCTCTAAGCTCTGACCTCATATAATTTGAGGTTAACATTTTGAAATGTATGAACCTTGAATTATTATGCAGGCCAAGATTTTAACGTTTACATTTAAATAAATCCAAATGCTTCAGGAAAAGTTTTTGGCACTATGTATGTTTACTGTAGAAGTGGGTGCCTTTAGTATATTAGAAGATAATTTTATTTAGGAAAATTAGATGCATCTTCCTTTGAGAGTATACTGCTCAGTGCTCCAGGATATAAAATATAGGCATGGAGTATATGAACAGCGTGAATTTAGCTACAAAATTTATGGGAACTGGTTGGGATACATTAAAAGGCTGCTATAATATGGTCATGAAGACCTGGATGACCATCTGGCACTCCAAGTGTTACCAAGGCTGTAGGGGGTGGCCTTGGAAGAAGAGGACCCCAGCACCTCCTAAAAGGCAGGTCCTGTTGTGTTACTGCTATTATTTGTTGCAGGCATTGAATGTGCATGTTACCAATATCTTCTATAAGTAATACAATGTGTTTAAAATGCAGGATATTTCAACCACAAACCTCATGTCTCTTCATTAAAAACAAGAGAAAGACTACTCTGTTGATTGGCATAAGGTAAAGCAAGCATTTTTGTGTAGAAGGTAAATGGGGGAAAAAGGAGTCTTTGGGCCAAAGAAGCAAACCTGATAGGTTTGGTTAGACTCTCACAGTGCTGGTCCACTTTAAGAATTGAGTTAGTTGGCAACATTTAATATAATTAAAATGTATTTTTTAACTGAAATTATGACAGTCTCATCCACTTAGGGTTACTTACCTGACTCCTGTAGCATTTGAATTGGTGACTCCAATTTTATGGAAAGAAAAATCTAATAATCCTTTGAAGAAAAAAATAGCAGAATTTTGGAAGATTATTTTTGCCTTGATACCCCTTGGATTATGCCTTGATACCAGTCTTTTTAAAAAATATATTTTTATTGAATTCAGAGAGAAAGGGAGAGGGAGAGAGAGGTAGAAACATCAATGATGAGAATCACTGATTGGTTGCTTCTTGCACGCCCGCTACTGGGGATTGAGCCCACAACCAGGCATGTGCCCCTGACTGGAATTGAACCTGGGGCCCTTCAGTCCGAAGGCCAGCACTCTATCCACTGAGCCAAACCAACTAGGGCTGATTCCAGTATTCTTATCAGATATAAAAATTACTGTTAGGCAATCATTATTAGGGATTTAATTTAGGAATAATAAAAAATATGCAGGTACACAGGCTGTGACCATTAACTATAAAGATTTATAGAATGTTTGAGATCACAGAGATAAGACTTGAATGGGACAAGATGACCCACATTGGTGTCAAATGTTACATTTCAAAAGCAAAATCCAATACCATTTTAAAAGTTGGGTTTCTAGAACTTTAGAAGAGATATGTGATAACACTGAAGAAAATGAACACATTTTGATTAGTAAGATTATCTAACACAGGTCAGTTGGTAGTAAAATACTTAGAAATTGTAAAGGCCCAAGACTTAGTACACATGCCTCCTCTCTCTTAAATATGTGGCAGAGAACATTTAGAAACTAGGAGTGAGAAGAGGGAGGGATTGAGAGATCTTGTTATCAAAACCTGCAAGAAGGATTATCCATGGATGCATTTGGAGTATATATTCCTTAAGACCTGTCACTTGTCAAGAAATATGTGTGACATGTAACTACTAAAATTGTGAATTCTACTGCCAGACAGACCTATTTCCAGCTAGACTTGCTTTTCTTGATCTCTTGAGCTGATCTGAATATAAACAGGTATTGAGGTGGGATTCACATGCACAGAATTTGTCAATAATGTGATAGTTGAAAAACGGTACAAAAAGGAAGAAAAAAATGATAAAACTCAGGCTGGTGCCACTGGCTGGGGCCCAGATGACCAGGACATATGGGCCAGAACAAGAAGCATTATTATTGGCATGGAGGCTTCCTTTGAGCAACTGCCCTCACCCTGACAAGTTGTGTTGGATTCCAAACAACAGGAGAGCCCCCAGCACTGTGAACTTAGTTCCTGAACCAGACTCCAAGTTGCATCATGTTCTTCTGAGCTCTAGACATGCTATTCTCTTTGACTGAAATGCCTGCCCACCCCCTTTCTCCCTTTTCTATTGACTGCTTCTTGTTCATCCTTGACATTTCAGCTTAAATATTTCTACCTCTGGGAGTCCACCTTGACCTTCCGAAGTTATGTGCCTTTTGTTTGTGTCCTCACAGTTCCCCCAGGACTTGAAAAGAACTGATCACACTGAATTGTACATCGCTCTTGAGCTCCATGAGGCCAAGTGCCAGGTCTGCCTTGCTCACATCTATATTTCTAATGTGGAGTATTTCCTCAGAAGATATTGGTTGGATGGTTGAATGAACTGCATCCCAGCCTATCTGCTTCTTAGCTCATTGGGTGCTCTCAGCTGTGGGACTGTAGTGTTTGTAGGTAGGGCATAGAAGCTGGCCAACAATGGTCTTGATGCCTAACAGAATTTCAAACAGAAATTTTTGGGACAAGTAAACCAGAGGTTTGGTATGTGGCCTAGAACTTCTCAAAGACCGGGCTGGAAAGAATGAGATGGGAGAGGAAGATTTGAGGACAAGGCCCAGGGATAGGTATAGTCAAAAAGAGGGCTCAGAGGAAACTGTCTGAAGTTTGGTCAAGGAATCTTTGTCAGGTGCTAACGGCACCTGCTAGTTCTGTGCCTTCAAGAGAATGTAACAGTCTTGGTAACAAATTATATTAGGAACTATATAAAAGTATGGAGCAATGCAATGTTTTTCATGCTTACTGAACATCGGAAACAGCAGAGAAATTTATTTAACACCAGTGCCCCTGCCTTAACACAATGTCTAGCAATATTTATTGTTGTGACTTGTCCACTGGCATTTTTTAAATAAAGCCCCCTTTGAGGTACTAGTGTATGTTTAGGATTGACAACTATTAGTGCAAATTATTATTATTTTGTTTGTTTTAAATGCTGCATTTCCACCATCAATGTCTGAGGGTTCCAATTGCTCCACATCCTTGTCAGCTTTTGATATTGTCAGTGTTTCTAATTTTGGCCATTATAATATGTGTGTAGTATTACCCCACTGTTGTTTGAATTTTCATTTCCCTTATATAAGATGTGGAAAATCTTTATATATACTTATTTGCCACCTGTATAAATTTTTTAGTTTTGTTCCATTTTTTAATTAGGTTGTTTGTTTTCTTATTGATGAGTTTTAAGAGTTCTTAGTATATTTTAGATAACAATCTTTTATCAGATTTTTTTGTAAATATTTTCTCCCAGTCTGTGGCTTGTCTTCTCATTCTCTTGACATTTATTTCACAGAGCAAAGTTTTTCAATTTAATGAACTCTAACTCATCAATTAAAAAAAAAAAAAGAATGAGATGGGAAAGAAGGATATGTGTGTGGAGAGGAGGAAGGAAGCTTGGTAATATCTCTTCAGGCAAAGAAGGGGTGATAACATCTTGACCAGAAACTGAGAATTGGGGACCAAAGGTCAGAGAATCTAAAAGGATGAAAGAAGAATTTCTTAGAGGAACTAACTCTACAATAGAACCATGGAGCGACCAGAGCCCCTTGTCCTGAGCAGAAAGTCTGAGAAGGTATGCAGAATGAGTCGAGGTCAGTACATGTCTGTCAGTTGGATGCCATTCTCTCCTTGACCTTGGAGAGCTTCTTTCTCCTAACAAAGCCATGGCTGATCCTGGGTAAGGCAGGCAGAGGCTTATCTAAGGATTATAGTCAGCAGACATCAGGGAGGGCTACCAGCGAAGAAAGAGGAGAAAGAAATCAAGAACTGACACCAATGTTCGCATTGCTTTTCCAGCATGGAAGCTGATCAGAACACAGCTGGTTGTCAAAAAGTACAGGTTTCAACCGCTCCTGTTCTTAAGGAGCATTGGTCTTTCTGCACCAGGAAACAGTGCAGTTAAAAGCCTTTCAAAGTCGTCCCATGGTCTTCAGCATAGAGTCAAATTCCTCAATATGGCCTACAAATTCCATTATATCAGTCTCATCTTTGACCATGAATAGCCAGGCAATTACAATGAAGGAATGAGTGGCCCAACCTAGAATGGACTGGGTTCTCTGCAATCAGAAGAATCTAGAAAAGGAGACTAACTCTAGCCTCATTCTTCAAACAAAGAAGAACCTGGAAAAACAGAATGAACCCTCTCAAGGGGAAAGGTGACAAGAGCCTCCTTCCTCTATCTCCAGCATCTGCTTAGGCTCTTCCAGCCTCTTTTGGGTCTGGGGACCCTGGGGTCTCATCCCTTCTTCTTTATTTTTAAGATTTTAAAATTGATTTTTAGAGAGAGAGGAAAGGAAAGAGATAAACATCAATCAGCTGCCTCTTGCACACCCCCCTATCAGGGATGGACCCAACAATCCCTGGCATGTGCCCTGACCAGAAATTGAACTGGCAACCTTTTGGTGCACAGGATGATGCCCAATAAACTGAGCCACACCAGCCAGGTCTCATCCCTTCTTAGTCTGAGCTGGGATGGCTAAGCTGTTTCTAGAATGGAGCAACTCTGGATCCCACTTGTCCCCTTACCCAAGGACGTTCTAGTAATAAACCATTGGTAGGACTGACTCCAGGAGTGGATCCATTGTCCCCTACACGGGTGATACCCTGAGGTTTGTCAGGCAGGGAAGTTACCTCCTCGGCCCTCGCTGGCAGCTGGCTTCACTTGGATTGGACGGTTCATCTGAAAGACATCGGACCAACATACCCAGTCAGCATGCCTGCCTGGCCCTTGGGCCTCCCGGCTTCTCCATCCCTGACTCCTCAGGATCTAAGCTCTGGCACCTTTGAACTCTGCACTCCACCGGTCTCACCTGGGATTATAGATTTTCTCCAAGATTCCTTCCATAAACCTGGGAATTTACAAGGTGCTTAAAACCGGAAGGGTTGGGTGTTAGGAAGCTCAGTGGCAAGTGCAGGACAGATTGTGGAGGCTAATGAGATTCTCTTGCCTTGGGCTCTGGGCAGGGACCATGTGAGGCCTATCCCTCTGGCTCCTGGACTTCCTTAAAGGCTTTGGATGGGAGAGTAGAACTGATATTGCAGATTTATGGCCTCAAATAGAATATAATTCTGTACCATTTAGTTTAAACAATCTGGAACCAGACAGACTTAGTGCTGTCTATTCCCAACTCTGCCATTTAATGGTTGTATGATTTCCAGTAATCTACTTTCTGATTCAAGTTGTTAAATGGGGGAGAACCTTTACTAAGCTTTTGTGTCACCATAGTTTCTATGCCTCAGTCCCTTCCTGGGTCCCCCTTCCCCTGAGGATGTTAGAGTTCTTCAGGGCATCATCTTCGGCCCTGCTCATTCTGTTCCTCTCATTCTTCCTGGATAATCTCATCCAACCACCTCTCTTCCGAGCTTCAGACCCACATGCCCAGCTGCTTGCTGGGCATCCACTAGAAAGTCTCACTGGCACCTTCCACTTGACACATCAAAACCAGAGTTCATCTTTTTGCTCAAATCTGATTCTTCCAGTCATCTAAGCTATAAGCCCAAAAAAACAGCTTGACTCCTTCCTCTGTCCCCCATCCCCCCAACCAATTTCACCTTCTAATTCAGGGGTTCCCTGATCAGGGGTGGATAAAAATCACTTGGGAACCAAATCAGACTCTTAAGCTGGGGGATTTGTACAAGTTCTTAGGTGATGTAAATATACTCCACTCCACACATTCCCATCCCCCAATCACCCTGAGAGAATTCATGACTGAATCCCCACCTCACTTTCCTCTCATGGGTGTTGTGGATCACATGAAATAATGGGGACACAAAAGGTCTTTGTAAATGTCCAAGAGCTGGGTGCATAGGGTGTGAGGAATTATTGTTGGGACAGACAGCTGATTGCCAGGAGGAAAGAACAGTGGCCTTCCAAGTCATGGTGAAAGAGTACTGATGCCTTCTCTGGCCTGAGAAGGTTATGCTCTGGCTCCCTCCTCTCAGGACATGCACTATTTTTGCACCAATCAAGAGCCACTCCATCCTCTACCAATGTACTTGTTGCCGAGACAACAGGCAGCTTCCTGTTACCATAGCCACAAGTGCTACCCGGTAACCATGGTAATGCCTTGGCAGTCGCAGCTGAGCAATTTCCTTTGATAAAATTTGAAGATGGAGAGTGAGGAAGGCTTTTTTTTTGGAAAGGAAAACAGGCCAAGCCTCAATCAGTGCTATTACCCTCTCACCCAAAGCTCATGTTTTTATCTGCTCTGACACGCCCATCACTGGTGGTGGAGCACCCGCAGTGTACCACTGTGAGTGGGGACCAAGACACCAGCAGGACTCAGGCTGCAGTCTAGAGAGGGTGACAGATCAATCCAAGCAGATCAGGATGAGCTGGACAGGTCCGGACTGGCCTGGACCAGGGACCAGGAGGACAGGACCCATCCTTAGCATGGCCACTTGTGATTGTGGAGGAGAGACCAAGAGATAGAAGAGTGGAGACATGAGAAGAGATGAAGAGAAATGGGAAGGCAGAAATCATGAGAAAGAGTAAGAGACAGACCTAGAAAGGGGCAAGGGAAGAGAGAAATACTGATGGAGATGAGAAGGAAATGAGGGGACAAGGGGTCAGGAAGGAAAGGCAGGGAGGAGCGTGCTAGGGGGAAAGGGAAGAGGAGAGAAGCTTAAATAAATATTGAGCATTTCTGTCTGGAGCATAGAGAAATGAGCACATGTGACAGCAGCGGTTTCCACAGCAGCTGCCTCCCCAGGCTGGATTTCTGGGGGCATAGAGCTCATCGGTGTTCTGGGGGATGCCCCTGCACTCCTCTCCAACTTCCCCACTCTTTGATGGAGAGTGGGCATTAGGTGGTATGTACATGTCCTACAAGGACCAGGAGTGAGAAGCTGGGCAGCTAGGCTTTCCACCACTTGGGCATGCTACTAGCATTTTCTGAACTCTGTGAAGATCCCCAGGCTGGGGCCTTTAGGGGAGACAGTGATGACCACAGGAACCCTATCCTCAAAGTCTCACAGAGGGGAACATAATGCCACCATTTGCTGAGAGCCTAGTGTGCGCCAGGCCCTTCCTGGGGCATTTTACATACATTGTCTCTAAATTTCTTTCAACCACTATGCAAGGTAATACCATTGTCTCCATACTATAGACGAGAAAGCTGAAGGTGGGGAGGATAGTCACATGTCTAAGGTCACATGGTAGGTAAGTAGTTGAGCTAAAATTTGCCCCCAGTTCTGTCTGACACTGAAGTCATTGATTTTTGCATTGAGCTGCTGGACTCTGTTTTTCAGACATGAACACAAGAAAAGGGGCACAGAGGGACTGGAGCCTTAGGAGGAGTGCAAGGTAATGTGCTCTGGGAGAAGCTGACTCCAGGTGGAGTGGTTGACTCAGGGAAAACTTCATGGAGGAGGCAGAGTTGACCTGGGGGGTCATTTGCAGGACTGGAGTCATTGGGTCATGTGGAGATAATGGGAGAGGTAGGGCGGCAAGCTGAGCACTCCAGATGCCTTTGGCATGGAGAGGGAGCTGCCAGGCTGAATAAGGAGCAAGGGTTCTGGTGGGCATGGAGGTAGTCAGCAGAGAACAAATTACTTTAGAGTCAGATAGACATAGATTTAAATCCTAGCTCAACCATTGTCAACTAAGTTCTCTGAGCCACATTAGTAAAAAGGAAAATCATGACCCTACTTTGCAGGGTTGTGGTGAAAATGACAATGGCTACGTCTTAGTAAGTGCATCAAATGTAATATGGGCTTCTTCTTCTTCTTTTCTTTTCTTTTTTTAATGGGAGGGTATGAAACAAAGGTAGGCAGGGGCCACAACAGGACAGTTTTGAAAACCATGACAAGGAATTTTGACTTCGTTGTATTTCAAAGGCAATAAAGATCCAGGAAAGGATTTTAACTAGGGGAATAATCTTATGAAAGATCCCATGAGCTGTCAACCATGCAGAGAAAAGATTTGAAAGGGAAGATTAGAGGTAGAAAAACCAGTGTGATACAGGTAAGGGGGGGAGGGTAACCTAGAGCAGGGCAGAAAGAAATGGACAGATTCAAGAGATGTTTCAGGAGAATTAACTGGACTAAAGTTCTAGCAGATGTGGGGATTGAGGGAAAGGAGAAAATGTTGGCTGACTCTCAGTTTATAGCTTAGGTTTTGGGGAAGTTGGAAGTTTGGAGGTGCAGGGGAAGTCTGCAGGAGAGTAGCACAAGAGGATGAGGACAAAATTGAGCTCTGGGCCTTCGGTTTTCACTGTGAAGTGGTTAGGGAGGACACCCACAATTTAGGTGTAGTCTGCGTGGCTGAAGGAGAAAAAGGATTGCCCACATGAACTGCCCGGGCAACCCTGCCCTGCCTTGTTCCTGCCACAACCAGGGGACAGACTTGGGAGTGGGATGAGATAATCATGGTTCCCCTTTGGAGAAAGGAAGGCTTTGCTTCCTTGGCCAAGAACTTCTCATGGGAACTCAAGTGAGCTCTTGAGGTTGGCTGAGCACCTATTCCCTTGATAGTTTCTTAGCCAGAGTCCAGGCTCATGTCTTCTTCAGAACCAGCCTTGGATGGGAAATCAAGAGAGAGAACATCAGAAAGAGAAGAGAACAACCCACTCCAGGCAGTGAAGTGGGGAAGGTTGGAGGCAGTACAGATAGGCATGATACCCTGGTCCTCTTGCCCCCATCAACAGAGAGAAGGCAACACTTTACCCCTTCTTTCTCCTTGACTTGCCTAAAATTCCTGCCTTTAGACTCAGCACTGCTCTCTTCAGGCTCTTCTGTTCTGATGCCAAATCCTCCCTCCACTCAGCACTCATGCCCTCAGTCCCTTTCCCTACCATGGAAAGAGTGTTTACCAGAACTTTCCTGAAGAAGGGACCATTGGTGATTCTAAGAGAGGTGTCATGGGTGCAGGGAAGGGTAACGCAGAGAAAAAGCAAACATCACTATTTTCAGCATGTTGTTCTACTTTATCCCCCTTCTCTAATTCAATTTACTACCAAATCTCATTGGTTCTAGAATCTATATAAAGATCCTCAAATTCCTCCTCTTCTCCCATTCCTGCCCTATCCCCAGCTCCAGGTTAGTGTCATCATTCATTTGCACTCAAGCAACAGTGTTCTAAAGAGTCATCCTGCCTCCAATGTTGCTTCCTTTCCAAATCAACCTTCACACTGTAGCCTGAGTGATCTTTTAAAACCAGTCCCTCACTCTCCCATGCTTAAAATCTTCCAACAGTTCTCCATTGCAAACCTCCCAGTAAAGCCTGAGATCCCAATCCCAAGACTGGCAGTCAAAATGTGTGAGTCCTGCCTGCCCTGCTGCACAAGATACACAATACTCTCCATTCACATGGAGCCTTAGCCATCTTTGCTGGACACCTTCCCTACCAATTCTCACACTGACCCCAGAATTCCAGAAGTGGCCTTTGTCTTTAGGTTTCTAGATACTCAAATATGATTATACTAGAGGCCCAGTGCACAAATTCGTGCATGGGTGGGGTCTGGCTGGCCCACCCTGATCGGGCCTATCAGGCCAGGCTGGCCAGAGAGAGGAGCCACTGGTGGTTGGCAGGCCGGCACCACCCCCTGGTCGAACTCCTAGTTGAACTCCCTGTCGAGGGGACAATTTTCATATTAGCCTTTTATTATATAGGATCTGATCACTATTCAGCTCTGATAGCATCTCCTCTGTGAAGCTTCTCCCTCTTCACTCCTGATGCTTCTTTTACACACTTAGATGTGAACCCCACTGAGATGCAATGAGTTACTTCTAGGCTTGAAGCTTTTTGAGGACAAAGGCTCTGACTCACTCACTGGGTGGCTGCTAGCACATAAATGCCTCTGTGTGACTTAGAAAAAATCTGTCCCATTCTCTGGATGACACATTTCTGTGCAAATGCACATAGCTTAGTCAGTAGAACATGGCTGGATTTTAGCCCCTATCTGTCCTTTCCACTCAAGCTGTTTTGTGCAGGGCACAACCTGCAAAAGCAAATCTACTCAGTTCTATCTGACTCCTTCACAGGGTTTGAAGGGTTGGATGCCCAAGGGAGAGAAGGCCATAAGCAGGGAGAGAGACAAAGAAGAGGGCACCTTCTGAAGGAGGGGCGAGGTTGGGCTTCACCTTCCTCAGGTACATTCTAGAGCAGCCGTGGGCAAACTACGGCCCGCGGGCCGGATCCGTCCCGTTTGAAATGAATAAAACTAAAAAAAAAAAAAAAAAAAAAGACTGTACCCTTTTATGTAATGATGTTTACTTTGAATTTATATTAGTTCACACAAACACTCCATCCATGCTTTTGTTCCGGCCCTCCGGTCCAGTTTAAGAACCCATTGTGGCCCTCGAGTCAAAAAGTTTGCCCACCCCTGGTCTAGAGCCTAAAGTGAGACTGAAAGAAGTGTTTCTAGCTTCATGGAGAAGGAGCTGCAGAAGATGGAACAGATGACTGAAGTCCGAAGGAAGCCAAGTTTTGATAGGTGACAAAAGTTAGCAGGTGGAAGGGAACCAAGGAGAGGTCCCAGATCGGCAGTTACCTTAGGGGTTTCTCTTTGGAGCTGACCCAACATTTCCTGGTCACAGTGATAGTCCTGCCTGTCTCCAGGAGCCCAGATTGATCTTATTCCTGCTCTCCAGCAGATGGCAGCTATGCCCAAGACCTAGTGCTTGCAGAGAGCTGGACACCTACCTCCCCCCATGCTGGTGTGGGTGAGGCCAGATGACTAAAGCTGCCACTGCCCCTGGCAGGCCCAGAGAAAAGATTGATGGCACAGACATTGCTGGGGCTAGCCAACAAAGCCATTGATTTTCATTTAGGAGAATTAAATATTAATTTTCACTTTGTTAAACTAGGGAGGGTGAATAAAGCCAATTCCTGCAGTACCAGAGGAAGCCAGGCTATGTTGGAAGACTGCAGATGAAATAGTCGGAGGGGGCAGAAGTATTCAGTCACCAACCCCTCCAGAATCTTAGACTTCTGTCTGTCACCACATTGGCTCAGGTAACAGAATGAATTCTGGAGCCAGACTAGCTGGCCTTAATGCCCAGATCTTCCCATTAGTAGCTGCATGACCTTGGGCAAGTCACTTGTTTTCTACGTCCAATTTATTCACCTGTAAAATGGGAGTGCCAATAACAAAACCTTATTCATAGAGGATTAATGACTTTGAACATGTAAAGTTCTGGAATCAATAAATATTGCCTTCTGTATTTCTTTTTTTCTCCCCCAGAAATTATCCCAGTAGTCTTATATCAGGTGCCCTCAGTTCATAGAATCCTCTAGGTTTCCCTTATTTTGTGGAGTCCTATGGCTCATTGAGGAGGGGTTTTATTCTCCCAAAGTCCATCTTAATTCTTTTCAGGGGCTTTCAATTGCTTTCAGGATAAAATCCAAAATCCTCAGCCTGGTATCCAAACTTTCCTCTTCAACCACTGCCCTCTGTGGATCTTCTCTGTGGCCAGGCCCATGCTCCCATGGGCCCTCCTCCATGCTTCCAACCTCATTTTACACCCAGCCTGTTCCTTTTGTCTCTGCACCTTTACCATGCTGTTTCCTACATGAAATGTTACAGTTTGCCTCAGTGATAATTCTAATTTGAGCAGCAGAAGTCATTTATTCCTATGGTTGAATGAATGACTTCTACTACTCCTACTACTAATGCTGCCATTTTACTACTACTACCACTAGCTAACTATTGACTGCTTACTGTCTACCAAGTACTGTGTTAACTTAGTTTATTTAGTTATTATAACAGCCCTATGAGTTCCGTTTTACAGAGAGGAAGGTTAGGCTTAGAGAGATAAAAACTTGCTCCATGTCACAGAATTAGTGAGTGGTGGAGCCCGGATTCACACCCAGGTCTGTCTAACTCCAGAGCCTGCATACAGAGGATTGGTGAGGGTAATATGTTGGCGTTACTTGACACTGAATCTTCAAAAATGAGGCTCAAGTTGCTTCAATCACTAAGATTCTAGGATCTGACACCCCATTAACAGCTTGATCAGCTCTAGGCAAAGTTTGTCCCATTTCATGGCATATGCAATTCAAAGGGATGACTTCTTTATACTGAACTGAAATTATTGTGTCTGTTCTTTATACCCACTGATCCTAATCCTGGACCCTGGAGCCATATAAAAAACAAATCCCTCTTTAGAATCTGAAAATGGTTATCCCCACCCCTGATAGTAATGTTTATCAAGATCCTACTCTGTGACAGGCTCTTGCTAAACTCTAGTTAATCCTCATGAGAACCTAGTGAACTAAGTGTTAGTATAGCCCACTCCTTATACATGAGGAAATTGAAGTTCAAGAAGCTATGTAATGTATTCAGAGACACCAAACTGGTAAATGGCAGAGCTGGGATTCAAATCCACGTCTTTGAGACTAGAAAACTAGTACTCTTAATTATTATGTTATGATGCCTCCCTAATAAAGCTCCCCGACTAAATCCTATCTTCTCAGATAAATATCTCCAATTTCTTCAAACTATCATTCCATATATTAGTATATTTTATTTCCTATCATGGTCTCTTTATGGTAGGCTAATGACCCTCTTAAATCTGAAGCCTAGAACTGGATATAGTCCCAGGTTTGACCTGACTAGGGGCATTTCAATAGTGCTTTTGTTCTAGACACATCACTCCTTGGACAAGAGAAAATGAGGATGGGTACTATGATTACTGGATCTTGGTGAACCTAAGCTAGTTCCTAAAAATCACCACTTTCTTCCTGCCACATGGTCAATAGATCCCACTTTGCCTTTTGGCCAGTGATTAGCCATTAGCCAAGGCCATGCTAGGTGCCACTGATATATAATGGCCCAGCTACCTTGTAGAATCATGTCTCTCTTAACTTTAGCCAAATGTTTAAGGTATAGAGGGAAGGCAATCTTGGTGAGTCAAGGTATCCCAAAAAATTACAGGAAGAGGACCAGAGGGACCTGCCATCAAGAATCCTAATACTGGAGAACATGGAATATCATCCCAGCAGAGCCTCTAAACCAGCGGTTCTCAACCTGTGGGTTGTGACCCCTCTGGCGGTCGAACGACCCTTTCACAGGGGTCACCTAAGACCATCCTGCATATCAGATATTTACATGACGATTCATAACAGCAGCAACATTACAGTTACGAAGTAACAACGAAAATAATTTTATGGTTGGGTCACAACATGAGGAACTGTATTTAAAGGGCCAGAAGGTTGAGAACCACTGCTTATGTATTTGCATCCATGTTCACACCAGTGACAAATGTCACTAGAAGCCATAATTTCAGCCAAGGTGAACAAATTGTATGGCTCACAACACTGATGCCTCTCCTAAAAGATGGAGTGGGACACTTGAGGCAAGGGTCTTGAGCTCATTCCTTTGATCCAGAAGACTGAATATAAAAAAGAACCTGTAGCTGTTCAGGGCACACGTAAGCCCTCTTCTACAAAGATGCTGCTGCTGCCAGTTTCTGGTTCCAATCCAGCTCCTACATGCTGCTTTGGCATGCATGCAGGGCATGTCCCACGTCTGAGGTGATTCCCATCCCCACCCCCCAAGTGCTGGTGGACTTACCCCTGGCAGGGTCTTCTGCTCGTGCAGTGCACTCTGAGCCTTGAGAGCAGAGTCCCGGGCGCAGTAGGTGAGGAAGGCACAGCCTGGGGAGGAAGAGGCTGGCTCAGGGGGTTTCCTGAAACCCACAAATACTCTTCCTATAAAGATCCCATTAAATTGACAAACTCAAGGTCACTTTCCTTTAACCAAAGACACTGCTTCTTCTCTGCCTCCTACCTTCTCTGAAGGGAGGGGCTTCATGTGCCTCTGACTCTTGTTTTCTCTTGGCCTAGGGAACATGTGTGCTCACACCCAGTCACATGCTTATACAACCCCACATCTCTCCTCACCACTCCAGCCATAATCGTGCTGGGGTTAAACCTCACTAGGCCACTTTGCCTTCAGCTTTAACCCCAGCCTTCCTTTTCCTTTTTGGAATCATACTGTCTCCCAACTCATTTTCAATGAGAGGAGGCAGAAGAGAAGGAGAAGGGTTGGGATCCAAGCCCAGAACCCCACAACTTCTTAACACTTCCTTCCTCCTAGTTTGAAGCCAAGGAATGGGTTAATTTGAGGCTTGGAAGATGAGGCTGGTTTAAGGGCTTCCTGTAAGTAAAAACTTCTAGCGCTCTCCCATCCTATCCAAGGAGCTTGATCTTGTTAGTTCTCCCAAGTCTTCAAGATAGGGCCTCTTAAAGGGTTATTGTGCCTAAATCTGACTTCTTTAAAACAGCCAGTAGAAATAGGGCAGAGGAGGAGTCTGAATTGAACCAAAGGGTCAGTCCTACTCCTCTTTGTTCAGCCTCAGAACCTTAGCCTGCTAGGAAGCATTAGGTCAGGGATCTCTTCCTTTCCAACAGGCATTGAGCACTCACTCACTTATTTTGATGGGGCATTACAATGGACTTGGGGATAAAGTGGCAACAAGACAGACACATTCTCCACCCTCAGGGGAATAATGTAAAGGCTCATGAGGAGCATGCATCTGAGTCCAAAGAATTGAGAAGTATCTCAGAGTACATCGAGTTCTCAACAATAAATAGAGTTTAACCAGATGACAAGAAGGGTGGTGATTATTTCAGACAGAGGAAATAGCACATATAAAAACTCAGTCAAGAATCCAGTGTGTTGGGGAAATGGATGGAAGGCTAGTATGGTTGAAGATTGGTAATGGGGGCAGAGTGGCCAGTTAGGTATTTAGGGATCAGGTCATCTATAATCTTGTCTGGATTTTGAACTTTTTTTCCTAGGAGCAGTGGAGAGCTACTAAAGGGTTTTAAGCAGTGTTGTGACATACGTTTCTAAAGAGAGTCTTTGAGTGTAGGAAGGAGGAAGACTGAAGAGAAAGTAGATGTAGGAAGGAGCTTGGTGCAATTTTCGACTTAGATCTCAGCAGACTAGAAAGGTAAATGGAAACATTTTCTCCTATGTATTCTATTTGGGTGGCCCCTGAAGGTGGGTGGATATCTGCCATTTGTTGCATGAAAGGAACCTTAGAGAACTCCTGGGACAAACACTTACTGTATCAATAGGGAAACTGAAGCCCAGAGTGTGTGTCAGTGGCAGGATCGGATTTGGAGTCTCTTAACTCCTAGGCTAAGGTTGTTTTCAAAGCACTGTGGCTGCCTCCCTCTGTACCCAGCCACCAAAAGGAAAATGAGTCACTCTGGTTTTGGACATCACTACTGCTGGGGAGAGGGAGGGGGAAGATGCTGACTTGGAGACCCTCCCTGATCATCTTGCAAGGCAACCCTGCCTTGGAGAGTTGCAGGTTGGTTGGGAGCTAAATCACCAAACACCTGATTCTGCTTACATCTCTGCTCCATCTTCTGTCAACACACCATATCAGCTGACATTGGAACTGGGCAGGGCTGGGGCCCTGTCTGAAAGGTTCAGGGGCCCAGTTGTGGCCTAAGGGAGCCTATATGGACTACTGGGATGGGGATGGGAGAATAAGGGATGGAAAGACAGGAAAGCATGTAAAGACAGATGAATGAAAAACAGGAAGAATTAGAGCTAAATAGAGAAAGGAGGAGGGAGGAAAAATGGGAGGAAGGGAGAGAGAGGATAAGGAAATAGTCAGAGACTCTGATGGTGAAAAGAGTGACAATTAAAGGTATTCCATACACTGCCCTTATTGTAAAGATGGCCTTAAAAGATTAGCTTGAACTTACATACTGAAATAAGTGTCTAGGAAATAAGAAAATAAATTGCTATGGATATGGACAGCCAGGCAGCTGGACTGAATTAGAAGGAGTCTGGGTGGTATAGTCTTGTCCTTTTATGCCCCATTTAATATAACCTCAGCCCAAAAGGTAGAAGATACACTGCTACCTAGCTGGTCCTAGAGCTTCTATGGGCATTTATTTTACTGAAGTCCCTATATTAGTGTGCCTAGGAACCCCCCAAGATGTCCCAGTGGAAAGAGGTGGCAGCCTGATTACAGCTCTCAGCCCTTAGGAAAGTACATTTAGCTGTTACCCAGGGCCCCCAACTTCTTTTCTAAAAAGATCATGGAGGATAGTAGGTAAAACTGCCTTCCTCACCAAATCCTGAAACCACAATATGATGAAGGTAAGGAGAGATAAAGGTGTTTCTCCTCATATCATTTCCTTCCCCCACCCATGTATGACATGTGACTCTGACTCTCTTACTCCAGCTAGCTTGGACAGACTTGTCTGCATGTAAACAGCCTCCTCCCTCTCTCTACAGAAGAAAGGGGTGTGGCTGCACAAGACTATGTTATCTCTGTCTCTCTAGCAAGGGCAGGGAAAAGACCCTTTCTGCCTCTTCAACCTGACCCACCCTAAGGCTTTGGTCCACAGGCTCTGGTCCAGGACTAGACTGTAAGGGAGGGAAAGCAGAACGCTATAGGAGGATTGTGGAGGGACAAAGATGAGGCATAGAATTGGGGAGATTAGAACATGAAAGTAGTGTGGGTTCCGTTGAGAGAAAACCTGAGATGAGGGAGCACGAGTTCCAAACTGAGGTTAGGGTTCTGGACTCAAATCAGAAGAACACTATGTTGTGATTCTGGCAGGGGTTGGAGAGATTTACTATTAAACATCAGGGTAGAATTTGGAGCTAGGAGGGGGATTGGATTTTGTGAGTTAACTAGGCCTGGGTTCTGAAGAAGGGTCGAGTTTGGACCTGTGGCATTTCAGGTTGGCAGTCAAAGGGTCAAAAGAAGGCTCTGGAGGTTGGCTGGGCTTGGAGGCCAGAATGAGTGGTGCAAGTCCAAGATATGTGTGTGGATGGTTAGGTCTGAGTAGGGTGGCACCAGATGAGGATATTCAGGAATGATTTGGTCCAGCATTTGGGAGATTGAGGGTATTAGAGACCAAGAAGGTGGAATAAGTTTCCAAATTCCAGGATTTGGGATGTCTGATGAGAGGGGTGGAGGGAGGTCCAACTGAAAGGCGGGGACTGTTGGGGTGTAGGAAGTTGGAGGTTAGAGTGCAGAACATGTCAGGGAACTAGAGTGATGATCAGAGGGAGCATGTCAGAGAAAATTCTGGGTTCGGGGCTCTGTGAACTGGGGAGGATAGTGGGTTGAAGTGAAGCTGGTGTTAGACTAGTGTAAGACTGGATCTAGGTAGGGCTACAATTGGGGCTGTGGTTGAGGCTGGAGTTCGGGCTGGGCCGAACTCTAATCGGATTGGGGCTGGGCAGGGCTGGACAGGGCAGGGTTGGGTAGGGGTGGGTAGGGCTGGGGAGGGCTGGGCTGGGCTGGGCTGGGCTGGGCTGACCCCGCGCACCTTTATGGAGGCCGGTGAGCCGGTCCTTCAGCACCGTCAGCTCGTAGATGCGGCCGAACTCCTCAAACAGCGGCTTGAGGTCCTGCTCATCCAAGCCCCGCGGGATCTGCCCCACGAAGAGCTTGATGGCGTCGTGGTCCTTCATGGGCACGGCAGGACCTGGGTTTAGCCCGCTCAAGCCGACGCCGCTGTCCGTGGTGCTGAAACCCAAGCGCGGGACGGGGCCGGTGGGCGGCGCTGACCCTCCGGGCGCCGCGGCCATCTCCCTGATCAGTCCTCCCTCCCTCCGGTCCCGCCGGTCCCGCCGGTCCCGCCGTCCCCTCCCAGGACCGGAGGCGAGGGCCAGGAGGGAGAGGGCGGGGCCAGGGCGGCAAGGGCGGGGACGCTGCCCAGGGGGCGGGGTCCCTGGTGGAGGGGCGTAAAGAGGGTGGGGCGGACTAAAGGGGGCGGGGCCGTGGGCGGGGCAGGCCCAGAATGAGCCGGCGGGATGCGGGGTCTGGCTTGAGGTCCGGGTCCGGAGCTCTCTGGGCTCCCGCCCGAGCTTTCCCGGAGCCGAGCCCTGGGCTCCACACTCGTGATTGGTGACGTCAGGCAGCGGTCCTTGGAGTCTACGCAAATAATTTGCATAATAAGGCAGCAGCGGCCAATCAGAGCAGGAGTTGACGAGGCTCTGGTGGGGGCGAAGGGGCTGCTGGACTCACGCGCTCCTGCTCGCCATGGCAACCAGACCTTCAGATTCCCTGTGAGTGTGAGCGGGCGTGGCCGTGAATCGCGCGTGTGCGCCTTGGATCGCATGAGGGGAAGTAGCTTCGTCATGCGTGGTGATGTCTGTGGGAGTCGTAGTTACCCCCTTCCTCACACGCTGGCACCCACGGGCACACTACCTGAGATGGTTATTACTCTTCTGCATTCCCACTGCCAAGGCCAATTCCTCGGAGTCATCCTACTCCACCCCATCACACCTCTCTTTGGTGTCTACAACCATTTCCTTACCCACGAGCGTCAAACACGTTTGTCTTCCCTGCATCTCTCCCCTACCCTCCCCCCGCCTTTTTTTTTTTAATTTTAAAGAAAAAAGTTGAATAAAGCAAAAACACTCCTTGAACACCGATTTCTCCTCAGGAGAGTGAGGGAACTTATATTAGCCATATGATCAGATACCTGGTTCATTCCAAATTTGTGAACTAAAGAGTGCTCTCTACCTTTTCTGGACAAGAAAGCTGAGGGTCTGAGAGTGAAGGAGATTTAGATCAGGCTCACCCCTAACATCTGCTGAACCCAGGGCAAGAGAAGAAATGGAAACTGACAAATTGTGTTTACATGTTTAAAAGTTGTCACCCTGCCTGGGTGGCTCAGTTGGTTGAAGAGTACACCAAGATGCCCAAGCTGGTTTGGCTCAGTGGATAGAGCCTCGGCCTGCTGATTGAAAGGTCCGGGGTTCCATTCTGGTCAAGGGCACATACCTCGGTTGCAGGCTCCTCCCCGCCTGGACTCTGGCGGGGTTGGGGGCGGGAGGGGTCGTGCAGGAGGCAACCAATCGATATGTCTCTCTCACCCCTCCCACTCTCTCTAAAAAAAGAAAAAAAATCAATGGAAAAATATCCTGGGGTGAGGATTAAAAAAAAGTACACCAAGATGTCTCTCTCTCTCTCTCTCTCTCTCTCTCTCTCTCTCTCTCAAGTCAATAAACATATCCTAAGGTGAGGATTTTAAAAAGTCAAGTTAAAATGTTTGTCTCCCATTTTTACAAATACGCATTCATAATAAAAATGAAAAAATATATAAAGCTGTTTCTTATATGACCAAGTTGGCAAAATATTTGAGCTGATGGAATATTATTACTCTTGCTCATGTCTGAGAATTCTCTTGATGGGCCAGTGATGTTTGGGCAGAGGAGTAATACGATAAAGATAAATAATTTATATATTACATAAATTTATTTTAGAAAATGTTTTCTTGTCTTTCTTTCCAAGTAAAATTTCTAACCTGTGTCCACTGATTATTTTAAGAAACTTCTCAAGAGCAGCAGTAGGATTGGAATCAACAAAATATTATCACAGCAAAATTCAAACTCGGAAATAAATTGTGATTTCAAAAATATATTTTTATTGATTTCAGAAAGGAAGGGATAGAGAGAGATGAAACATCAATGATGAATGAGAATCATTGATCAGCTTCACACACCCCACACTGGGGATCAAACCTGCAACCGGGATATGTGTCCTGACCAGGAATCAACCGTTCATAGGTTGATGCTCAACCACTGACTCACACCCGCCAGGCTAAATTGTGATTTTTTAAAAAGTTATTTTAAACTTGTAATAAAAGTTAGTTCTTAATTAACTTTCATTGAGTTCATCATGTTTTGAAATTTCCTTTGACCAGAGATTATTTATAAATGTATTTGTAGTTTTCAAACATTTAGAGATTTTCCTGTTATCTTTCTGTTATTGATTTCCAGTTTGAGCCCATTATGGTCAGAGAACATACTCTGTATGATTTCAATTATTTTAAGTTTGTTGAGGTTTTACGACCTTCGGAATATGATCTATCTTGGTTAATGTTTTGTTGTTACTTGAAAAGAATGTATATTCTGTTGTTGAGAGGAGTGTTCTTACCAGTAAATGCTAATTAGATCTGTTGGTTGATGGTGTTGTTGAGGTTTATATTCTTGCTGACTTTATGTCTAGTTGTTTTGTTAACTGTTGAGAGAGGGATTTTGAAGTCTATAATTGTGAATTTATCTATTTCTCTTTTCAGTTATATTAGTTTTTGCTTTATATATTTTTCAACTGTTGGTTAGTGCATACACATTTAGGATTGCTATGTCTTCTTTTATCTTCTATAATAATAAAAGCATAATATACTAATTGGGCCAGACAGCTGAACGACCTTCCAAACATCATTCTGAACATCCTTCCAGATGAAGCCACCCTGGTGGGGGGCGAGGCAGAGGCAGTTAGGGGCGATCAGGCAAGCAGGCAGAGTGGTTAGGGGTGACCAGGCAGGCAGGCAGGCAGGCAGGCAGGCAAGTGGTTAGGAGCCAGCAGTCCCAAATTGCAAGAGGGATCCTGGATTGTGAGAGGGTGTAGGCCAGGCTGAGGTACCCGCCCCTTGTGCATGAATTTCGTGCACTGGGCCTCTAGTTATACTATACTATTACTCTGAATTTGGGATCAATTTCTTGCTCTGAGATCTATTTTATCTGATAACTAATCCTGACTTCTTTTGGTTAATGTTTGCATAGTATATTTTTTATCCTTTCATTTCCAACTTACCTATACTGTTATATTTGAAATGAGTTTCTTGTAGACAGCATATAATGGGTCATTTTTAAAAATATGTTTTTATTGATTTTTAGAGAGTAAGGAATGGACTGAGAGAGGTAGAAACACAGAGGAGAGAGAAACATCATTGATCAGCTACCTCCTAAATGCCTCCTACTGGGGATTGAGCCTACAACCCAGGCGTGTGCCCTGACAGGAAACCAAACCAGTGACCTCTTGGTTCATGGGTCAATGCTCAACCACTGAGCCACACTGGCTGGGTGATGGGTCATTAAAAAGATCAGGGCACCAATTTGTGCCTTTTAATCATTGTATTTAGGCCATTTACACTTAATATAATTATCAACATGTTAGGGCTTAAATCTGACACTTTTTTGTTTTCTTTTTCTTCCCTCTGTTCATTTTCCTGTTTTATTTTTTCTGCCTTCCTATGGGTTACTTGTTTCTTATAATCCTACTAGAGGCCTGGTGCATGAAATTTGTGCATGGGTGGGGGTTGTCCCTCAGCCCGTCCTGCACCTTCTCACAATCTGGGACCCCTTAGGTAGGGTCCCTAGGCCTGGCTGGTGATCAAGGCCTATTGGGGTTTTCCTTCCCATGGCTTCCAGCAGCTGGCCCCACCCCCACCTCTACCACTGCTTGCCATTTGTGCGGTGCTTCCCCCTGCTTCCCCTGCCACCAGTCACCTCCCTCTGCAGGTGACAGGCATGGGGTGTGATTGCTTGGTTGGCCTGGGCTTCCCTCTGTGGGTCAATTGATTGTGGGGCCCCAGATTGCAGTGCTGCCAGCCAGGTGTCCTGGACCTCCCTCTGTGGCTGCTGGCCGGGTAGCCTGGGTCTCCCTCTTTGGGGCAATAGATTGTGGAACCCCCTCCCCCATCTATCACCCTGCAGAGGGGGTGATTGTGGGGCAATGGCCGGGCCCCCCAACCAATTGCATCGCACCCATCTTGGCTGGCCTGGCGTAAGTGCATGTCATAGCATGGTTGTCCGGAAGGTCATCTGGACGGTTGTTCTGCTGTTCGGTCGATTTGCATAGTATGCTTTTATTGTTATAGATATAATAAAAGGCTAATATGAAAATTGTCCATACTGGCAGGATTTCGACCAATCAGGAGTTGGATGTACACTGACCACCAGGGGCCAGTGTGGAACATGGTGGATGTCATGATGCGGTGCTGGCAGTGGGCAGCAGTGGAGATGCTGCTGGCTCTGATGGGCCCTGATGAGAGTGGGACTGTGATGGGATGGTGGGGCAGGTGAGCGGATGGCACCAGGCCAAGGCAGGTGTGAAGGGAGGCCCCGGCCGGCAGCCACTAGGGATCCTACCCATGCACGAATTTTGTGCACTGGGCCTCTAGTAGGTACATAAAACATACATATCTTATCATAGTTTACTGGTGTTGATATTTTACCAGTTGAAGTAAAGTATATAAAAGTTACCTAGCTTTAATTTCCTTAATCGGCCCTCATTTATAACATAACTAGAGGCCTGGTGCATGAAATTCGGGCATGGGGGGGGGTGTCCCCTCAGCCCAGCCTGCACCCTCTCCAATCTGGGACCCCCTGGAATCAGGCCTAAACCAGCAGTCGGACATCCCTCTCACAATCCTGGACCACTGGCTCCTAATCGCTCACCTGCCTGGTCGCCCCTAACTGCCCCCTGCTGCGGGCCAGGTCACCCCCAACTGCCCCCTCCCTGCCAGCCTGGTTGCCCCCAACTGCACTCCCCACCAGCCTAGTCGCCCCTCAATGCCCCCCTCCCCACCGGCCTGGTCACCCCCAGCTGCACCCCCCCGCCACTGTCCTGGTTGCCCCTAACAGCCCCCCCGCCCACCAGCTTGGTCGCCTCTTACTGCTCCCCCTGCCGGCCTGGTTGCCCCAACTGCCCCCCCTGCCAGCCTGGTCACCCCACGCAGTCTGCTGTTCAGTCGTTTGGTCATCCCTCACTAACCCCCCTGCCAGCCTGATTGTAGGCAGCCATCTTGTGAAGGCATGAGGGTTAATTTGCATATTACCTCTTTATTATATAAGATTGTCTTAAACATGTCTTCTACATACTTTGAGAATCAATTCAGACAATGTTATTCAAAAACAATTTGGAAAATTCAGAGGAGCAGTAAGCCTACAACATTTACCCATATTTTTCTTTTCTTTTTTTAAAAAAAATATATTTTATTGATTTTTTATGGAGAGGAAGGGAGAGGGATAGTTAGAAACATCAATGAGAGAGAAACATTGATCAGCTGCCTCCTGCACACCCCCTACTGCGGATGTGCCTGCAACCAAAGTATATGCCCTTGACTGGAATCGAACCTGGGACCCTTCAGTCTGCAGGCCGACACTCTAGCCCAGCCATGGGCAAACTACGGCCCGCAGGCCGCATCCAGCCAGTTTGAAATGAATAAAACTTAAAAAAAAGACCGTACCCTTTTATGTAATGATGTTTACTTTGAATTTATATTAGTTCACACAAACACTCCATCCATGCTTTTGTTCCGGCCCTCCGGTCCAGTTTAAGAACCCATTGTGGCCCTCGAGTCAAAAAGTTTGCCCACCCCTGCTCTAGCCACTGAGCCAAACCAGTCAGAACATATTTTTCTTTTTTACATTGTTCTTTCCTCCTTCCAGATAGTCCAAGATTCCTTATTTTGTCATTTCCTTTACATTTTAAGAACTTCCTTAGCCATTTCTTTAAGGTAGTTCTTCTGGTAACAAATTTTCTAAGTTTTTTTTCACCTGAAAATATCAATTTTCCCTTCCTTCTTGAAGGATATTTTTGCTGGATATAGCATTCTGGTCTGAAAGTTCTTTTATTTGAGCATTCGAAAAATGTTGTGCCACTTCTTCATGGCCTCCATCGTTTCTGATAAGGAATCTGTTGTCATTCTAAGCATTTTCCCCTATAAGCAAGGTGTCAATTCTTTCTTGCTCCTCTCATAATTCTATCTTTGTCTTTAGTTTTCAGAAGTTTGACTATGATGTTTCTTGATATGGATTTCTTTGGCTTTATCCTGTTTGCTTGGCTTCTTTAATTTGCATATTTATGTCTTTTGCTAAATTTGGATAGTTTTTAGCCATTACTTTTTCAAATATTTTTTCAGCCCCTTTTACCTCCTCCTGTCTCCCAGGACTATGATGATAGGAGTGTTAGATCTTTTGTTATAATTCTACTAGAGGCCCAGTGCACGAATTCATGCATGAGTGGGATCCAGCCGGCCCGGCCCCAATTGGTGGATCAGGGCCAGGTCTGTTGGGAGGAGGGGACGGTGGGAGGGTGGCCGGCTGACCCGCCCCGATCGGGCCCGATCAGGGCCGGGCCAGCTGGCAGGCTCTACCCCCACTTGGGTTGGGGGGGGCAATTGGGGGTGGAGCTGGCTGGGGGGAGGGACCGTGGGCTGAGCAGGGTGATGGGGGCTGATGGGGGTGGGGCCAGCCATGGGGAGGGGCTGTGGGCAGTGGACCACCTGGCCTTGCCCCCAAATGAGGTGGGGGCCAATCGGGGACCAGCGGCCTGGGGGAGGGGGCCATGGGTGGTTGGCCAGCCAGCCCTAGCCCTGATTGGGGTGGAGGGCCGATCTGGGGTGGGGCCAGGTGAGAGGAGGGTCTACAGGAGGTTGGCTGGCCTGCCCTTCTCCCTGTTGGGGGGGGGGGCAATCAGGGGCGGGGCCGGCTGGGGGAAGGGGCTGCAGGCCAATTGGGGTGGTGGGGGCCCATTGGAGGCAGGGCCAGCCAGGGGGAGGAGCTGCAGGGGGATTGTCTGGCTGCCCTGCCCTCAATTGGGGTGGGAGAGGCAGATCAAGGGTGAGGCCAGCTGGGTGGAGGGGCCGTGGGAGGTTGGCTGGCTGGCCCTACCCCCTGATCGGGCCAGTTCACTGGCCATAGTGGGCAACCGGTCATTCTGGTTGTTGCGGCATTTCAGTCACTGGCTTTAGATAGATGATAGATAGACAGATAGGTCCCTGAGGGGCCCTGCTAAAAATTTTAAAACTTATTTCTCCCTGTCGTTTAGATTGGGTAAGTTCTACTCTACAAGTTCACCAATTCTTTTCTCTGTCATCTTTGTCTGGTTGTTATGGCATTTCAGTTGCTGGCTATATATATATATATATATATATATATATATATATATATATATAGACATGTCCCTGAGAGGCCCTGTTAAAAATTTTAAAACTTGCCCTGACCGGTTTGGCTCAGTGGATAGAGCATCAGCCTGCGGGCTGAAGGGTTCCAGGTTCGATTCCAGTCAAGGGCTTGTACCTTGGTTGCAGGCACATCCCCAGTGGAGGCTGTGCAGGAGGCAGCTGATCGATGTTTCTAACTCTCTGTCCCTCTCTCCTCCTCTCTGTAAAAAATCAATAAAATATATTTTAAAAAATTTTAAAACTTATTTTCTCTCTGTCATTTAGATTGGGTAAGTTCTATTCTACAAGTTCACCAATTCTTTTCTCTGTCATCTTTGTTCTGATGTTGAGCTCATCTAGAGAGTTCTTCATTTTGGTTGTAATTTTCTAAAATTTTCATTTGGTTTTTATTTATATCTTCTACTTTTTGCTGAGAATTTTTATTTTTTCATTTGTTTCAAGTGTATTTGTAATTGTTTGTTGAAGCATTTTATGATGGCTTCTTTACAATCTTTCACAGTTCCAACATCAGTGTCATATCAATGTTGGTGCCTGTTATGAAACTCTGGATATTTTATTATGAATCTCTGCATATTTAAAATTACTATTTTAGCAGGTCTCCTTTGACCCTACTCTAGTTGAGAAACACTGCCTTGTAATTGACAGGTAGGGGCTGAAATTCAGCTTTCCTACCATGTCTCTGCCAAAACCACCCTGAATAGGAGGGAAGGGGATCACATTACTATTGGATGGAATTGGAAAGCCTCCTTTGACACCATTAAAGCAAGGAGGGAGAGAAGTCCCATGTGGCTTCCATTGAACCCACAGAAGAAGAGCTTGTTAATACTAAGTGTGGATGAAAGTCCTATCTCCCCATTTGATTTGCTCTGACACCATCTTGGTATTGGGGAGGAGAAGGCATACCTTGTTACAGCCACAGCCTAGACCAGTGGTCGGCAAACTCATTAGTCAACAGAGCCAAATATCAACAGTACAACGATTGAAATTTCTTCTGAGAGCCAAATTTTTTAAACTTAAACTATAAAGGTAGGGTACATTGTTTTTAACTTAATTAGGGTACTCTTAAGGCTTAGGAAGAGCCAAACTCAAGGGGCCAAAGAGCCGCATGTGGCTCGTGAGCCGCAGTTTGCTGACCATGGGCCTAGACTAATTAAATTGGAATTGCAGGGGTGAAATCTCAGCATAAGTGTTTTAAGCCACCCTGTTGATTCCAGTGGGCTTAAAACATACTTACGCTTAGGTACCACCCAGCAATTTCAATAACCAAACAAGGTTAAAAACTACTATTTTATAAGTTCCTTTAGTGAGGAGTCTGTTAGTGGTAAACTCTGCTACAATTATTTGGAAATTATTTATTTTGACCCACTTCTTGAATGATGGCTTAGTGAGTTACGGTTATTTTCTTTCAAAATTTTGAAGATATTGTTTTACCATACTTTGGTTTCCATCTTTAGTTATGTGAAGTAAATCGGTAGTTAACTTTCATTTCTCTGCAGGTAACTGGCTTTTCTCTATGGCTGATTTTAAGAACTTTTCATTTCTTTAGGTAATCTTCACTTTCAAAATGATGTGTGTAAGTGTACAATTATTTTTATTTCAATTGCTTGAAATTTTTCACTCTATTTTGTGGGAATTGATTCCAAAAACATTCCTTAATAAACACCCTACATGCTAAACTTTGTCTAAGACACAGCTTACTAAGGAACCAAACCGGCAGTGTCTCATTCTTTCTAGTCACTCCTGAAACTGTGATTAGATATGTCAGATTGTCTCACTCTGACTTCCTATCTCTTTACCTCTTTCTCAGTTTCCATCACTTTGACTTCCTTGGATACATTCTGGGTAATTTCCTAAGAACTACCACTTTAGATTAGCTCACTGATTTTCTTCTTAGCTATTTTTATTATGAACTATAGGCCTGTTGCACGAAGATTCGCACAATAGGCCTTCCTTCCTCTGGCTGCCGGCACCGTTTTTCCTCTGGCACCCGGGACCCAGGCCTTTGGTCCGGCTGCAGCGGAGAAGCCAAGCCTCACTGCAGCCGGAGGGAAGAAGCCAAGCCTCTTCAGTCTTCAGTTTTCAGTCTTCAGTCTTCACTCCAACTGGAGCCTTCAGTCTTCGCTCTGGCGCCTGTGTATGTAAATTAAACACCATCTTTGTTGGGTTAATTTGCATAGTTGCTCTGATTGGCCGGTGGGTGTAGTGGAGTGACACCAATTTGCATGTTTCTCTTTTATTAGTGTAGATTATTATTTTACAAAATTTCCTAGCACTACATTGTTTGGAAAAGTGTAATAAACTATGTTCTAGAAAAAATATAAAACTTCTATTTTAAAAAGTTTGTGAATCCTTCCTTGAAGGTGTGGTGTATTTCTTGCACACAAATATCTGTTACCATGCAAATATCCTCATACCTACCATTGAGCCAATTTTGGTAATTAATATATTCCTTAAAAAACTAATTGTATTGGAGCATTAAATGTATTTTTACACTTTTTCACCTAATATTTTTTCTCAATTTTATCTCTTCAATTGCTGCAGCTATATCTTATTTTTCATTCTTAAAGTTTTTTCTTCTCTCTTTTTCTCCATCATGTTTGACTAAAGATTGGATTTTCTAAACAGTCATCTTATTGTGGTATTAACTGTGTTGCATTTTTTTCCCATTAATTTCTACATCCATCTTTTTTGCATCTTTTACTACTTGCTACTTGGTAGGGAGTAGTTCTCAGAAGCAACTACTTGTCACTACTCTGATTTTTCTGATACATCTGTCAGTATGGCGATTTTACCCTATCTACAGTGTATGACAAAAGTAGGTTTACAGTAGTGAGTATGCAAAACACAGTTTATTCTTGCATTATTATTTATTAGTAATTGTATTGTTCTCCATACAAACAACTATAAACCTATTTTTGCACCACCCTGTATTTACTCCTTAACTTATCCTAATGCTATTTCACTTATTGCAATAATGTTTTGGGGTGAGGCTTCATCTATAATCCTATCCTATTTAATTTCTGTCTTAGAAAAATTACTAATAACTTTTATCCAATTCTTTGATCTACTCCAATTACAGAATATATGTAATAACAGTTCTATAATTTGGGACAGAAGAGCAAAGCTGTGTTTAGTTTGCCAACCTGATAAAACATTCTGGGGTGTAAAGTTCAATAGATATGTATTAATTCAGTTATAGTGTACACACCCTCTATATCCAACAATCTTTACATGAAGTATTATTGTAAGAGAGGTGGGTTACATTCTCCCAACAACTCTCCTAACAACTATGTGTTTCCATTTTGCCATGTATGCATACATATATATTTTCTACCAGTTTTTGTATTACATTGTTTGAGGCTAAGTTATGTTGATTTTAAGATTTATATATATTACTAGAGGCCCAGTGCACAAAAATTTTTGTACTTGGGGGGGTCCCTCATCCTGGCCTGTGCCCTCTCACAATCTGGGACCTCTTGGGGGATGTCCACCTGCTGGCTTAGGCCCACTCCCCGGGGGATCAGGCCAAAGCTGGCAGTCAGACATCCCTCTGGCAGGCTGGGAGTCCTCGGGGGATGTCCACTTGCCAGCAGGGAGCACGCCTAAGCTGCAGTCAGACATCCTTAGTGCTGCTGAGGAGGTGGGAGAGGCTCCCGCCACCACCACTGTGCAGGCAGCTGTCAGCCTGGCTTGTGGCTGAGCAGAGCTCCCCCTGTGGGAGAGCACTGACCACCAGAAGGCAGCTCCTGCATTGAGCATCTGCCCCTGGTGGTCAGTGTGTGTCTTAGTGACCAGTCATTCCCAGTCGTTCTGCTGTTAGGGTCAATTTGCATATTACCCTTTTATTATATAGGATAGAGGCCTGGTGCATGGGTGGGGGCCAGCTGGTTTGCCCTGAAGGATGTCCTGGATCAGGGTGGGGGTCCCACTGGGGTGCCTGGCCAGCCTGGGTGAGGGACTGATGGCTGTTTGCAGGCTGGCCACAGCCCCTTCAGGGTGGTGGGGGGTTCACACTGGGGTCCTGGGCAGCCTGGGTGAGGGGCTGAGGGCCGTTTTCAGGCTGGCCACGCCCCCTTCAGGTTGGGGGTCCCCACTGGGGTGCCTGGCCAGCTTGGGTAAGGGGCTGATGGCTGTTTGCAGGCTGGCCAAGCCCCCCAGTGGGGACCCTCACTCCATTGGGGTGTGGCCAGCCTGGGTGAGGGGCTGAGGGCCATTTTCAGGCTGGCCACGCCCCCCGGCGAGCCAAGCTCCCAGCCTCTTCTTTTTTTTCTTTTTTTCTGGGATTCATTTATCTTCTATAATTGAAACTTTGTAGGAGCAGACCCCAGGGCCAGCCAGGGCAGGCGGGAAGCTTGGCTTCCTCCTTTGCCAGGGGCAACCCAAGTCTCCTGCTTGCTCCAGCTCTGTGGCCGCTGCCATCTTAGTTGGGTTAATTTGCATACTCACTCCTGATTGGCTTGTGGGCGTTGCTTGAGCATAACAGATGGACAGTTAATTTGCATGTTTCTCTTTTATTATATAGGATATCTTCATTAAGAGTTTACCCTTATAACATAAAATTACCCTCACAATCGGTCTCATAATAATAATTTATAGAAGCTCTACCTTAAGCACTTTTGCTTCTTTTTATTATATGTTATATCACTAATTATTACATAAATGTCCATAGCACATATCTTCAGTAAGCAATACAAGAGTTAAATTAATAAAACTCAGAAAACTGGAACTTATTCTCCTCCAGTACAGTTTTGAATAAAAGAGGTGAGAATGGAAATTTTTGCTTTGTTTGCAATATTAGGGGAAAACATTTAGTCTTTCACCATTAAATATCAACTATAGGTTGTGAAAATTCCTTTCTATTCCTACATTGTTGAGAGCTTTTATTATGAATGGGTTTTTATTTTCTTAATTGTTTTCTCTGTTACTATTTAGATGAGGCTGTGGGTTTTGTCTTTATTAATGTGCTGTACTATATTAATTGATTTGGGATGTTCATTTTTTTACATGTAGGTGTCCAGTGTTTCAGCACCATTGTTGAACAGAATATCTTTTCTCTATTGAATTACCTTTGCTCCTTTGTTAAAGATCAATTGTGTTAATCTATTTCTGAGTTCTCTATTTTGTTACATTGACCTATTTGTCTATTCTTTACCAAATACTAAACTTTCTTGATTGGAGTGGCTTTTTTCCCCCCACACTTAAAAATTTTTAATGTTCATTAAAACAGAATTATTCATTAGTTTAGTTTAAATTATGGAAAAATTAATGGAGTTATTGAAGTCAAATCCTATCTAATAATAGACAAACATGGTAATTGACCATACCTTCGCTACACCTCCCATTGGCTAATCATCGAGATATGCAAATTAACCGCCAACAAAGATGGTGGTTAATTTGCATACGTAGACGCGAAGCAGCAGAGTGAAGACTGAATGCAGCTCTGGCCGGAGCAGTGAAGGCTTGAAGGTGGCTCCGGCCGGAGGGAAGGCCTGGGTCCCGGGTGCTGGAGGGAAACTGGTGCTGGCAGCCAGGGGAAGGGAAGGCCTATTGCACGAATCTTTTTATGCAACAGGCCTCTAGTATATTTATATTATATGTGGCACATGTCTAGTGAGTTGAAGATGTATGGATTAGGAAGAATATCTAGTAATTTAAATATTTTAGAAAGTTGATCTATTTATAAAACCAAAACTTTCATTGTCTTTTTTTAAATTATTATAGTGGCTCTACAGCAAATCTTTAAATTAGAGATTGTCAGTCTTCTAACTTTGTTCTTCTTTCTAAATATTGTAATGGCTATTCTGGGTTTCTTGCCTTTTCATATAAACTTTAGCATCAGTTTGTTCATATTCACAAAATAACTTGCTGAGATGGGTCACATGGGGAAGAACTGATAATATTGAATTTTCCTATACACAAATATGGAATATCTATGGATTTATTTAGGTCTACTTTGATTTCTTCATCAGAGTTTTGTAGTTTTTTACCTATAGATCTTGTACACATTTATTATTCCTAAATATTATTTTTTGGTGCTAATGTAAATGGTACTCTGTTTTTTAATACCACATTCTAATTGTTCATTGTTGATAATACAGGATAGCAGTTGACATTTTAAAATTACTGTTGTATCATGCAACCTCACAGTAATTGCTTATTAGTTCCAGGAGGTTTTTTGTTGGCTCATTGGGACTTTCTTCATATACATTCATTTCATCTGCAAACAAAGACAGTTTTACTCCTTTCTTCGCAATCTGTATATCTCTTATTTCCATTTCTTGTCTTATTGCATTAGCAAGTACAATGTTGAATAGGAGTGAATAAAAGGGGAACTCTTTGCCTTGTTCCTGATCTTGTGGGGGGAAGCATCTAGTTTATCACTATTATGTATGATCGTAGCTGTAGGTTTTTTGTAGATGTTCATTAAGTTGAGGAAGTTTCCCTCTATTCCTAGTTTACTAAGAGTTTTTATCATGCATGGGTATTGAAATTTGTCAGATGCTTTTTCTGTATCTTTTGATATGATCATATGATTTTTCCTATTTAGCATGTTAATGTAATGAATTGGTTTTCAAATATTGAACTAGCTTTGCTCCCCCATGAGAGATCCACTAGCAGCTAGTCCCACCACCCTGATACAGGGGCTGACCACATGAACACCAATTGCCCCTACTTGGTGACTCACTGAGAACCTACCTCAGGCAACTTGTGTACCACTAGGGGCTCTTCCAGTCACCAAGCCTAACAGGCAGTTGGTAGGCATAAGCAGGCAGAGGTGGATCTCGGCAAGCCTTGGGCCTTAGGTTGACCTGCTCCGGGCTCAGAGCTGTTGGCAGATGGCCTTGGTGCACAGCGTGGTCTTTACCCAACATACCCAGGCTCAGCAGAGGCAGCCACAAACTGAATCACTCTGTAGTTTCAAACAGGTTGCTCAGGGCAAGTCACATGCATGTAGTGTCTGACATTGACCAAGAAGCCCCAGAACCAACATACCCAGTGGCAGGATTCAGACATCAGAGCAGTATCCAATTAACTTGACAAGGAGCCCATCCAAAGGGAGATCTCGGCAGGCACCAGACCCTACTGAGGCAAATTCCGCTTCATGTGGTCAGCACCTGCACAGCAGTTTGTACACTGTGGTCGGGGCTGATCTTCAGTCAACCTGAAGGTCGACCACACACATGAAAGAGCCAATAGCAATCAAGACTCAACTACAACAGGAAGGCTCACAAACCCACATAAGCGACATTCTTGGAGCACTCAACTCAGGTGATCAGGGAGATTGTGCATCTGGGTCCCACAGAAGACCTAGTACATAAGGCCACCCCACCAAGACTGGGAGACATAGCAGATCTCTCTAATACACAGAAACACAGAAACAGAGAAGCAGCCAAAATTGCAAGTTGTCTGGTGCAGAGTGGGAAATGGCTGATGGCCCGGTGAGGTACAGGGCAGAATTAACTACATGAGCTTTGTCAAACCCGTTTTGTGAGTTTATTTGAGCCAAACTGTCAACAATTGCCAGGAAGCAAAATCTCAATGGATTGAGTTAATGCTCTGGAGAATGGCAGTTTTGCACCTTATTTTATACATTACAATAAAAAGAGGAGATGTATGTTGGTTACATGAAACCCATTGGCAGTAGATTAGGGAGTCAGGAGAAAGCAAAGCGGGGAAATCTCTGGGATTGGATTAAAAGTAAAATGATGGACACATACTTCTTTTACTTAGGTAGGTACAGGATAGTTAACAATTAACTCAATGACAATGAGGGGATTTGTGGTCTCTCCAGAACAGTGCTTGTGCTTTGAGGGGTTTAGAAAAAGGTAAATTACTTTGACATTTCAACGATATGTTATCGTAGACAACATAGACAGGCTCAGTTAAGGTAAAGTTTGACCTCTATCAAGAAAGATACAAGCCACCGAAACTGGTTTGGCTCTGTGGATAGAGCATCGGCCTGCGGACTCAAGGGTCCCAGGTTCGATTCCAGTCAAGGGCATGTACCTGGGTTGCGGGCACATCCCCAGTGGGAGATGTGCAGGAGGCAGCTAATCGATGTTTCTCTCTCATCGATGTTTCTAACTCTCTATCTCTCTCCCTTCCTCTCTGTAAAAAATCAATAAAATATATTTTTTAAAAAAAGAAAGATACAAGCCTACGACATGACTACCCACCATAAACTGCCTTTAGTTAAAAAAAAGTTTTAATTTTTTGTGGTTACTTTAGGTCTCTGAGCTAGTCAGGTTAGCATGTGGCCTCTTTTCATCCACAGCTTATTCCATATTCTCTGAGTACCAATTCTGACTCAGCCTAGCTGTGTAACCATGAACAAGTCATTTAACCTTTCTACATCTGTTTACTTATATGTCAAATGAAGAAAATACTGATACCTATATCAGTGGTTGGGATAAAGATTAAAGAAGTTAATGTCCAATAAAGTGCTTATAACAGTGCCTGAAAGAGCAAGCACATAAAAATGTCAGTGTTTTCATTCCCCTGGATGTATCGCCACAATATCTTCATTCAAATTTCTGACTTACATAGTTTTCTCTGAATTTTCATGTTTGAATACCTTCTTTTTCATAATAGACAAGAGACTCGGAGCACGAAATTTGTGCAGGGGGCAGGGGGATCCCTCAGCCCGACCTGCACCCTCTCACAATCCAGGACTCCTCAGGGGATGTCCAACTGCCAGTTTAGGCCCTATCCCGGGATTGGGCCTAAACTGGCAGTCGGATATCCCTCTCCCAATTCGGGACTGCTGGCTCCTAACTGCTCGCTTGCCTGCCTGCCTGCCTGATCGCCCCTAACCGCCTCTGCCTGTCTGCCTGATCACCCCTAACTGCTTGCCTGCCTGCCTGATTGCCCCTAACTGCTAGCCTGCCTGCCTGCCTGATCTCCCCTAACCACTCGTCTGCCTGCCTGATTGCCCCTAACCGCCTCTGCCTCAGCCCCCATCACGGCGGCTTTGTCTGGAAGGACATCTGGAATGACATCCAAAAGGTTGTTCAGCTGTCTGGTCGTATTAGCATATTACACTTTTATTATTATAGATTACACAGATACCCCCATTTTGTCCCTTCTAATGTTCAGCAGCACACCAACACAGCACAGACATGCCCCATTTCCCAGCCCCTGTCTGCCTGCCAGCTGGTCTGTCTCCTCTCACAAACACAATTTTTGAGTTGATTCTAAAACATCCCTTTGTAATTTGCTATATAGTGAGTCATAAAGAATTTATTAGCAATGAAGAAAAATCACAGCTAAGTATCAGACAGCCAGAGGAAATGAGAATTAAAATAAATTCTTATTTTGGGAAGGGACTGGGGGCATCTACACTAATAAAAGAGAAAAATGGTAATTGGCGTACAACGATACCCTTTTCATTGGCTAATCAGGGCTATATGCAAATTAACTGTCAACTATGATTGGCAGTTAACTGCCAACTAAGATTGGCAGTTAACTGCCAACAAGATGGTGGTTAATTTGCATATGTAGGCACAATGCAGGGAGGCGAAAGGGAAAGCAGGAAGAAGCCCCCTGCCACTGACAGTGATCAGAAACCCAGGGGGGAGCTAAGAGCTGGGGGGCAGGGCAAAGGCGGCCCTGGGGCCACCTTTGCCCTGCCCCCCAGCCATGATCGGAGAATCAGGTGCCTTTGCCGCCCTGGCCAGTGATAGCAGGAAGTAGGGGTGGAGCCAGCGATGGGAGCTGGACACGGTCGAAGCTGGCAGTCCCGGGAGCTAGGGGTCCCTTGCCTGGGCCTAAAGCGGAGCCCACGATCGCGGGGCCGCTGCAGCTGCGGGTCCCCGCTGCCCGGGCCGGACGCCTAGGCCAGAGGCGTTAGGCCTGGGCAGGGGCGGAGCCTGCAACCACGGGGAGCTGGGGGTCCCCAGCCCAGGCCTGACACCTCTGCCGGAGGCCTCAGGCCTGGTCAAGGGGCCAATCCGGTGATTGGTGATCGGAGGGTGATGAGGGTCAACTCCTCTGGCCGAGGCATCAGGCCTGGGCGGGGGGCTGAGCCGGGGATTGGGGGGATATGATGGTCCCCTTGCCCAGGCCTGAAGCCTGGGTCAGAGGCGTCAGGCTTGGGCGGGGGGTGGAGCAAGCGATCAGAGGGAGATGGGGGTCCCCTGCCCAGGCATGATTCCTGGGCCAGAGGCCTCAGGCCTGGGCGGGGGTCAGAGCCAGTGATCGGGGGAGATGGGGGTCCCCTGTCCAAGCCTGACACCTCTGGCGGAGGCGTCAGGCCTGGGCAATGGGCCGATCAGGTGATCAGAGGGTGATGGGGGTCTATGCCTCTGGCTGAGGCATCAGGCCTGGGCAAGGGGCAGAGCCAGCAATTGGAGGGGTCTGGGGGTCCCCTGCCCAGGCCTGATTCCTGGGCCAGAGGCATCAGGCCTGGGCTGGGGGCAGAACCAGTGATGGGGGGAAATGAGGGTCCCCTGCCCAGGCCTGACACCTCTGTCAGGCCTGGGCAAGGGGCCGATCCTGCAATTGGAGGGTGATGGGGGTCAACGCCTGAGGGCTCCCAGTATGTGAGAGGGGGCAGGCTGGGCTGAGGGACACTCCCCCCGACACACACACCCAGTGCACGAATTTCGTGCACCGGGCCCCTAGTAAATAATGTTTCAGCTAAATAATATCTGAAGAAACATGACTATTAAGATGTGATAAAGCTGAGTGGTGGTTACACTGTGTTCATTATTTTATTCTGTACATTTTTGTTTGAAATATCTGAAATCATTAAAAATAAAAGTACTTACTGTGGTAGGGAAGACATAACATGATTGTGGTTAGAGTACAATGATTGCTGTGGAAGTAGGCAAGATTCATGGACATTTTAATTTTACTTACTTTTATTTTTTTAAGATTTTTAAAAATATTTTTTTAATCTTTATTGTTCAGATTATTACAGATGTCCTTTTTTTCCCCCATAGCTCCCCTCCACCCAGTTCCCACCCCACCCCTTTGCCACCCCACTGTCTGTCTCCTGGAGTTGATAGTGGCCTTGTGTAGTAGGTGTCCTATAGGACCCAGTGGCTCAGCCTTCCCAGTCACCTGAGTTGGACACTGTTGGTGTACCCCTTTTGGGCTGTGTGCACAGTCTTGCTGTAGTTAAGCCTTGATTGCTGTTGGTATCACTGGGAGGAATTGACCTTCAGGCCAATTGGCTGTGAGGACCAGCTGTGTCTACAATGGAAGAGCTGCTGTGCAGGAGACACCTTGATGGGGCAGGACTTGCTCCAGTGGGGCTTTGGTGCTCACTGAGTCTGCCCCTTGTGTGTCACTTATGGATGTGAAGAGTTGTAATCTGGTATAGTCTCACACTGACTACTGGGTGCATTGGCTCTTGGATCTCCAAGGAGGTGCAAAGTCAGCCACTGCCTGGGGCCACCCAGCAGGAGCTACAGAGAGATCTGCAGATTCCTTCTCTTTGTATCATGTTTGAAAGTTCCCAGACGAGGCCCAGCTGTGAAGCAAGGCAGGCTGCTGCTGGTGCTGCCCTTGGGCCTTCTTTTGATAACTTTGGGGCTCCCTGACCCAATTGCAGCTTGTTTGACAAGTTTTGGCTGAGAAAGGGCAGGCCATTCATATGCAAAAGCCATTGTGCACAGCTTGGGTGGGGTTGTAAACTGGGTGGGACGGTGTCTCAGGGAATCTCCAGGGCAAACAGCAATGGATGCCTGTCAGCCCTGCACCGGGGAGGTCCCATAACAGGAACAATGACCATTTCAAGCATCTCTGTCTGGAAGAAAGCTGCCCCCCGTTCCTGCCCTGATGCCAGATAGTCCAGTTTCTTTCCGTACGTGTATGGGTCCCCAGAGTCTCGCCAGCACTGGAGCTCAGAGCAAGCAGGAGCTTGTATCTCCCTCCTGATTAAAACAGCACAGCTGGGGTGCCAGCCTGTTCCATGCCTCTGCACCTCCTACCAGTCTCAATGCACTTTCTTCTTTACCTCTCTAGTTGTAGTACTTCCACTCAGCCAGCTTTCCTGGGGTTCTGGATGACAGTTGTTCTGTATTTTAGTTGTAATTTTGTTGTGGTTGTGGGAGGCAGCAAGTACAGCTGTTTACCTATGCTGCCATCTTCAAGCTAACCCTTTTAAAGATTTTTAAATTGATTTTTAGAGAGAGAGGGAGAGGGAAACACTGATCAGCTGCCTCCTGCACACCCTCTACTGGGGATACAGCCAGCAACCTGGGCATGTTTCCTGTGGTGTACTGAACCAGCAACCTTTTCGTGCAAGGGATGTTGCCCAACTGAGCCACACCAGCAGAGTGATAATTTCATTTTAAAGATCTCATTGAAAAATGCAGGAACATACACACACAACACACAAGGACTGCTTCAAAAAGGATTTTAAAAACAACTGTCAGGACTGAAGGGTGTCCCCCAAAATGTATATACACTTTATGTATTTTAATAAACATCGCCTTTATAATTATTTAAAGTGTGTGTATACATTTTTGGGACTATATATATATTAAACATTTCACTAAAACTAGTTAATATGGACTTAACATATGGATTTAAAAATGTTAACATATTTAACATTTTTTGTACATATATTAAAAGAACACTAATTTTCAAACTTTCAGAGTTTATTTATTTACAAAGAAAAACATACAGAATGGTTCTAATAAACAAATCACCCGATTCCTACTTTAAAAAAATATACTTTTAAATTTATTTCAGAGAGGAAGGGAGAGGGAGAGAGGACAGAAACATCAATGATGAGAGAGAATCATTGACTGAGCCTGCAATCTGGGCATGTGCCCTGGCCAGGAATTGAACTGTGACCTCCTGGTTCGTAAGTCAACACTCAACCACTGAACCACACTAGTTGGGCCCAATTCCTAATTTTGCAGTGGAAAAATGTATATGATACACAATTGTGATGGCCTGTATTGATTAATTTTGCAAATGAAATTGACAAAAATGATAAAAATCTAAACTTTAGAGTGCTAATGTTGTTAAAAGGGATGTATATCTACATTTGTATAAATTTAGTCTATACCCATATAATTTCTTTTGCACCCTTTCCCAGTACGTTTGACTTTCATCGCCTCCTTGCTGCCCCATCTCTAGTGTTGTGGAGCACCTGTGGCCTAGTCCTTTGCCCCCCATAAATGTGCTAATCCACTGAGATGTACCTGAAAACACCAGATTCCAAGAAGGGGTGGGCACCTAGCACATGGCCTCAACTTCTACCAAGGAGAGGGGGGCCTGGATGTGTTCCCAGCCTCCATTCACTCCTTTACTTGTATTCCCACTAGGCCTGCTTTCATCCATAAGAGAGTCACAGGAAAGTGAGGGGCAGACTCTTTGTGCCACAAGATGACTGGAACCAGCAAATAAGTCTGGGCAATTCTCCATCCCTGGTGGTGCCGAGAACACAGGCAGGCTGGGCAGGGTGGGGCACTAAATCCACAGCCCAGGTGAAAGGAGCTGAGGTGGGGAAGCATTGGGAGCAACTGGGTGGTTGCTGTGGTCAGCAGTTCATTGGGCCCAACAGCACATCCCACCATTGAAGGTCTTGACCGGGCCACCCCACAGGAATCACTGGGTAATGGACATAAGGGGGCTCCCCTGGTCGGTACACGTGGTGTTTCTCTAGGCCAGAGCCCTAGGCATGGCTTCTCTGGGCTGTGTGAAAACCCCATCCCCAAGGGTTCTGCAGGTAAAAGGTGCCGACTCTGTCCTTACAGACAGTACAAGAAGGCAGGGCTGGTGTCCCTCCGACAAGGTCCCCAAAGAAAGATTGCGGGACTGAAGGATGCTGTTTAAGGACCAAATCTTACTCAGACCCCTTCTCAGTCCTGCCTTCCCCAAGCTTCTGAGTCCACCAGACTGGAAACTTTCTGAAAGAAATGCCTGGGGCCCTGGCTCGTTTGGCTCAGTGGACAGAGCGTCGTCCTGCAGACTTAAGGGTCCCAGGTTCGATTCAGGTCGAGGGCATGTACCTTGGTTGTGGGCACATCCCAGTAGGGGGTGTGCAGGAGGTAGCTGATCAATGTTTCTCTCTCATCCATATTTCTAACTCTCTATTCCTCTCCCTTCCTCTCTGTAAAAATCAATAAAATATATAAACAAAGAAAAAAAGAAAGAAAGAATGAATGAAATGCCTGGGAATCTTTCAGGACCAGGACCAGGTAAAAGAACGTCAGTAATGGTCAAAGAAATCCTTATCTAAAACTGTTGCTGTGCACTATGCCCCCACCTCAGGGCTGCACTGTCACCTCTGAACACGGAACCCCCCGGGGACAGCCTGTGTCCACCATGAGCCACTTCCTCCCACAGAAAACTGGTCACTTGTTCAAAGAGTAATATGCCCACCTCCTGGACCCCCGAGACTTTCTTTTCCTGGTCTCAGCTGTGCCATAAATTCTCTAAAACGATGTAATTAGGCCAAAAATGAATGAATGGGAGGATGGAACTCATTGGCTTCTGGGGGCCTCTTGGGACCAAGTCCTTCATATTCAATACCTACCACAGTGCCAAGACCATAATATGTGTTCTGTAACATTTAAATAATGGTTGCATGAAATTGAAGTAACAAGAAACTCAGAGCAGAAAAGCTTTCGGAGAGGGAAGTATGTGGCATGCACGGGGCAGGGCTGTTCTGTGGCCAGGTAAGCTCTGGAGCCCTTGCTACTGCCAGAATTTCTTCGAACCCCTCTATGTCTTTATATACAGAAGCCTTGGAGGTCTAAGTGACCCCACCACTTGGAGGGAAGTATCTAGGATGGGGTCTGTATCTGGACTATATGTGAGCGCGGAGAGGCAGGACAGCACAAAGGCTATGGGTTTCATTCTCAGTCTTTAACTTACAAGATCCCTCCAGGGGCAGATACTGAACCCAACCTGGCCGGGCCCTGCTGAGCCCCACCACTCAGGAGCAGACTCCAGTCCTGGCAGCTCCCCCGCCTTTCCCCCTCAGGGCCACTCACATTTTTTTACACAGATAATCCATGTTCATGGTTGAAAAATGTCACCATCACTCTTTATTGAACGCCAGCACAGCACCAGCGCTGTTCTCTCCAGGCAGTGGCATGTGGGCAAGGGGCTCCGACCCCCCAGCCGGGAAACAGTGGGAGCCTGGCCCCACCATCACTCTTCTAGGGCCAGCACCCTCCTCGGTGCCTGAGTTGCTCGCTCAGATGTGTTCAAACTCCTGTTCACAGTAGCCTACACTGAGGGGCTGGGCCTGGACACCTCGTCTGCAAGAGGACATGTAGAAACAGGATGACATCAGTCTTAGGCCCCAGCAACACCTTCACCACAACCAAGTATTCCCTTCCCATATTTCAGTGTGTCACAAACTGTCACTGTCTACCAGTATTACTTGGATTCTCACCTCCAGAGATTCTCACTTGGGGTGGGGCCAAGTGTTGGCAAGAATCTGCATTCTGGACAGGTGCTCCAGATGATTCTGATACAGGGACACCCAGGAACTTTGGGGAGCACCTCCCTATTTCTTTTAAAATTTATTTTATTATTATTTTCCAAATAATTGAAGACTATTTTATTATTCTGTGAAGATTAATAGTCCTAGTCAAACATTTCATTTTCAACAATAATCTGTTCCATCTCTAGAATCTAAAATGTATACATGCTTTTGCCATGTCTATAAGATACTACTGATTTTCAAAGGGATGTGAATTAATATTAATTTGGCAGCAATGTTTTGTTAGGTACTGAGCTTTTTTTTATTAAAAAATTTTAATGTTGACATAATTGCAGGTGTCCCCATTCCTCCCCCTTTGCCCACCTCCACCCACCCTTAAGTCCCCCTCCTTTGGCCTTTACCTATTTCTTTTGAAATTTATCTTATTTAAAATTTTTTATTGACTGATTGGCCCTCTGAGCCCCCCTTTAAGGGTCCTAAAATACTGTGAATGTGGTGGAGGGAGGGGACTGAGATGCTATCCAATCCATACAGGCATGAAAATCTGCCCTTAGTTCTCAGCCTCACCTCTAGGGATGACTCCTTCATTATCCAAACAAGCAATGTGCTTAGAGATGGCAGGGAACTAGCTCAGAGTCACCCAGCGAATTACAGACAGTCGAGACCTTGGCTCTCAGCCTGGGGTTCTGCTCTGCACTAGGCAGTATCCCTCAGGTCCTCAAGACCTAGTCAATAAATCGATCAGGGAAATAACCATCTTATATAGTCTTATCCCCAAAAGGGGCAAAGGGGGTCATAAGAGCCCAGTAAAGCACAGCTTAGTCTCTAAAGTTGGCCTGGTTCAAATCCTGATTCTAAGCGACTTTGGGCAAGTTCCTTAACCTTTCTGTGCCTCGATGCCTATCTCTAAAATGAGGATATATCTGCTAGATGGAGTTGTGGTGAAGACTCAACAAAATAATGCCTGTAAAAGGTTAAGCACAGTGTTTACCACCAGTAAGTCTCTACCAGTGTGTTAGCTATTATTGTGTTCTTTTCCTGTCAGTAAGAGGTCCCAACCCCCTGACCTGGGAACACCCCCCTACCCCAACCTCCTTGGGAAGGCCCAATAGCCTGCTTACCTCAGCAGCTCACAGCGGAAGTGTGCCAAACGTTTAAAGGCAAAGTCCGGGTCAGTCACCACCTTGTTGCTCCACAGCCTCTCAGCAACAGCCCCTGCTCTGGGCCTGGAGGAAAGGGGATATGCACCAGGTTTCCCTGGATTCCCTGCAAGGAGGTGGACACCCACAGGCTATTGCCTCTTGTGTAAGCTCAGGGCCAAGGGATATGACCACCTATTCAGAGCGACAACCTGGATGAAGGGCTCCCGGGACCTCAAGTTCAGCTCTGTCTTCATTAAATGTGATAAGTGGTCCCACTCTTCTCTCCCACAGACATGGGAACCAGAGCAAGTCTTAAAGGCATCATGTTACTGACAGTAGCGGCAGTGGCAGGTGTTGTGAGAATATCAACTCCATACCCACCCAGGCTTGGTGAGGCTGCTGAGGAGGTAGTCTAGGAAAGTCTTACTACAGGAATCATGGACTCCCATGCTGGATCCTGAGCAAATCATCTGTGCTCACCAGGCCTCAGTATCTCTCTCTGTCCTACATGCCTAATAGGTGTTGGAGAAGCATAGGTGGAAGTCAGGTGAGAGGTGGCTATTACTACAAACAGAAGGGTCACTGCAGTGCCCCCCTCTCAGGCCTGAAAGGAGGATCCTAGTTGGGGGGTGGTTAGACAGGATTGAGTCTGTGAGGGAGCCCCTATACCCACAAACCCAACTTCCATGTCTTCAGAAAACCCTTACCAGAGCCTGGGGACCAGGTTTGTGCTGTCCACATACTCTCCCCACATACAGGCCTCTCCACCAATCACCAGAGCCTTCTGCTCGGGACTACCTATGGGAAAACAAGCAACAACAGACAGCTCTAAGGTTCCCCTTCAACCACCTTCTCCTCAGATAGGTTGTTTCATCTCCTAACCTCAAATACCCAGCCCAGACGCTTCTGCCTTCCACCCTATGCCCAAGCCCAGCCTCGTTTGGTCAGTAAGGAGAGCACCCTGCTTTCACCTTCAAATGACAGGGGATCCACCCTGTAGAAGTCCTCCCAGTCAGGGCCATAACTTATGCGGTTCAGGTACCAGGGGGCAGAAAGCAGAGCGCGGAAGCCGGCTTCGGTGATCAGTGCCAGCTCCTTCATATAGCTTACTGGTACTTCTTCTCGCCATACCTGGATGATTGTGTCTGGCCGAACCTGTCACAAAGGCCAAAGGGTGGTAATGGCTAAAGCTGAGGAGGTTCCTGGGCCACATTTTTATACAGGCAACCAGACCAAGGGGTGTGTACTCCCTCTGCTTTCCAACAGCAAAGTACTTCTCTGTGACTCTGAACCACTGAGCTCCTAGCCCAGTGCAGAGGTCAAGGATTCCATAGGCCATAGGAGAGCTCCCTGCTGCTTCGTCCCCGTCTTTCTCCACACTGAGATGGTAATACTGGCTGTGAGCTAAGGGAGGCAAGCAGTAAGGCCCAGCAGACTCATTGGAATCTACCATGTCCGAGTCTCCAGATGTTTCTGAGGATGGGACAAGGTTCCCGTGGACCCCCGGCATGTGGAAGGAGGCTGGGATCTCATTGCTCAACAATGAAGAAGAGGGAAACCCTGCTTCCGCAGACCTGTAAGACCTTAGTCTAGACCAGCGGTGGGCAAACTTTTTGACTCGAGGGCCACAATGGGTTCTTACACTGGACCGGAGGGCCGGAACAAAAGCATGGATGGAGTGTTTGTGTGAACTAATATAAATTCAAAGTAAACATCATTACATAAAAGGGTACGGTCTTTTTTTATTTTTTTTTTTAGTTTTATTCATTTCAAACGGGCCGGATTTGGCCCGCGGGCCGTAGTTTGCCCACGGCTGGTCTAGACTCAGGAAGAAAAACCCAACCCATTAAGCCAGTCTTGGGAATCCAAGTTACCTAGCAGCAGAAATAACTCTTGATCAATCTGTAGTGAGGGAAGCTAGAGAGAGGCTCCAAAACCCACACCCAGATCTCTGCAACCTTTCTCGAGGGAAAGGAAGAGATGGCTCCTAGTGCTCTGAACATTAAAGCCTGCTCCAAATCAGGAGGACCAGGCCATGTAGGGAAGGGCTGGAAGACCAGAAGGAGGCACTGAAGGTGGTTCCTTCTCCTCCTGCCCCTGGCTCACCTTTACTTTATTATCAAACACCTCCTGCCACACCACGTAGCCCTTGCCATAGGCAGAGACGATGTCAAGCAGCCTGAAGAGTAAAGAAAGTGTCTGCTCAGCTCCGACAGGCTCTAGGCTGCGGTACCAGTGATCTGGGGGTTGAGCCTAGCTAGGAGCCCATTCCTGATTAAGCAGTGTCTTCCCTACTTTGGAAATGACCACGCCAAACCTGAAAATATAGGACAAGAGACTCTTTTTCAGGGGCTCAGAGTTGTCAAGAAGGACCTGGCCCTGGTATGGTCACCCATATGGGGTGACCCAAGGGACCCTGCCCGCCCTCCTTCCTTTCTTTCTCACGTCTGGATGTAGAAGGACTCCAGCTGCTTGAAGTCATTACCAAAGCCTTTCTTCTTCATAAAGGCCTGGACATCTGGGTTGGACTTCCTAAATCCCAAGAGAAAATGAGGATTAATTCTTTCACCATCCAAAAGCCTTCCAAAGCTTGGGGATTAGTCACCTGGCTTCCCACAACCTCCTTTTTCACCTGAAATAATAATCAACTGAGGATTTCAGAGACCCAAAATATGGAAGGTGTGGCTGAACAAGGCTGTATTAAGGGGGCCATTGATACAGGCTGAGAAAGTTTGAGCGTGGACCTGAACAGCTTTAAGTTCAAACTAAGAGAACACATATTGATCTCTCTGGACTGTGGCATGTAGCTCTCGAGGTCCTGACCTGGGGCTCTGGCACTCTGGATTCTGGCTTCCCTCTCTAACCTCCACCCTGGGCGTATATACTGTGTTTCCCCCTTACTATGTATTCTCTGTTCCAGTTGGCTACAAGTGTTGCTGCCACTCCCTTGCCCCACAATGTCTGTATTTTGCTCACATTTTCTCCTGGAAAGTTTTCCTCCTCTTCCATGTCTTGAAAAAACCAAACTACTTCCCCAGATCCAGCTCTAGTGCACACTTCTCAGAGAAGCCCCTCAACCTCTTTTGAGCTAAGTAGATCTGAGGATTTGGAACTTACAATTTAACACTGTCATCTATTAGTCTCAAATTCATTTGTGTCTTGCCTCTTCAACCAGACTATATTAAGCCTTCAAAAGCATAAATTATTTTTCCCTATCCAGGATTTTAACAAGACAATTCTGTACCTAGAGCTGGTTTTCCCATAAATATCTCAAAGATGTGACAAGAGGAAGGGAGAGTTTCACATTCACAGCCTTGCCAAAATCAGACAGGGCCTCTCTGTAGTTTAGAGGGGAAAGGCCCAAGACCTGAGCCATCTAGATTGAGACAGAATGCTGTCTCAGAGGTTAGTCCCTGAGCAGCACCTGAGATAGGTAGCCTGTCAGGGCCTAACCTCTATTCTGAGCAAGCAATTCATCAGGCTGAGAGGGGAATATCAAAGGGCTCATACCAGCAGGCGAAATCAACCTCATCTCCTCCAAGGTGAAGATAAAAATCCGGGAATACAGAGCTGACCTCCAAGAAAAATGTGTTCATGAACTCATAGGTACTGTTGAGAATGGGATTCACTGGTCCAAAGGTACCAGAGGGCTGAGACCCAGAGTAGCAAGGAGTCAATAATCCAGAGACACCTAAGGCAGTAGAGAACCCCACACAAATATCACAAATACATAGACTCCCATGCCCAGCCATAGATATAAGGACATTAAGTCACACTAAGTATAATAAACATTATACTCACACAGGTAGAAACACTCAGGGACTCAAAGACACTGGTAATCATGAGCGTTTAGTCACAATCAAAGAAATACACCTATATCCACAATCACAGACAGAGGGTGGTGTGTAGTCAAACTGTCAGCACACACACTCTTGCCTTGACACACTGCTTCCAGCAGGGGTCACCCTCACTCCCAAAGGCAGCTCTCATACTGCCTCTAGGAAAAGCAGAGAACCAATCCAGCCAAATAGGCAAAATCTTTCTTCCCACTCTAGAGCACCGCAATCTTCAAGGGATTCATTAAGACAAGGATACCTGAGAAGAATTTGCCCATATTTTAATAGTAAGAAGTGTTCTCCTTCGCCCAAAGTAAGTTCTGCCTAATTGCCAGGTGGAAGAGGTTGACAGAAAACATTCTTCCAGGAGAAGGCATGGCGCATCCAAGTGCTAATGCCCTAAAGCCCCAAGGAGGGGAGGACCAGTAGACTTCCTCCAACCCCTGAATTATTCTTACCTTGTCCCCAGGACAGAGTGTGGCCAGGAGTGTCAAATTCTGCCAATACACGGATCCCCCGAAGCCGTGCATATTCAATCACCTCCTTCACATCCTGTGCTGTGTAGATGTGTGTGGCAGGGTTGAAGGACCCCTGAAAGGCACAAGACATCATTAAGGATCTTATTTCCTGAAGGCTTATATATTAGTGGATACTAAAAATGCCTCCAGGACTCCCTGGATATCAGAAAATCTACCCACAGCCCTTTGGTATCAGGGACTATCTTCATAGAACTTATTCATAACTTCCCACAAGTTATCACATATATTGTTTTATTTGTGTGCCACAACACCAGTGGAGTGAACAAGGTAGGTATTATGCCCAGCTAACAGAATATAAACAAACAAACAAAAAGAAAATGAGACCAGAGAGATTATATCCTGAAGGTTACAGAGCAAATTTATGGCACAGCTTGGACTCAAACTCAGGTCTCCTGATTTCAAATCCAGTGCCCTTCCCACGTCAGTGTGTCCCTAAAACTGGCTAGGTAGGAGGAGAGCTAGTGTCCTTGCCATCGGCACCACAGCCAGGTTCAAACATCATCCCATAAACCTGGTTGGGGCGAAATCAAGACATACCTTTCTGGTGAGCTCTGGAAAAGCGAAGCTCTCGTATGGGAAGGAAGGGTCGTCGACCAGATGCCAGTGGAACACATTGAACTTATTGTATGCCATGGCATCCTGTAAGTCAGAGCATGCACTGTGAACTCACCAGATTTTCCAGACTCAGCCTCTAGCCTGGGAAGCTGGGCACACTGCCAGGCTGCTCCACACACCCTCAGCCAGCCCCAGCGTCCTGTTAAGTGTTAATAGGATCTATCAAACCTTCCCATCAGGGAGTGCCTGACATGGAGGGATGACCGGCATATTTCTTCTTTCCCCAGGGCACAGCCAAAGATGGCTGACAGAAACAGTGCCTCCTCTTTTTGAGATAATTTGTAGCTACACTGAGAGGAGGGTTGTAGTTATGTGGTCCCCTGGAGTCTTCTAAAAGCTCCCAAATACCCCGAAGACTAACACTTCCTCCTGCCATTTGTTCTGGGTATTAAACAAACAAGCAAGTAAATAAACAAACTGCTCCCAAACTGACCAGTATTTACCCAAATTGTGCGGTCTATTGTGAATTTAGTAGCCCCATAACCCATAAATCTCAGGAGCCAAGACTGATGGATGCCTCCACTCCTTTGATTCCATCAGAGGAGCAAAGGAAAAGACAGACACCTGAGTTGGATCAGCAACTGTCAGATAAGACTGCCCATCAAACTCAAGATAGTGAGAAACACCCCCAGTTACGGTTTTGGAACATCTCCTTCCTACGACCTTGTCGTAACTAAACTAAAGTTAGCTTTGCTGGTCAAAGAAGCCAATCCCAAAGCACCTTCTGCACCCCAGGAGACAGGCTGGACACTGGTCCATAGCAGCCACTGGGGTAGATTTAAATCACTCTTGTTATGTTTTTGAGTTTTAGAGCACATCATCCTTCACATTTTTCCGAGGAGTCCATAAAATTACTTATACTCTCTAACTCTTGAGGCATATGGCACCTGGGCTGTCCCCTGACCCATCACCCCAAAGAAGGCCTTAAGGCCTGGGTACCAGAGTGTCCAGGATGGTAGGCAGTGGGAGATAGTGCCGAGATGTGTCCAACAACAAGCCCCGGTGAGGGAAGCGAGGGAAGTCCTCAATCTCCGTCTTGTTGATAAAGAACTGTGTGGACCAAACAGTAAACATGTCAGGATTCAAAGGGAACTCACTATGGGGGGGAGGGGGGTTGGGTGAGGTGGGGGGATGAGGAAAAGTCTCCCAAGATCTCTGAAAAGCCACCCTGTGACCATGCTGCAGGGTGTCTCCCCACATGTCCCACCGCTCTACCCCAATGACCATAAGCAGGAACCTGCCCAGAGAGCAACTGCCCCAGGCTAGCCAAATACAGCTGTCCCACAACCTCAGCCTGTACGGTCTGCATTTTCACTATTAATACGCTGTTTTCTTCAGAGCGGTGTGTAAGTCTCAAGTCATCCTATATAATAAAAGGCTAATACGCAAATTTTCCCCTCAACTGGGAGTTCGACCAGATGGCAGGGCCAGCCAAGCAACTGCCCGCAGCCCCTCCCCCTGGCCTGCCCTCCCAATCTCCCCGCCCCCACCCCGATTGGGGGTCGGGCAGGCCAACCAACAATCGGGCAGGCTGGCTGGGCCCCACCCATGCACGAATTCATGCACGGGGCCTCTAGTTACTAAATAATGACTCCGAGGAACTAAATTACTGTGACTCCAAACAGGCCAAATCTACCGAACCAGTTTCCGCGCTGTACACTCTTGCTGGGGCCATTTCAAGCCTCCAGGACTTTGTCTTACAGCAAAGTAAGATTTCCAGGACTATGGACACTAGGAGCAAACCCAAGATTTAAAGGAGCCCTGTTAAGTGTTAATAGGATCTATCAAAAAGAGGGCCCACACTTACCGTGCCCTCAGGAGATCTCCAAACAAGCTGGCTAAAAGTCTCCAAACCTACAGGAAGTAAAGAGGCAGAATAAAGACTTTGGGAGGTGGGAAAAGGTGGATCCATTTGGAAGGTGCCCTGTGTGGCAGGGGATGACGTCGGGGAAACAAAGTTAAAGTGGTTGTAACGGAGGCTTGATGATTCTCAACACTATGAAAGGGGGATATTAGGAAGCCAGTATCAATTTTTACTCTATTTTATTTTGGAAGGTGGCTATGTAAGGGGCTTTAGTGCCCCTTCTAGAAACACATTAACCCTAAAAACCTACACCCCTCCTACACATATTTCCAAAGGTGTGAACTCACAAGGTTATTAAAAAGATGTGTGCTTGTAAGGACAGATGCAGGGATAGTCAACCTGCAAGAGGTTAAGGCTTTCCAAAGATAATACTCAGAAGAGCTAAGGGAGCTGAGAAAAAGAGTCCCCAGTTTGCTGCCCCTTCACATCTCCCAGACTGAACTGTGAAGACGAGATCATAAGCTTGATTTCCAAGATACCTGGGTCCACATCTGGACCTACAAGAAATCATCCCCCTTTCCTCCTCGGGGCTTGAGAAGAGACTCAGCTAAATGGGTCTGAGGTGTAGCAGGCAGCAGCCACCCAGTCGACAGGACACAGGCTCCTAGATTCTGGCTAGGCCCAAGGGCAGGCAAGTTGAGTCCAGAGCATTGTATATTCTCAACAGCTGGAGGCCCCACGAAGGAATCCCAGAGTCTCAAATTTTCAGAATGAGAGAATCCATGGTCACTCAGCACCTAATTTGAGGCAGACTGCTAGGATACTGTTTGGCTTTCCTCCACTCTGACTCTGATGCCCAGCGCTCTGGAGTCCCAGATTTCCCCTAACTGACCAAAGTAATCATTAGCATTTGCACAAAAGGTACAAGAGGGCGGAAAGGGAGTTGGCATGCTGTTTCTCCAAAACATAGGAGAGGGGAGAGGCGAGGAAAAGGAATAAAGACAAACCAAACCCAGGTTTGGAATTCTGTGAGAATGTCCCTCATCCTTTACTAGCAGATGTTTTAACAAAAGTAGAGGTATTTGGCTAAGTCTGTATCTAGGGACCAATTCCTTTTCAGTAAACCAAGAGGAAGGGCATTTTTTTTTAACATTTATTTCTTTGATATAGTTTTCCTTTTTATAAAACCTGGCCAACTGTGTATCTTTAATGCGAGCTGGACAGGCAGTGTTTGTGGTAGAGTTGCCCCTCTCCTCAGCTACCTGGCCCCACTGGCACCCTGAACAGCAGCCTGCAGGGTCTCCCATTGTTTCCCCAGAGCACCCGCCCGGGGGAGCTGCTGCCACTCACAGGTAAAACCCATCAACTTCCAGGGAAAGCTGAAGGAGAACACTCTTTTCCAGGGGGATGGGGGAACATGCCACTTGCCCTCTACAAAGAAAGCTTCTTAAAATGCAGGTATGCGGGTAGTCGCTGCTTCCCCAGTCCTGTCCTCCCACCCCACCAATGCCAACTGTCCCACATCACTGCCGGTCTCTCTCCCAGCATCAGCCCCACCTTGTTACCTCGAAGAGCTCCCCAGACGGTCTCAGACAGAAGGAAACACTGCTCATTGTTTATGGTCAGGGTGTCTGGAATGACAGAAATGACCCAACGTGGTTAAAGAATTCTACTCTCAGATTACATACCACATGTTCTGTACAAATCCTTGGATTAAAAGACAACAGCAAGATCACTTTCTTTTTCTTTCAAAGAGGAGACATTCCCAGAGCAGGGCAATTGCAGGCGGCCAGGCTGGAGCCAGAGTCGAAGGGTGGTTACCTAGGGGCTCTGTAGACCCTAGGAGATGACACATGACGAGGGTCAGGCTAGAGCAGAGTCCTCCACAAGCCAACACCTGCTTGAGGGTCAGTTTCTCCCCCAAGAAACATGAACTCCTGCCAGCCTTTAGCTGGAAGTATGAAGTCACCTGCTGGCAAAGGGAACAGTGATGCTCGGGGGGGCGGGGGGGGGTGAGTCCAGGGTTCTGATGTTCACAAAGACTTTGTAACCACCCTCCTTTCCCCAGGCTTCAGCTACCTCATCCAAGAATGTGAGGAAGAAGCCAAGACTTGAATTTCACTTTGGAGACTGAGAAGTGCCCAAATGCTGCTGATCAGGAAAGACAGGAGGCAGTTACAGGACTGCCTCATCTCAATTCAAATGACCAAAACTCCTCCTCTTTACTATGTAGGATCTCTTAGACAATATCAGCAAAGTATACACATATTCCTAAAATGGCAAAAGAATTATGCTCAGTCCAGAAGGTAGGCGTACTCTGGGACTCAGTGAACAGCCAGTGTGACCGTCCAGTCAGCCTGCAGACACTGGTTAGAGGGCATAGGAAAAACTCACCGTTTATGGCTCTGGGCACTTAGTCCTCGCAGGCATGGATAGCTCCAGGCCTAGCCTCAGCAGTTTAAGCCAGGCCACCCAGAGCTCCAGCTCCAGACAAGTGCTTGCTCTTCTAGAATGGGAACAGGGTACTTACAATTCTCCACTGACTCCAAAGAAGGAAGCTGCTCACATCCAGGAGTGACTACAAGGATAACCAGTGACTGCTTCTCCAATGTTTGCTGTTCTCCTGCAAGGACAGTGTAACTTAATGTGGCTGACCTGCCATCTGAGGCAGCAGGCAAAACCAAAGACCAAAGGAGGGTTCCTAGCTCTAGTCCCTTCAGTTTGCCTGCCTGTGGCAAGAGGGGAGGCAGAGCAGGGCATGCACCCTTGGCACATGCGCTGCCTAGTCACTTGTGTGACTTTCATTTTGGTTGCGCTCCCCTCTCTCCCCAGTGACCCACCCTGACCATGTATGAATGATCTGGGGTCAGCCCTTTGTAACCAGGACTATAGATTTCTGGCTTACTACAGTCTAAAGACACAGTTTTAAGGCCCTAGCAACTGCTTTGAAACTAGAGGCAGCTCTAGAGCACTGCTACTCAAAGTATGGTCTGTGGGTCAGCTGCTGATCTGTACACTGTGTTACTGGTTGGTCACCAGACAGGAAGCTTACATGATGCCAGAATGTAAATCAATGATGTCAGAACAAACACACTGTTAGTTCTAACATTTTTTTCATAGCAAGGTCTTGATGAAGGGAACAGTTTCACATTCTGGTATGTATGCTTCCCATCTCATTGCAGACTGGCACTTGACGTAGCACTGCTCTCGAAGGCTCCAGATGAAGACTTTCCAACCTTGTAAGATGGGAGCTAATGGGAGCAGATGAAGACAAGGGGATCTCCTATGCAAAGGAGGCCTGAGATGATCCAGCTGGTGTCCCAGCAACGGCATATGGTCATCAGCCCATTCTGCTTCCTTCCCTCCTCTTCTCTACCCAGGTTCTTTCCCAACAGTGGAAAGCCACGTAGTCTGAGCCCAACATGCTATCGCATAGAGTCTGACAAACCCAGTATACGCTGAAAAAAAGACAAAATTCCAATGCTGTCTCTTCTCACCCTCCTACTAGTTCTTCTCTGTGACCTTCAGTACAATTGTGATTGCACTGTCCCAAGCCTGAGCCTCAACCAGTTAACTGCCACGCGTCCAAAATGGAAACCATCCTTGTGTCTATAGATGCTTATGGCATACAGAAGGTCAATGAACTCTCTCTCTCTCTCTCTCTCTCTCTCTCTCTCTCTCTCTCTCTCTCTCTCTCTCTCTCTCTCTCTCTCTCTCTCTCTCCTTTCTGGGGCCACATGCATTCCCACTGGCACCGCAACATCTATGATTCCTACGGGACTACATAGCCAGGGACAGAATGGCCTGGCAGAGGCAGGGAGAGAGAATCCAGAACCAAGTTGGAATACCAAATGTTATTTGTCTCTAGACAGAAGGAACCCAAGAGCCTTGAACCATCTCAGGGAAAGCTTGCTCACCCCTCCAGAGCATGACCACCTGGCTGCATCTGAGCTCTCTGGTATGCCAAGAAGGAACAATAAGGGGCCCTTTCCAACCATCCTGAACGAAAAGATTCTCTTCCCTCCCAGTGAACAGCCTGTATCCTCACTCTAATACCTACCTAAACTCTGCAGGGAAAAGGGAATTTGAGGTTACCCTGGGCCAGGCCAACTCACAACTCCATTTTAAACCCTAAAAACTCAACCCCATAAACACAGAAGGACAATCAGGCTTTCAGGGCCGGGACCAATCTCAAAGGAGGACTCAACTGAGAGGTGGTGGTGAAGAAACTATAAAAGATTATTCCTCCTTAAACTATGCCTTCATCCTGTACCTCCTTGTCCCCACTCTGTCACATATCTCAGAGCCTCAATATCACTATGTGGAGAGTGCATCTGCCTATCTATCCAGGCAGCCTTCCCAAGGAGGGCAAAGTCATTACTTTAGTATTAATCCTCTGAATCTCACTCAAGCTACCAAACAGGAGAAATCACAAATAATCTGTATGCAACTTCCATGGTCACTGTCCCAGGGACAAGAGAGGCTATACAAACGCCAGGTTTATCTGAATTATTACTTGAAGACAAGAAAACAACTAATTTTTCTTGTTGTTGCTCTATCTTATTTTTTTAAAACACATCTGCACTCTACTCTCTAAATCCATAGTCATTTAACACAGTTCCTCATGTTGTGGTGACCCCCAACCATAAAATTATTTTCATTGCTACTTCATAACTATAATTTTGCTACTGTTATGAATCATAATGTAAATATCTGATATGCAGGATGTATTTTCATGGTTACAAATTGAACATAATTAAAGCATAGTGATTAATCACAAAAACAATATGTAATTATATATGTGTTTTCCGATGGTCTTAGGCGACCCCTGTGAAAGGGGTCACGACCCACAGGTTGAGAACCACTGTCCTAACCTTTCATATCACTGGTTATGTGATTCAAACCCTCCCCTGGCAGACTCCTATATAGGAGGAACAAGAGAGCCAGAAAATAGCCTTATACAACTCCCATACAACTTTCTTAGGCATTAAACCCTCAGGACAATGAGGTTCTGGCCCTCATCAAATAATCTCAGGAACAAAGCCTCTGTCTGTTGACCACAGAGATAGAGTTTTGGCCACACTAGAGATAACATCTAGACCTCAGTTGTGTTTCAGCTCCAGGCCCAGAAAAGCAGCAAGGCCAACAGGGGTGCCATCATGGCTGACAGCAGGATCAGCTGTGATGTCTAATGACCCCCTGTCATGGTACTGACCAATCAGTGGAGACCACGACCCTAATAGGACACACCTGGAAAAACTGATGAGCTCCTCTGCCTTTAAAACCCTTCAGATTAAGAACCCAGCATGGCCTTGGCCAGTATGGCTCAGATGTTAGAGTGTCGGCCTGCTTATCGAAGGGGTCACAGATTCCTCCTCTTCCTCTTCCCCTCCTTTCCTCCCTCCTCCTCCTCTTCTTCCTCTCTTCCCTCAAGGTATATACCTTTGCTTTCTTTCTCCCTTGGCTTAGGAAACACTGCTCTCTCTTGGTTTTCCTTCTAACTTCTTGAATATGCTTCATCATTCTTCTTTTTTTCACCAATGTCTATGTGTTGGTGTTCCCCAAGTCATAGACTACTCTTTTTCTCCTCAGTTATGCTCTCTCTGGACAATCCCATCCACTCCCACATAGGCTGATGACTTTTTTTTTTTTTATTGCTTAAAGTATTACAAAGGGTATTACATGTGTCCTTTTATTCCCCCGCCCTTGACAGTCCCCTAGCCTCCCCTACCCCCCAGTGTCTTATGTCCATTGGTTATGCTTATATGCATGCATACAAGTCCTTCAGTTGATCTCTTACCCCCCTCCCTCCTGCCCCCCAACCCTCCCCGGCCTTCCCGCTGCAGTTTGACAATCTGTTTGAGGCAGCTCTGCCTCTGTATCTATTATTGTTCAAAAGTTTATAATGGTCTCTATTATCCATGAATGAGTGAGATCATGTGGTATTTTTCCTTCATTGACTGGCTTATTTCACTTAGCATAATGCTCTCCAGTTCCATCCATGCCGTTGCAAATGGTAAGAGTTCCTTCCTTTTTACAGCAGCATAGTATTCCATCATGTAGATGTACCACAGTTTTCTAATCCATTCATCTACTGATGGGCACTTAGGCTGTTTCCAGATCTTAGCTATGGTGAATTGTGCTGCTATGAACATAGGGGTGCATATATCCTTTCTGATTGGTGTCTCTGGTTTCTTGGGATATATTCCTAGGAGTGGGATCACAGGGTCAAATGGGAGTTCCATTTTCAGTTTTTTGAGGAAACTCCATACTGTCTTCCATAGTGGCTGCACCAGTCTGCATTCCCACCAGCAGTGCACGAGTGTTCCTTTTTCTCAACATCCTCTCCAGCACTTGTCGTTTGTTGATCTGTTGATGATAGCCATTCTGACAGGTGTGAGATGGTACCTCATTGTTGTTTTGATTTGCATCTCTCGGATGATTAGTGACGGCTGATGACTCTTAAACCTTAATTTGTATGCCAACCCTCCTGAAGCTCTAGACCAGTGGTTCTCAACCTTCCTAATGCCATGACCCTTTAGTACAGTTCCTCATGCTGTGGTGACCCTAAATTGAACATAATTAAAGCATAGTGATTAATCACGAAAACAATATGTAATTATATATGTGTTTTCCGATGGTCTTAGGCGACCCCTGTGAAAGGGTCGTTCGACCACCAAAGGGGTTGCTACCCACAGGTCGAGAACCGCTGCTCTAGACTCATACACCTCTGCTCAAATGTCTCAAAAGCACCTCGAATCTTAAATACAAAACTGAACCAACTCTTCATTCCTTTTCCTGGCTGATCATCTCTCTCAGTTTGAGAACAGCACCATCTATTAAATCAATAGATCATAAACCCAGACCATAAACCTCCTCCTCCCCCTACCTTTTTAAGTAGATCTCGTTAATTCATTCAATATTTACTGTCTGTCTACTATGTATCAAACACTGTGTTAAGCACTGAAATTACAACTGTGGAAAAGAAAGATCCAATTAAGTCTTATAACTACAAATCCTTATTATCACAACATCATCACCATCTTCCCATTTCCATTGGTCAATGCCTTAATTCAGCCTCTCATAAATTCTCACCTGGATGACTATAAAAAAATCTCCCAGGTGGTCTTTCCCTGCCTCCATGTATACCCCATTTCAATCTACTATCCTTTGTGATTTTTTTTATTTTTTTTAATTAAATCTTTATTGTTCAGATTATTACATTTGTTCCTCTTTTTTTCCCCCCCATAACTCCCCTCCTCCCAGTTCCTGCCCCACCCTCCGCCCTCACTCCCCACCCACTGTCCTCATCCATAGGTGCACGATTTTTGTCCAGTCTCTTCCCGAATCTCCCACACCCCTTCCCACCCCCCCCCCAAGAATAGTCAGTCCATTCCCTTTCTATGTCCCTGATTCTATTATAATCACCAGTTCATTCTGTTCATCAGATTATTTATTCACTTGATTCTTAGATTCACTTGTTGATAGATGCATATTTATTGTTCATAATTTGTATCTTTACCTTTTTCTTCCTCTTCCTCTTCTTAAAGGATACCTTTCAGCATTTCATATAATCCTGGTTTGGTGGTGATGAACTCCTTTAGCTTTTCCTTATCTGTGAAGCTCTTTATCTGACCTTCAATTCTGAATGATAGCTTTGCTGGATAAAGTAATCTTGGTTGTAGGTTCTTGGCATTCATCACTTTGAATATTTCTTGCCACTCCCTTCTGGCCTGCAAAGTTTCTGTTGAGAAATCAGCTGACAGTCGTATGGGTATTCCCTTGTAGGTAACTGAGTTTCTTTCTCTTGCTGTTTTTAAGATTCTCTCTTTATCTTTTGCTCTTGGCATTTTAATTATGATGTGTCTTGGTGTGGTCCACTTTGGATTCCTTTTGTTTGGGGTTCTCTGCGCTTCTTGGACCTGTAAGTCCATTTCTTTCACCAGGTGGGGGAAGTTTTCTGTCATTATTTCTTCAAATAGGTTTTCAATATCTTGCTCTCTCTCATCTTCTGGCACCCCTATAATTCGGATGTTGGTACGCTTGAAGGTGTCCCAGAGGCTCCTTACACTATCCTCGCATTTTTGGATTCTTTTTTCATTTTGCTTTTCCGGTTGGGTGTTTTTTGCTTCCTCGCATTTCAAATCATTGACTTGATTCTTGCGCTCCTCTGGTCTGCTGTCGGGAGTCTGTATAATATTCGTTATTTCAGTCCGTGTATGCTTAATTTCTAGTTGGTTCCCCAATATAAGATCGAGGGTCTCATTAGTTTTCTTGTAGATCTCATTAAGTTTATCGGCGGCTTCTAAACAGTTCTTGAGAGACCTTAAAAGTGTGGTTCTGAACTCTATATCTTCCATTGACAATTTTGTCCTGTTTCTTTGTCTCCGCATTTTGTTATGCTTCCTTGGTGCACCCCCTAGTGGTCTTTGTTCGCAGTCTTATAGTTAAATCTTGATTGTTGTAGCTAATTCCAGGGAGGGTTTGACCTCCAGGCCAAGTGGCTATGAGAATCAGCTGTGTCAGCAGTGAGAGAACTTCTGTCCTCTAGGGAGGTGCCAATCTAGCCTTTGCCTGAGGCTATCCGGCAAATGCCTCTGTGCAGGGCTTGGGCGGAGCGGGTCGCACAGGATCAATAGGGTGGGCTGGAGAGAGCAGTTATGGCGGCTCTCAGTCCTGTCCCCAGGGGCTCTGCCTCTCTGAGTCCCAGCACCCGCTGCAAAACTCAGAGAGAAAGCTGCACTCGCTCTGACCGAAGCCAGACAGTCCCGCTTCTCCCGTTTGAGTCTGGGTCCCTAAAGACTCGCCTGTATCTGGAGCTCAGAGTCTGCGACTCCCTCCCGATTGAAAACAACAACCGTGCCCTCCGCCGCCAGCTCGCTCCGCGCACTCCGCACCTCAGAATTTGACTTCAGCACTGCACCTCCTCTGAGTGTCCGTATGCGTTTCTCTTTCCTCCTAGTTGTAGGACTTCCACTCAGCCAGCGTTCCTGTGGTTCTGGGTGATGTCCCTTCCGTTTTTTGGTTTCACTTTTGAAGTAGTTGTTCAAAGCAGCAAACTCCGGCGTTAACCTATGCCGCCATCTTGGTTCTCCCCTTTGTGATCTTTTAATATGAAAATGAGATTATGACAATCTCTGCTCAAAGTCCTCCAATGGCTCCCATAGCTTTCAGGATAAAGTACAGAATCCACTGGATGACAGTAAGAACTCCAGCCGTGTCTTTCTCTGTTGTAGAAACTCTGTATAGAAACTCTCACAGTAGCACAATGAACTCTTTACAGAACCCTGAATACCCCCAATTTTCTCCATACTTTTCTTTGCACACATTGCTTTTTCCAATTGAAACAAATTTGCATTGCTTCCACATCTCACCTGATTAAGAAACAGCGCTGGTTTTCCTTTTATAAAGCTTTGCTATTAGCCCCCCTCCCTTTCCTAAGAGACCGTCCTATGTGATCACGAATCAATACATACATACATTTTCATGACATTTATCTTAATATACGTTGTTTGTCCATTTCCTCACTGAGGCTGTGAGTTCCTCAACAGCAGGGACCAATCTCAGAGTCTTTGTATTCCCAGTACCTGACACAATAAATATTTCCTGAAAATAATGAATGATGCTAGAATTTAAAAATGCATACTTAATGTTATCTATGCATAATGATTATGCTACATGATAATCAGGTATAAATGACAGACAGTTAATGTAGAGATTGCTTTTATACACCCAAACCTAGTATTTTGGGACTGGGGTGCAGATGGTAAGAAGATACACAGGCATACAGAAAGTACCTTTTTAGACACTGCTCTGAAAAGGGGTCCTAAATCTAAAGATTCATGACTTTTCACTTTTCTGGACAGAACAACTCATTGCTACATTAGGTTATCTGGAAACTCTGTCTTTACCTCAATGCACAATAGCCTCTCCTTCCACCAGCCCTTCTCCTCCCTCAATCAAAACATTTCTAACGTATCAATGTGTTTAATTCATAGAATCTTAGCAGCATGGAGAAAACACATTCATTTTGGTTATAAATTGGCATTTGGTTTGGTTTCTGGAGCGGAAACTAGGAAAGTCAACCCAGCCTTTGGCACCTTCCCACTCTTTCAGGTCTACCCAGCCCTATATGTCCTTGTACTTGCCTAGGCTGGTGCCAATGTTACTGGTTCTCCACGTCCACTTTGTCCCCCTCCCTCTAACCCCTTTATATACATAACATCCAGGCTTCCTTTCCGGATACTCAACCTAATAAAAACCCTTGAAATAATTCATTTCCCACTCATTTTTTTATTCCAACCAAAATATATTGAGCACTTACTGTGCATCAGGAACTATGCTAGGTGCTGGGCAGTTAAAAAGAAAAACAAGCCCTGGTCCCTGCCCTTGAGGAGCTCACAGTCTAGTGGGAGAGACAAATACAAACAACAGTTACAAAACAGCGTGATAAGGACTACAGTAGATATTATAGCTATCTCCAAAAAGGGAAGCAGGCTTAACCTTGGAGGGAACCTCTGCCCAGGAACCTTGAACCCCGAGTTGGTGTTTGCCAGGCCATCAAGAGGGGATGAGGTACTCCAAAGCCTGGGAAGCAGTTAGTGCAAAAGTACACTGGTGTGGGTAGGGAAAGAGGCAAGGCCACCCCTGTCAAACTTCTTATCCCAGTAAAGCAGGAGTCTGAGAAGCCAGCTGCCTGAGCCTGGAGCCCCTCCATAGTGCTGCTGAATTCAGTTTGGACCATGGTGCATCCTCCCGAGTCCCAAGATTGTGCATCCTCCAGAGACGTCTAATTCCTACGCAGAAGTGCAACTGGTCCAGACCACAGATGAATCCTGGATGCTCTTCCTTCCGTCTTCTTTTGTAAGTTGTAGTTAAAAGTTTTCTTTTCCCCTCTACTTTTAAAACTTGATGCATTCTCCTCCTCTTCCCCTATGACCCCATTGAAAACATCTCCCTATAATTATACACTCCAAGAGATAACCTGGTTAACATATTGCACAGTGTTTCAATTTTTGAAAAGACAAAGATTATTAATTTTTAAAACAAAAAGAGAGCCTAATACATATTAGTAACTTTTTTTCCACTTACAAAAATGATCTGCAAATCTTTTAATATCAACATATATAAATCTACATCACTTGTAGATGCTGAATAGAATCCCATTTTTGAGATCCACTTCAAAGATTTAAAGTCCTAACTTCTCTCCTCTTTGTTGACATCTGGACATTGAAGTTTTTGACATTATAAACAACATCTAGTAAATAGTTGTGTGTATCCTTTTTAAAAAGTGTTTGTGAGAGATTTCTGTAGGAAAATTCCTAGAGGTGAAAATGTTAAGCCAAAGATATGAAAGATTTTTGTTTTGATACTGCCAAATTACTCTTCCAAAATTATTGCACTGATTTATATCTGAACCAACATATGTGGGCCCATCTCTTCAAATCCTTCCAAAACTAGACTGTCTCAATGCTTTTTCATTAGGGCCAGCCTGATAAATATATCATTTTAAAATTTGTATTTCTTTAATAATGAATAAATTTGAGCACTGCTTTGCATTTACTGGCTGTATTCTTTGTACTTTTTTTGGTTAATTTTCTTTTATTGATTTGTAAAGGTCTTCCTAGATTTTAAACTTGTCTTCTAAGGTTGCAAATATTCACTCTATTTTGACTTTCTTTCTTTCTTTCTTTCTTTCTTTCTTTCTTTCTTTCATTCATTCATTCATTCATTCATTTATTCATTCATTCATTCATTCATGTTCATTTTCACCTGAGGATGTTTTTTCATTGGTTTTCAAAGAGAATGGAAAGGAGGGAGAGAGGGAAGAGGAAAGACAGACAGAGAGAAACATCAATGTGAGAGAGACACATAGATTGGTTGCCTCCCGTCCGTGCCCTAACCAGGGCTGAGGACAAACCCACAACCCAGGTAATCAAACCCGGGATCCTTCTGTGCAACGGCCAACACTATCACTGAGCCACACCGGCTAGGGCATGACTTTTATTTTTTAATCTTATGGGTTATTTTACTTTACTTTTATACAGTAAAATCTGTTCATTTCTTCCTTTATGGTTTCCTTTATTTGCTGGCTTAGCAAGTCCTCCTCTACCCCTAGGAGTATATGAATAGTCTCCTTTATTTCCTTCTAATATTTTTATGGCATACCTTTTATCTTTAGATCTTTAACCCACCTGGAATTTCCTTTTGTGATTGATATGAGGTAAAGATTTAATTTTTTTCTAAATGGATAATAAGCCATCCCTACCCATTTATTGACGAATCTAGCTTTTCACTTTTAATTGGAAATTCACCCTTTATCACATATTAAGTTCTCATGTATATATGAACTCTTATTTATTTCTGGAACTTATTTTCTTGGCAACCTTACAGGCAGGGAAATCTACCATGTCATATTTCTATCACCTTTTGTCACTCTGCCCAATATATAATTGCCTCTGCTCATTTTTGGACCCACACTCCCATTCCTGTAAGTGTTTGCTCTCCTCCACAAACCACCTGCACTACATGTCACCCATTCCCACAAACCTTCTAGAATCTTGTTCCATGGTTATTTAACTATCAAATTATTAGTCTTTTCTACTTCCTCCTTAACAGAAGTTGGCTCTCCTAGGAATGCTGCCTCTCCTACAAGTCATTCTGAGGCAGCTCCTTCTCAATCCTCGGGTTGGGATCTGGGGTTGCTGTCAGGCCTTTTAGCATCAAGTGAAAACAAAATAGAACAAAATAAAAACGCGCCTGACGTGTGGCTCAATAGTTGAGCATCATCCTATGAACCAGGAGGTAACGGTTCAATTTCGGGTACGGGCATATGCCTGGGTTGTGGGTTCAATCCCCAGTAGAGGGCGTGCAGGAGGCAGCCGTCAATGATCCGCTCTCATGATTAATGTGCCTATATCTCCCTCTCCCTTCCTCTCTGAAATCAATAATGTATTAAAAAAACAAATCACAAAAAAATGCTCTTCTGTGGCTCATGCCATCCAGCTGTAAAATCTTGAGCCTCTCCTTGTCACAACAGCCTGCAACTTCCTGGTTACTTCTTTATTTACCCAAGACTTTGGATCTTCCTCCCCATCCTAAAGCTTGCTATTATCCCAGATAATTTTAATACTCAAGAGGAAGAACTAACCCACATTCTGGCTTAGGAGTTATCCAACACCTTTTTCCTCCTCACCCCCACCCCCACATGGTCATCTTTTGGAAATTCTTGTCCCCTGGAAGTGCTCCAACTCATTCTCTCAAGCTTCAGTACCATGTAGCTGTTTGCTAGAAACTAGACACCTCACACTTAACAGGTCCAAAATCAAACTTACTTTTTATTATTCTCACCCCACTTCTAGCCTCTTAATCAGTATCTGTCTCTTTTCATTCCATCCTTCCTCCCTTCCCTTCCTCTCCTGCTGTTTTCCATCTTTGTCAATGGCAGCAGAAGACATTCAAATTGCTACATCATAAATCTGGAGTGTTTCTCAGATGATTTGCGTCTACTTCTCTAGCTTCAGAAACTGCTGGCTCACCCTGGAAATGTGTGCTTCAACCATACTGACCTCGAGTTCCTTGAATATGGCATGAAAGCTTCTTTCCTGAAGGCTTTTCCCACATGCAGTTCTTTTTATGTGGATTACTACGTCCACCTCCACCAACTCCTACTTTCAGATCTGATTAGACAGCTCTTTATGGAAGCCTCTCAAATGTACCTACAAATGCACACACACACTTGGGTCAGGTGCTCCCAAAGCACATTGTACCTCAATTATCAGCAAAAATCACACTTCTTTGTATGTCTGAATTCCCACTTCCAGAGACTGTAAATTCTTTAAGGAGGGGGGCAGTTCAATTAATATTCTTTGGACCAGAGCTACTGAAAAACTATAGTTGCTTAAAATCCTACTGGTACTAAGATAGATGGAAGGAAAGAAGCCAGCCAGAAATACTACCGGAATATTGATAATGATGGGCCAGGTATCAAAATATTCATAGCCTGAGTGCTATCAATTAAATAATTAGATGTTAGAAGTAATTAACACTAGAGTGTGATTCAAATCGCTATTTGGTATAATACTTGATGAAGACACTTACGAGTCGATTGCCCCACAATTGTACAGTAAAAAGAGCACAATATCTGCAGACAACAGGCCTGACTGGAATTTTTGCTCTGCTCCTGCCAACTGTAACCCTGGACATGTCATTCAGCCTCTGTGAGGCTCAGTTCTGAAGGATGGAGATAATACCAACCTCATAGAATTGTTATGAAGATCAAGGGCATAGTATACAGCAAGTGCCAAACATTCAACAAATGCTAGTTTCTTTCCATTTTCTACTTCCATTTTCCCCATAGGTCAGGGGCTGGGGGCCTTGTGGGATAACCATACCATTAGCAGCAACTTCCCCAAGGGCATTTCATGAACTTCTTTCAGAGGCCTGAAGGCTCCATGACTGTGTGATGCCACCTTGTATAACAAACAGGCTGACACTCAACATGTAAGAGGAACATAAGCTTGGAACTCTGAATCTGCTTCAAACTAGGACTGTGGCCCCAGTCAAAAGATCAAAGCTACTAATGTGGGATCCCAGTACTGGTTACCATCAGGACAAAGTCAAACAGGACAGAATTAAAAACTTTTCATCCAGTGTACCTGGTAAGCCATTTCCCTTGCTCCCATTCCAAAGCTTTACAAAAGGGGAAGCTGCTTACTGACACCTGAGCTGGCAAATGCCCAAATTTCTACACCTGAGCACACATGTCCAAAGCAAAGAGCTCTACACTATAGCCAAACCCCAACTAACCTCAAATGTGGCCACAATGGTAGCACACCACTATTGGCTGGAAATCAGGATTGAGTGCATTTCAGGAAGCTCCCAGGGGTTGCCAATCGGTGGTCCACAGACCACTGGTGGTCCGTGAGGTCCAAAAGGTTGGCGACCACTGGTTAAGCAATAACAGAAGCTTAAAACAGAAGCAAAGGAAATGAAAGAGAGAAGTTCCTGACTCAATAATGGATCTTATTAGCTAGAACCAGGAATAGAGAAGAGAAGCAAATCCGTTTCTCTATGACAATGAACTACAGACCATAAACCTTAAGGCAGATCACAGAAAACCATTCCACAAAAACCTATCTCACGTCTACAGACACAACCTCCTCTCTTCAGCTGACCTTGCTGTCAGTGCCCCCACAAAGTGGGAGGAAGGTCCTAATTAATCCAACTGGTTAAACCTCTTGATGGTGCACACTGACTCTACTCTTATCACTTATTTCCAGGGCCAGTAGGGGAAATTTACAAAAACGCAGAAACATAACAGTGACCTTCTTCATTTCTAAAAGAAGAATTGGTTAGGCAATAAAACTTTCCTTCTGTATAATCAACGGGAAAAGGATTAGTTTTATTCCTTTAACAGGCTAATATATTGACAATGAGCCCCAGAAAGAGGCTGTATAGCTATAAGAAGAAGAAGAAGAAGAAGAAGAAGAAGAAGAAGAAGAAAAAAAGCCTAAACCTGCTATTAGAAACAAAAACAAACCAAAAAAAGAAGGTACCAACAGGCAAAACTCTACAATGCCCTGCTTCACTCGTTTGGTGGGTGAAAGAAGAGCAGGAGGGACACCACTGAGACTGACTTTTTATTTTTGTTTTTTAAAAAAAATCACTGAATTCTTCCTTCTACTTACATGTAAAGGCATTCATCACTATCTCCTTGTTATCTTCAGAAATGTTTGGAATATAGGCAGATTATTTTAAAAGCAGCAGTAGCTACTTGGAAATTAAGCAGGTTGCCTGAAGGCACATCCTATATAATAAAAGCCTATGCAGAGAATCACAGACATTCCAGAAAACTGGGATCTTAAGCCAGCCAAAGGAATGACATTTCAATTTCTCAATTTTATTTTTTTATTATTTTGTTAGCTTTTTGTTTTGCTTTTTTCTTTGTTTTCCCTTTTTGTTGTTGCTTTTTTTCTTTCTTCTTTCTTTGTTCTCCTTTTTTTTGTTTGTTCCTTTATTTCCTACTTCTGTTCACATTATTTTTTCCACCACATGAGCAACAGACATGTGAGCGGCACGCTCTTGTCCAGGGAGCATCAGCCCCGTGAGCAGCCAGCTTTGAGCCTAGAGCAGCAGCCTCATGTGGCCTGCCCCTGTCCAAGGAGCAGCAGCTGTGTGAGCAGCCCGCTTCCTCGTCTGAAGAGCAGAAACCACGCGAGCAGTCTGACCTGTCCGAGGAGCAGCAGCCACACGAGCAGTCTTCCTACGTCTGAGGAGAGGCAGCCCTGCGCAGCCCACCCCCATCCGAGGAGCAGCAGCTGCGCACAGCCCGCACCCTGCACTAGTCCAAGGAGCAGCAGCTGCCCAAGCACCTTGCCCTCGCCCGAGCAGCAGCAGCTGCACGAGCAGCCTGCCCAATCCGAGAAACAGCAGCTGTGTGAGCAGCCCGCCCCCATCCGAGGAGCAACAGTTCTGCGAGCGGCCCGGCCCCATTCGAGGAGCAGCGGCAGCCCACCCCGGTCCGAGGAACAGCAACCACACGAGCAGACGGCCCACATCCGAGGAGTGGCAGCTCTACGCAGCACGCACCGGTCCGAGGAGCAAAGCCACAACAGCCTGCACCTGTCCGACAAGCAGCAGCCAGTCCTAGGAGCAGTAGCCCCACAAGCAGCCCACCACATCAGAGGAACAACAGCAGTGTGCAGCCAGCCCCCATTCAAGGATCAGCAGCCACGTGAGCAGTCCGCCCCAGTTCAAGGAGTAGCAGCTGCGTGTGTAGCCCGCCCCATCCAAGGAACAGCAGCCTCGTGATCAGCACATCCTCTGTCTGAGGAACAGCAGCTGTGTGTGAAGCCTCCCCCCCACCAGCCAGAGGAGCCACCACAGCGGTGAACAGCACCCACCACAGGAGCTCCTGCCAACTAAGGAGCAGCTGCTACAACAACCGCCCGAGGAGCAACCACAGCCCGAGGAGCCACTGCCACCCAGGAGCAGCCCCTGAACGACTCAACATCTAGATCTGTCGGTGAGATCAAACATGGGTAGACAAAGAAACCCCCAAAGGAAAGAAAAAGAGGACTTGCCAGAAAAGCAGCTAAGTGAAACCGAGGCATGCAGCATGACAGAAAAAGAATTCAGATTAAGGGTCCTAGAATGCGTAAACCGGATGGAGGAAAAAATCAACAACTTATGCAAGAAACAAGAAGAAACAGATGAAAAAACCAATAAATTATGTAAGAACCAAGAAGAAATGAAGAGTGATATAGCTGCAATAAAAAACACCATTGAAAGTTTCAACAGTAGACTAGGAGAAGTGGAGGACCGAATTAACAAATTAGAAGACAGGGAAACAATACACACCCAAACTGAACTGCAATTGGAGAAAAAAATTAAAAGACAGGAGGAGAGCCTAAGGGAGCTATGGGACAACATGAAACGAAACAACATACGAATAATAGGGGTGCCAGAACAACAGGAAGAGGAACAAGACTTAGAAAACCCATTTGAAGAAATAATATCAGAAAACTTCCCTGAGGTGGGAAAGAAAAAAGTCACACAAGCACAGAGACTCCCAAACAAGGTGAACCCGAAAAGACCCACACCAAGACACATCATAATTACCATGGCAAATGTTCAGGACAAAGAGAGAATCTTAAAGGCTGCAAGAGAGAGACAGAAAGTTACATACAAGGGATTTCCCATTAGAATATCAAATGTTTTCTCAACAGAAACACATCAGGCCAGAAAAGAATGGACAGAAATTTACAAAGTGATGCAAAGCAAAGGACTGAATCCAAGAATACTCTATCCAGCAAGGCTCATTCAAAATGGAAGGGGAAATAAGAAGCTTCACAGACAAAAAAAAGGCTAAGGGAGTTTATCACCACCAAGCCAGCAATGCAAGAAATGCTAAAGGGACTGGTGTAAAAAAAGAAGAAATAAAAAGCTCAGAAAGAAAACAGCCACAAAAATAGAAATGGCTACAAACAAGTACCTTTCACTAATAACTTTAAACGTAAATAGACTAAATGCTCCAATCAAAAGACATCGAGTGGCTGAATGGATAAAAAAACATGACCCATACATTTGCTGTCTACAAGAGACCCACCTCAGAAGAAGGGACTCACACAGACTAAAAGTGAAGGGATGGAAAAATATCTTTCAGGCAAATAGAAATGAAAAAAAAAAGCTGGGGTAGCAATACTTATATCGGACAAAATAGACCTCAAAGTGAAGGCCATAACAAGAGATAAGGGAGGCCACTTCATAATACTAAAGGGATCAATACAACAAGAGGATGTAACCCTGATAAACATTTATGCACCCAATGCCGGAGCACCCAAATACATAAAAACACTCCTGGAAGATAACAAGGGAGAGATCAACAACAATACAATCATAGTAGGGGACTTTAATACACCACTGACATCACTGGATAAATCCTCTAGACAAAAAATTGGCAAAGAAACAGCAATCCTAAATGACTCACTAGATCAGATGGACCTAATTCACATCTTCAGAACATTTCACCCCAAAGCCACGAAATATACATTCTTCTCAAGTGCTCATGGGACATATTCAAAAATAGACCACATATTGGGTCACAAAGTCTCCCAAAATTCAAGAAGATTGAAATCATACCAAGCATCTTCTCAGACCACGATGGCATAATATTAGAAATAAACTACAATAAAAACAACCCAAAATACTCAAACACTTGGAAGCTGAATAGCATGTTATTAAATACTAGAGGCCGGGTGCAAAAAAATTTGTGCACTCGGGGGGGAGGGGGATTCCCTCAGCCCGGCCTGTGCCCACTCACAGTCTGGGACCACTCGGGAGATAACGACCTGCTGGCTTAGGCCTGCTCCCGGGTGGCAGAGGGCAGGCCCAATCCCTAGGTGCAGCCCCTGGTACGGCTCAGAGCAGGGCCGATTGGGGAATTGGGGCACCGCCCCCTGTCATGCACAGAGCAGGGTGGATTGGGAGGTTGCGATGCCACCCTCAGTCACGCTCAGGGTAGGGCCGATTGGGGGGTTGGGGCACCGCCCCGTCACACTCAAGGCAGGGTCGATGGGGAGGTTGTGGCGCCACCTCCTGTCATGCACAGAGCAGGGCCCATCAGGGGGTTGGGGCGCTGCCCCCTGTCACGCACAGAGCAGGGCCGATCAGGGGGTTGGGGCCTTGCCACTGTCACACTCAGGGCAGGGCCGATGGGGAGGTTATGGCTCTACCCCATCACACACAGAGCAGGGCCCGTGGGGTGGGGGGGTTGGGGCACCGCCCTCTATCACCCACAGAGCAGGGCCGATCAGGGGTTTGGGGCTCCACCACTCTCACACTCAGGGCAGGGCTGATGGGGAGGTTATGGCTCTACCCCGTCACACACAGAGCAGGGCCCGTGGGGTGGGGGCATTGGGGTGCCGCACCCTGTCACACACAGAGCCGCAGGGCGATCAGGAGGTTGGGGAGCTCCCCCCTATCAGGCACAGAGCAGGGCCGATCAGGGGGTTGGGGCGCCTTCCCCTGTCAGGAACAGATCAGGGTGGATAGGGAGGTTGTGGCCCCGCCCCCTGTCACACACAGAGCCACAGGGCGATCAGGGGGTTTGGGCGCTGCCCCCTGTCACACTGATCCCGGTGCCGGGAGACCTCGCGGCTTCACTGATCCCGGTGCTGGGAGGCATATTACCCTTTTACTATATAGGATAGAGGTCTGGTGCATGGGTGGGGGCTGGCTGGTTTGCCCTGAAGGGTGTCCCGGATCAGGGTGGGGGTCCCCACTGGGGTGCCTGGCCAGCCTGGGTGAGGGGATGATGGCTGTTTGCAGCTGGTCACACACCCTTCAGGGTGGGGGTCCCCACTGGGGTGCCTGGCCAGTCTGGGTGAGGGGCTGAGGGCTGTTTTCAGGCTGGGACTGAAGCTCCCAACTGCTCCTTTTTTTCTTTTTTTTTCTCTTTTATTCTGAGCCAGCTTTAGCTCTGAGGCTCCAGCTCTTAGGCCTCTGCTCCTGAAAGCAGGTATCTGGTTTGTTTAGGTTCTACAATCGAAACTCTGTATCAACTCCAGGTCTGAGATCCCGGCTAGCTGAAAACTGGTTTCTGGGGTTTTGTTTAGCTTCTATTTTTGTAACTTTGTTTCAAACTGCCAGCTCAGAGGCCTGCAGCGGCAGGCGGGGAACGTTGGAGTCCTCCGTCACTGAAGCAAGCAAGCCTCATGTTAGTTTCAATCTGCCTGGCTGCCGGCCGCCATCTTGGCTGGAAGTTAATTTGCATATCACCCTGATTAGCCAATGGGAAGGGTAGCGGTCGTACACCAATTACCATGTTTCTCTTTTATTAAATAGGAGGATTGATGGGTTACCAATGAGATCAAAGAAGAAATTAAAAACATCCTGGAAACTAATGACAATGAAAACACAACAATCCAAAACCTATGGGACACAATGAAAGCAGTCCTGAGAGTGAAGTTTATAGCTCTACAGGCCTATCTCAAAAAACAAGAAAAAATGGTAGTAAATCAACTAACTCTACAACTTAAAGAATTAGAAAGAGAGCAACAAGAAAACCCCAGAGTGAGCAGAAGGAAGGAGATAATAAAGATTAGAGCAGAAATAAATGACATAGAGACCAAAAAAAACAATACAGAAAATCAATGAAACCAAGAGCTGGTTCTTTGAAAGGATAAACAAGATTGACAAACCTCTAGCCAGGCTCACCAAGAAGCAAAGAGAGAGGACCCAAATAAATAAAATCAGAAATGATAGAGGCGAAATAACAACAGACCCCACAGAAATACAAATGATTGTTAAAAAATACTATGGACAGCACTACTCCAACAAACTAGACAACCTGGAGGAAATGGACAAATTCCTAGAAAAATACAACATTCCAAAACTCAATCAGGAAGAATCTAAAAATCTCAATAGGCCAATAACTATGGAAGAAACTGAAGCAGTCATCAAAAAGCTTCCATCAAACAAAAGCCCAGGACCAGACGGCTTCACAGGGGAGTTTTACCGAACATTCAAGGAAGAACTAAAACCTATCCTCCTCAGACTACTACAAAAAATTCAAGAGGAAGGAACACTTCCAAGCTCATTCTATGAAGCCAGCATCACCTTAATACCAAAACCAGGTAAAGACAAAACAATGAAAGAGAATTATAGGCCAATATCCCTCATGAACATAGATGCCAAAATCCTCAACAAAATCTTAGCAAATCGGATCCAGCAGTACATCAGAAAGATCATACACCATGACCAAGTAGGATTTATCCCAGGGATGCAAGGATGGTACAATATCCGCAAATCAATAAACGTGATACATCACATAAACAAATTGAAAGAAAAAAACCACATGGTCATATCAATTGATGCAGAAAAAGCATTTGAAAAAATCCAACACTCATTTTTGATAAAAACTCTCAGCAAGGTGGGAATAGAAGGATCATACCTCAACATAATAAAAGCCATACATGACAGGCCCACAGCCAACATCATACTCAATGGACAAAAACTAACATCATTTCCCCTAAGAACAGGAACAAGACAGGGATGCCCACTCTCACCACTCCTGTTCAACATAGTACTGGAAGTATTAGCCATTGCAATTAGACAAGAAGAAGAAATAAAAGGCATCCAAAATGGAAAAGAGGAAGTAAAACTGTCCTTATTTGCGGACGACGTGATATTATACATACAAAACCCTAGAGACTCCATCAAAAAGCTACTAGACTTAATACATGAATTTGGCAATGTAGCAGGATACAATATTAACCCCAAGAAATCTGAGGCATTTCTATACACCAATAGTGAACTTTCAGAAAGAGAGATTATAAAAACAATCCCGTTTACCATCGCACCAAAAAAATTAAGCTACCTAGGAATAAACTTAACTAAAGAGGTAAAAGACCTCTACTCAGAAAACTACAGGACGTTGAAAAAAGAGATAGAGGAAGACATAAACAGATGGAAGAACATACCATGTTCATGGATTGGTAGAATCAACATCATTAAAATGTCCATACTACCCAAAGCAATCTATAAATTCAACGCACTTCCCATTAAAATACCAACGGCATACTTCAGAGATCTAGAACGAACTCTCCAAAAATTCATCTGGAATAAAAAAAGACCCCGAATAGCTGCAGCGATCCTGAGAAAGAACAAAGTAGGTGGGATCTCAAGCTGTATTACAAAGCCACTGTTCTCAAAACTGCCTGGTACTGGCACCAGAACAGACTTATAGATCAATGGAATAGAATAGAGAGCCCAGAAATCGGCCCAAACCAATATGCTCAATTAATATTTGACAAAGGAGGCAAAAACATACAATGGAGCCAAGATAGTCTCTTCAATAAATGGTGTTGGGAAAATTGGACAGATATATGCAAGAAAATGAAACTAGACCACCAACTTACACCATACACAAAAATAAACTCAAAATGGATAAAGGACTTAAATGTACGACAGGAAACCATAAAAATTCTAGAAGAATTCAAAGGCCACAAAATCTCAGACATATGCCAAAGCAATTTCTTCACTGATACAGCTCCTAGGGCACTTGAAACTAAAGAGAAAATGAACAAATGGGACTACATCAAAATAAAAAGCTTCTGCACAGCAAAAGAAACCATCAACAAAACAACAAGAAAGCCCACTGCGTGGGAAAACATATTTGCCAATGTCATATCTGATAAGGGCCTAATCTCCAAAATTTATAGGGAACTCATACAACTTAACAAAAGGAAGATAAACAATCCAATCCAAAAATGGGCAAAGGATCTAAATAGACACCTTTCAAAAAAGGGCATTCAGAAAGCCAAGAGACATATGAAAACATGCTCAAAGTCACTAATCATCCAAGAGATGCAAATCAAAACAACAATGAGGTACCATCTCACACCTGTCAGAATGGCTATCATCAATAAATCAACAAACGACAAGTGCTGGAGAGGATGTGGAGAAAAAGGAACACTCGTGTACTGCTGGTGGGAATGCAGACTGGTGCAGCCACTATGGAAGACAGTATGGTGTTTCCTCAAAAAACTGAAAATGGAACTCCCATTTGACCCTGTGATCCCACTCCTAGGCTTATATCCCAAGAAACCAGAAACACCAATCAGAAAGGATATATGCACCTATATGTTCATAGCAGCACAATTCACCATAGCTAAGATCTGGAAACAGCCTAAGTGCCCATCAGTAGATGAATGGATTAGAAAACTGTGGTACATCTACACGATGGAATACTATGCTACTATAAAAAAGAAGGAACTCTTACCATTTGCAATGTCATGGATGGAACTGGAGAGCATTATGCTAAGTGAAATAAGCCAGTCAATGAAGGAAAAATACCACATGATCTCACTCATTCATGGATAATAAAGACCATTATAAACTTTTGAACAATAATAGATACAGAGGCAGAGCTGCCTCAAACAGATTGTCAAACTGCAGCGGGAAAGCCGGGGAGGGTTGGGGGGCAGGAGGGACGGGGGTAAGAGATCAACCGAAGGACTTGTATGCATGCATATAAGCATAACCAATGGACATAAGACACTGGAGGGTAGGGGAGGCCAGGGGATTGTCAAGGACGGGGAAAAAAAGGAGACATATGTAATACTCTTTGTAATACTTTAAGCAATAAAACAATAAAGAAAATATTAATAATAAAAAAAGCCTATGCAAATCAACCGAACTGCGGAACAACTGGTGGAATTAACAGTCGTTATGATGTGCACTGACCACCAAGGGGCAGATGCTCAACACAGGAGCTGCCCCCGCCCGCAGGACCCAGGACAGCAAAGGCGGGTGCCACTGGGGGTTCCCTAATCGCCCTGCCAGTTGCCCCACAAATCAGCCCTGATCGCCAGCCAGGCCTAGGGACCCTACCCATGCACGAATTTTGTGCACCGGGCTGCTAGTAGTTAAATAAGTGACTAGTAAACATTCTCTGGCTGATTCCTGAATAAATCATGCTCCAGACCAAGTGCTCCACTGTATACAGTCTTCAAGCAGAAAATACAAGGCAGGGGGATCAACACTGGCTCAAGGAAGTAAGACTTGAATTTTTCATTATCCAGGCCTAGACTACCACACACACCTTGATCAAGCAGAGCTCCTTGGGCTCAGTACTATCCAGATTATCTAAAAAGTATTACAAATTAGTAGTAAAGAAAAAACCAGAGAGGAGAGGCTGATTGAGGCACAACAATTATTTTGCTCCTAAAAACTAGATCCTTCTACCTATCCCCTTTCCAAATCTTATTATTTCTCCTCCTTATGTGTCCCTCTATTCTCCTTCACAAGAAAAATAATTCTACTACAGAATTCTATGTTGCTTTCTTCCTCTTTTGCTTTTAAAAGAAGAAACTTAGTGGAAATCAAGTCAATGATAATTAACTTGGTCTTGTCTTTGTTATGGGAAAGGTTAAAATACACAGCCACTAGTCCAATTAGAGTGGAGAAAACCAATCAGCATTATTCTTTCTCTCCAGCCATTAAATACTATGGCTTAAATCAACTAGTTTCAGGGAAAGCAAAGAAGACAGCAGGCAAATGACATAATCAGATTTAGCCACTTAATCTGAAAAATTAGGGCTTTATCAGTTCCATTAATCACCCAAAAAAGTATTTGGGCAACATTAGATGGGTGCCATCCCAAATGATCAGATCTTTGATTTGCAAACAGAATGTGGCTTAATAACCAAAACACAGAACTAGATATCTAGAGCCTAAAATAATTCCATTTAACAGGTTTAACAATATGTAGCACACACTATCCAGGTGACAGAAACACCTCTCAATGACAGGTAGCAAATCCTAAACATCTCCATAGATCACTTAGCAGCTGGAGGGCTATGGCTAACCCTTGAAGGTGAATTCAGAATAGAATGGAAACTCAGTACTAGACTTGTTTTCAGAAAAGGGAAGTATGAATCTCACTGAATTCGAGGTTCAGATCAAAACCAGAAGTTGTGCTACATTAAGAAAAACACTGGTCTACAACTACAAGGAAGTTATTTGGAGGAACGGGGTGAAAAGCAGTTAGCTAAGATTTAACTTGCATATGTTGTTTTCTTTACTAAAATCAGCCCCCAGGAGAAATATAACCTTGTTTGAGCCTTGTTGATGGTACTTTCCTCTCCATCAATTCATCTCTTCCTACCCCCTCCCCAGAAATAGGATTATAGCTCAAGTCATCTGAAAGCCTCACCAGAAAACTGTTTCAAAGGGAAGGCTCCATGGGAAGGACAACAGAGAAAGAAGTTACTCATATGTCTTTGGTAATGTTCATCCAAACCAGTTTTTATTATCTTTCAATGGATAAGAACTCCTCAACTAGTAGAGTAAATTCATTCACAAAAAGGTAATAAAATTAAATAAACACTTTATTTAATTTCTTATCTGTCTCCAAATCTATTTCATTAGGAATTTACAGCACCTTATTGTCACATAACCATGGTTTCTATTTTCTTGATTAAACTGTAGCTCTACTGTAATGGAGGTAAAGGCTTAATTTAGAAGTACAGGAATTATCCTAATTTATACAATAGTAGTAAACATCCTAATTACCTACCTTTTGAGCATTTTATAGTACACTGTGTCCTTTTGCTTCATATTTCCCCACTTGGACTGTAAAACTTGAACCTAGGTCTTCTACTTTTCTTATAACATCCATAGAGCCCACCACTAGGATAGGCACAAAGCCAGGCCCTGTTTATATAAAACTAAACATATTTTGAGTGCCAATCCTGTGTAAGGCATTCTAATATTTGTCCCAAAGGACTAAGAGAAATATGTGATATACCACACAACAATAGCAGGCCTTTTATCCTCCCAGCCTAACGCATTTCACCTTGATGCCAAGACACTGTCATTCTCTAACTGTCATCTGTTTATTTACATGCTTTTAATTCTATATCAAATGAAAATTTTTGTGAAAGTAATTTAAGCACAGTTGAAATATCACTCAAATGATGTTACCATATGGCCCAACCATAAATATGGTTTCCACTCATAACACCTACACGTCACAACCAGAGAACTAGATTCCAGATTTTCAAAACTCTAAATTTTACATCCATAAAATAGAATTTGATTCTTTTGTGTTGCTGACTGCACTCATTAATTTGCTTTAAAATAATAATCTTCAAACACAATTTTCAGCAGCTGCCTTAAAGAAAATTGCTAACCCCTGCTAATTTAGATAAAACCAATATCCAAAGCACTCCTGACTTTTCATTTAATCCCACTTCATCTCCATTCCCGAACCTCATTCCTCACCACTCCCCAGCCCCCACCCTCATCACACATATCAGCGCAGCACTTTTGAGATCAATCATAACCTTTGTGACTGCTCAAGCCCTGTACCCCTTCCTGGAATACCCTCCTTTCAGTCCAGCCCATTATATTCACCACCTCACTATAGGTGGTTGCTCAAAACTCATTTTCTTACGGAAGTGTTCTATGATTTCTCTCATGGTTTAAACATTTTCTGAACATGCTATGTGTCAGACACTGTCATGTAATTTTGCGTAAATCAATACATTTCTCACGTTTTGTTATACGAATTTTGGATGTCAGCTCTGGTCTCTACCCAGCCCTGGCCACAGCTTCACGAGGACCCTATGACCCTGAACACCGTAAGAGGGATGTCCTTAGACGTCCATTGGCACAGTAACTGTAGTCCTATAGCAGGCATTTTGGGTGAAATACAGTCCGAGGGCAGGAGTTCAGCGAAGTGAATGGCATTAGTGGGCTAACCTTGGGGAGGCTGGGACAGCCGGAGGGACAGGACAGGAGAAAGTTTAGACTACAGGGTAGGGCAAAAGCCCGACGAAGGGCGTCTCAGGAAGTCTCTGGGGCGTTGTCCCAAGGCAGGCAGCCTCAGAGCCCAGAACCAGGCAGGGCAGGGCCGGCTCACCTGTGAGGGCAGCACGTTGCCAAGACTCGGAACCGAAGAGCAGGTCACGGTAGCGCTGGAAAGCCTCGTCGAGGACGGAGCAGCCCGACTGCGCGGCGGATCTGACGTGGTACTTGAATTGGAAGCTGTGCGGGGAGATGGTGTAGTACCAGTCGGAGGTCTGGATGTATTGGGGCCAAGGCCACAGGGCCGTGGCGGGCTCAGCGAACGCTGCCGCCAGCAGCAGCGAAAGCCAGAGCCTGGAGCCTGCCATGGCCCGCCAGTCTCCTCGGTCCCAGCGGGCCGGACCACGTGACTGCCGGGTCAGGTGAGCGGCGCCCGCGTGACAACCGGCGTGTCACGTGACCGGGTGCTGCTCTTCACCCGCGATTCCGGAACACAACCCTGCCCCCTTCTCCTGGCGACCCCGGGCCTCCAGCGACTTGGGCAGCCGAGGGTGATGGGCATCGGCGATGGCCTGGTGGCGCATTCGCTGGTGTTCACCGCCGATGCCATGCCTGCACTCATCATAGCGCTGTGAGCGCCCCAGGCTATTGAAGTGCTACGAAGGGAGCAGGAAAGTCCTCAGACTGGGGACTTCTAGGCTGAATCATGAAGGAAGAATAAGAGTTCGCCAGGAAGCAGAAGAGAGGATTAAAACCACAGATTGTGATTCGAAATGCTGTGGGGCTAGGATTAGGTAGTAGGAATCGCCCTTCTAGAGAGGAGATCATAAGATCACAAAAATATGATCTACTTATAACTGGGAATGGGGGGGGGGGGGAGGGATGTGCTTTCAGAGCAAGCTCGAGGTGTCCCAATTCCTGCTTCTAGTGGCTCTTCTCTTGATGGTTGATAATCTCCAAGTAACTGTCCCCCAATCCCTTCCCCCCAGCCAAAACTTCACAAACTGGGGGTCTGTCCTTACTGGAAGTAGTAAGACAATGGTTGAACTTTAGGTTCAATATGGAGAATGCCCAGAAATAAGACAGGGGCCTGGTCCTACAGGAGCTTATATAGAAGTCCAAGGCCAGGACTTCATTATGTGTGCAATTGAAAATCATCCCCTGATATCTGCATTTTATTTTATTTTATTTTATTTTTTTATTTTTTTTTTATTGCTTAAAGTATTACAAAGGGTATTACATATGTATCCATTTTATCCCCCCGCCCTAGACAGTCCCCTAGCCTTCCCTATCACCCAGTGTCTTATGTCCATTGGTTATGCTTATATGCATGCATACAAGTCCTTCGGTTGATCTCTTACCCCCGTCCCTCCTGCCCCCCAACCCTCCCCGGCTTTCCCGCTGCAGTTTGACAATCTGTTTGAGGCAGCTCTGCCTCTGTATCTATTATTGTTCAAAAAAATATGGAACGCTTCACGAATTTGCGTGTCATCCTTGCGCAGGGGCCATGCTAATCTTCTCTGTATCGTTCCAATTTTAGTATATGTGCTGCCGAAGCGAGCACGATATCTGCATTTTAGAAATCTCATGTTGAGTAGTTGGATGAAGATGAATCCAGTTAGTTAAAAAAAAAAAAAGTAAATGGAAAGCTTGAATTATAGCAGTGGGGAAGGAAGAGAGCTATAGATCCAGGAAATAGTGGGTATTCAGAAGCACAGGGCTTTATACAAGAGAGGTTTCTTGAGTCAGGGACACTGTCTTCCTTTTTCACTGTTATATTATCAGAGTGTAGTTGAATCACAGACTAAAAAAGGAGAATAAAATAATGCTATTGTGTGGCATTATTTGGCTGGTACATAAGTTTTTTTAAATCATAAAGTTTTATTTTAGTATTAGAAAAAGTGTGAAGGTCAGGAAAATGAACTTTTCAAAATAAAGGGCTCAGATGAACAGCTATATGCTAACAAGCTGGACAATCTGGAGGAAATGGACAAATTCCTAGCAAAATACAATCTTCCAAAACTGAATCAGGAAGAATGAGAAAACCTGAATAAGCTAATAACAAAAAAACGAAATTGAAGCAGTAATAAAAAAAAAAACACAAAAAACAACTCCCACCAAACAAAAGCCCGATCCAGATGGCTTCACAGTGGAGTTTCACCAAACAGTCAAAGAAGAACTAACACCTATACTCAAAAAATATTCCAAAAAAAATCCAAGAGGAAGGAACACTTCCAGGCTCTTTTCATGAGGCCAGCATTATCCTGATTCCAAAACCAGATAAAGATACTACAAAGAAAGAGAATTGCAGGCCAATATCCCGGATGAACATAGATCCTAAAATCCTCAACAAAATATTAGCTAATCAGATGCAGCAATATATTAAAAAGATCATACACCATGACCAAGCGGGATTTATTCCAGGGATGTAAGGCTGGTACAATGTTCACAAATCAATAAATGTGATACATCACATAAACAAATTGAAAGCCAAAAATCACATGATCACATCAATAGACACAGAAAAAGCATTCAACAAAATCCCGGACCCACTTTTGAAAGTAGATAAATAACAAAAATAATATAATATTTGGTTGTTTTGTCTATTTTTTCTTTTATTTTTTTAAATATATTTTATTGATTTTTTACAGAAAGGGAGAGGTATAGAGAGTTAGAAACATCAATGAGAGAGAAACATCAATTCAGCTGCCTCCTGCACACTCCCCACTGGGGATGTGCCGGCAACCAAGGTACATGCCCTTGACCAGAACCGAACCTGGGACCCTTCAGTCTGCAGGCCAACACTCCATCCACTGAGCCAAACTGGCCAGGGCTATGTTTCCTTTTATTAAAGACAGGTTATTAAATGAATAAAACATGCTTTAACTTCCATATCTATAGCTTCTGGTAAATTAGTTTACATAACAGAAAAATAATTCACCGTCAGATAATGTGCCCAGATTTTTGGTCGCCACTCTAGATGCAGAAAGGAGGAAATGGCTAATTTTATCTGGGGGAGTCTTTCACAAAGGATGTGACTTTTGAGCTAACTCCCAAGGCATGAGTTAGCCAATCAGGCAAGGAGAGTATAGAGAAAGCACAGGGGTGTGAAAGAAAATTCCACACTGATCCACAGGGCTTATGGAATAGCAGAAGAAGATACTAGTAATCATGTGCCATGATTATCTCACTTTTACCATACTCCCCTCTCCCTAGAATCCCTCTCCCACCTCCCACTTCTACTCCCACCACCTACCTGAAAGTTTAAGCTTATATTTTACCACCCTGCAAATCTTCTCTGATTCCTCAAACTTGGGTAAAATCCCATAACCCTTTGAGCTTATCTCCATCAGAGCACTTATCTCATAGTATTGTAATTGCCTGTCCATTTGTCTGTCTTCTCCACTAAAGTAAAAGGTCCTCAAACAACAGATTCTGTGTTCAGTGTCTATCATAGAGTAGATACTCAATGAAGATTTGTTAAGTGAACGGCTGAAGAGCCCTGAATACCTCTTTTCTTAGTTAGCAGCTTCTACATATCCTTCAGGTCTTAGCCTAAACCAGGGCCTCTGATGTTAGGATTTTTAGACCCAAATAGAACAAATTTATATAGTTAAGATAATTATGTGGTGTTTAAGGCCCTTTAAATAAGGGCTCCTTTTGCTTAAACTACATCTTGTTCCAGGTATCCTGATGGCTGCTCTATCTGTAATTATATTGTCTTTAGTCTGAACTCTTAGGCCTTCCTGCCTATAGCCTTAATGGTTATAGATGCTAATGCTGGCCAAATCCAAAGTAATAATCTGAAACTCCTTAAGTGGGATGTCAATTAAACCATAACCTGAGTATATAAGTCCTTTACAGAAAATCATTCAGACCCTACATTATCGCCCACTGGAATTCCAGATTGCCCTGAAAGATTTATCACTCACTCCTTGCTTTCCTCCCATTCTCTTCCTGCCTGGGTCTTCCATAATTATTTTCCATTCTTACCTAGTAGCCAGACTACAGTCTCCAGGAACTCTAGAGCACCGATACCTTCAACTTTTCTCTCCTTTAGCCATCTGTTACCATTTGGCTTTAGAAATGTTAGTGCCATATGATTGTGATACAGATTTCTAAAATGTCCAATTTCACTGATGCTACAGGTGGACTTCTTAGTGCTAAGAGCATCAGGTAAAAAGTCTTTCTTCTGTTGGGAGCAGCTTTTGGATCTTTCTCTTGGATTCCTTTTCTTCACGTTGGGATTGACTATCCCTCTTAAAATTTGTCTCCAATGTGGGTGTCACGGAAAATGCCCTGGGCCTGGATTGGAGCAGGATGTAGTCTAGGCTGAAGGTGCCAGGTGATGATGCCTAGATCATCTATATAGAGTATTCAATAGAGATCTGGGTCAAGGCCCCAGCTATAATGGTCCTTGGCATAGAGCAGGGGTCCTCAAACTACGGCCCACGGGCCACATGCAAATACAAATATTGTATTTGTTCCCGTTTTTTTTTTTTTTTTTTTTTTACTTCAAAATAAGATATGTGCAGTGTGCATAGGAATTTGTTCATAGTTTTTTTTAAAAACTATAGTCCAGCCCTCCAACGGTCTGAGGGACAGTGAACTGGCCCCCTGTTTAAAAAGTTTGAGGACCCCTGGCATAGAGTATCCTCAGCATGCTTCTCCCATAGAGATCTGGCAGGGTTATAGCCACATTAAGCAGTTGGTCAGAATTTAATGATTTGAAGATTGTGCTATCTTATCTAATAAAGAGGGAATATGCAAATTGACCCTCACGCCACAATGGTCAAGATGGCTGCGCCCACAGCAGAGGCAGGGATTCTGTAACACAAGATGGCTATGCCCACAACAGAGGCCGAGTTCCCATAGTAGTCTTAACGAGCAATCAGCAAGGACCTGATGCTGCATGGTGCTGGGCCCAGGCAGGGGACCTCAGGCCACGCCCCCCTCCTGGCAGGGCTTGATGGGGATGCCACCCACCTGGCAGGGCTTGACAGAGAACCTCAGGTCGCACCCCCAGCTCCAATGTCGGGCCATGAGACCTGAAGCCGTGCCCTCCATCCAGCGGGGCTTGACAGGGGACCTCAGGCTGTGCCCCCTGCCCAGTAGGGCTTGATGGGGGACCTCAGGCTGCACCCCGCCCTGGCACCAGGCCAGAGGACCTGAGGCCATGCCCCCCACCCGGCAGGACTTGACAGCGACCTCAAGGCATGCCCACTGCCCCAGCCCAGGTCAGGGGACCTCAGGCCACGCACCCTGCCCTGGGTGGGGGAACCTGAGGCTGCGCCCCCCGCATGGCAGGACTTGACTGGGGTGGGGCCAGCCAGGTCTGGATTTAGCCCAATGGGGGTGGGGATGGCCGGGTCTGGGTCTCACGCAATTTCGAGGCACACATGGGTGGGCAGGGACTTGACTCTGGTTCCCATGGTGGGCCTCAGATTCTGACAGGAGGAAGATTTTCACATACATTTTACTAATTTTCTTTCATCTCTGACACTTATATTATAGAGAAAGGGCAAATAGAAATATTAAAATATTTTCTCTAATTAATTCCCTTTTAATGTGCACAAATTTCATGCTCCAGGTCACTAGTCTTGAATAAAGACCAAGCTACCAGCCCTAGCCAGGTTGGCTCAGTGGATAGAGTGTCGGCCTGTGAACTAAAGGGTCCTGGGTTTAATTCTAGTCAAGGGCACATGCCCAGATTGCAGGCTCCATCCTCAGTAGGGGGCATGCAGGAGGCAGCTGATTAATTATTCTCTCTCATCAGTGATGTTTCTATCTCCCACTCCCTCTCCCTTCCTCTCTGAAATCTATAAAGATATATTTTTTAAAAAGACCAATCATCCATAAAATTCTATAAAGAATTAACCTCTAACAAAAAAGCATTGTACTACTGAATGCAAACCATTATATATTGTTTGTAATGTATATTTGAAAACTTTGCTTAAGCCTCTATTGTACTGGTAAACTTCTCCTTGAACTAAAACAACAACAATTTCTGCACACACACCAGAAAGAAGTACAAAGATCTAAGGGAAATTTTTGAAAATCAAAAAGTATAGACCTAGATGTGATCTTAGAAATTATCTATTTCACTTCTCTCATTTAAGATAGGAGAACTGAGAACCAGGGAAGTGAAGTGCTATTCCTCAAAAGCAAGACTAGGATATTAATCATAGTGATACTTCTAGCACTGAGCAAAGTGTCAAGTACATAGTGGGTGCTCGATAGATGCTTTCAAATTACTAAATTAATTCCTCGTTAGACATAGTACAGTGCTTTGCATACAGTAGGAACACCAATAAATGTGTATATTGATATTATTCAACCAAATGTGACCATACTCAGAGAGAGTTATGGCTGGAAACAGACCATAGATGTGCCTCTGAAAATGCCTGCAGTCATCTAGTCTCAAAATTGAATGCAGTTTGATAATGGAGCCCACTATGCCTACATCCTGATCTTAGCCCACTGTTTTATTCTAGAGAGAAATGATTATTGGATTTAAATGTGCATGGGGCACCCTAATCAGTTTGGCTCAGTGGATAGAGCATTAACCTGCGGACTCAAGGGTCCCAGGTTTGATTCCGGTCAAGGGCATGTACTTTGGTTGTGGGCACATACCCAGTAGAGAGTGTACAGGAGGCAGCTGATTGATGTTTCTTGCTCTCTATCTCTCTCCCTTCCTCTCTGTAAAAAAATCAATAAAATATATTTTTAAAATGTGCATGGGGCAACTTTCAATTACTTTAGAACTACAAAGAAGCAATGATGTAAATGTTCTACAAGTCATTGTGTTTGACCAATGCTTTTCTCCCTTGGAAATAGCTGATTTATCTTCCTAAGGATAGTTTGCTTAGGTAGATATTAAAATCTGCTAACCTTTCTTGTGAACCAGATAGTGGTAGGAGGCCAGTAGAAGGATAAGGAATTTTTCAGAGCCAACAAGTGAACACATAGAGCTCTAACCATGGAGACAAATTTAAAAGAAACAGTGATCTTTCCCAATGAGATATGTAATATAAGAATGCTTCAGAAATGAAAAGGATCCTTCATGTTAAATGCTTGATCTGAGATCTAGTTGATAGGAAGAGAACTCCAACTAGCTCAACAGTGGGAAATTTATTATCTTCACCAGCATCTAAAGCTAATTATAGCCAGGGTCAAATGGGCTGAAATATCTATTAGGAATCAATGTTACTCCTTCGTCTCTCAGGACCCATTCTGTCTGTCATCTCCATCCCTGCATCTGCTTCATTCTCTTGCTCTTCCTAATTTATTCCCTTAGTATTCCAGTTTCAAATTCTCCAGAGAGAGAATATGAGTGAACCAGCTAAGAACTCGTGCTAGTGAGAGAATGGATTCACTTAGAAGAGGATATGTGGGAAGGCAAATGATGGCCATTTCTTTATTATAAAAACAACACATATTTGGTTTTAAAAATTAAAACAGGCAGCGATCGGCGGCAGCGGGGGTGGGGTGGTGGGGAGGCTGTTTCTTGGGTGGGTGGCCCGGGCGCTAGTGCCGCCCCGGTCCCCAGGCCAGCCGGCCCCCACGTCGCCCGCCTGCCCGCCCGCCCGCCCGCCCGTCAGCGCCAGTGGCTTGGTTTCCGCGGCCTCCCCCAAACCACTTTGTCTCAACCAGGGTTGCCACTACTGGAGAGTGAAACATGACTGAGGATTCTCAGAGAAACTTTCAGTCAGTATATTATGAGAAAGTGGGTTTTCGTGGAGTTGAAGAAAAGAAATCATTAGAAATTCTCCTAAAAGTTGACCGTTTGGATACTGAGAAACTTCGTACTTTTAGTCAAAGGTTTCCTCTCCGGCCTATGTCCCGTGCATTGGTATGGAAGGTGCATCTAGGGATCCTGCCTCCACACCGTGAGTCCACGCCCGGGGATGGTGTATCGTAAGGGGCAGTACTTGGATGTCGTCCTTCATGCCCTGAAAGTCGTTTGCTTTGTCAGCGATGCCACAGCTCAGGGTGAAGTCTATCTCCCCATGTATCTGCTGGAGTCTGGAAAGTTGCCTCAAAGTCCCTCTTCCCCGCTGAGGCCAGAAGATCTTTAACAACAAAATATTAGAGCATAAAGTAAGCAGTATTCTGCAAATTTTTCCGTTATTAATATACTAGAGGCCCAGTGCACAAAAATTTGTGCACTCGGGAGGGTGCCTCAGCCTGGCCTGTGCCCTCTCACAGTCTGGGACGCCTCAGGGGATGTTCACCTGCTGGCTTAGGCCCGCTCCCAGGGGCATCAGGCCTAAGCTGTCAGTCAAACATCCCTCTGGCAGCCCGGAATGTCCACTTACCAGCGGGGAGCAGGCCTAAGCTGCAGTCAGTCATTCTTAGTGCTGCTGAGGAGGCGGGAGAGGCTTCCACCACCACCGCTGTGCTGGCAGCCATCAGCCTGGCTTGTGGCTGAGCAGAGCTCCCACTATGGGAGAGCACTGACCACCAGAGGGCAGCTCCTGCATTGAGTGTCTGCCCCCTGGTGGTCAGTGTGTGTCATAGTGACCAGTCATTCCCAGTCTTTCTGCTGTTAGGGTCAGTTTGCATATTACCCTTTTATTATACAGGATGGAGGCCTGGTGCATGGGTGGGGGCCAGCTGGTTTGCTCTGAAGGGTGATCTGGATCAGGTTGGGGGTCCCGCTTGGGTGCCTGGCCATCCTGGGTGAGGGGCTGATGGCTGTTTGCAGCTGGTCACACGCCCTTCAGGGTGGGGGTCCCCACTGGGGTGCCTGGCCAGCCTGGGAGAGGGGCTGAGGGCCGTTTTCAGGCTGGCCACAGCCCCTTCGGGGTGGGGGTCCCTACTGGGGTGCCTGGCCAGCCTGGGTGAGGGGCTGATGGCTATTTTCAGGCTGGCTGCGCCCCCCAGTGACCCAAGCTCTCAGCCTCTCCTTTTTTTCTTTTTTTCCATGGCGGCCTAGAAGCAGGTTTCTGGGATTTATTTATCTTCTATAATTGAAACTTTGTAGCCTTGAGTGGAACCCAGTGCCGGCCAGGGCTTCCTCCATCGGCGGGGGCAACCCAAGCCTCCTGCTCACTCCAGCTCTGTGGCTGCCACCATTTTCATGAAGGAGTGATGGAGTGATGGTTAATTTGCATATCACTCTTTTATTAGATAGCCTTATGTAAAAGAGCTAATATTCTGCCCCCCCCCCCCGTTTCATAAAGATATAATTCACATACAACACTGTGTAAGTTTAGGTTTTACAGCATATTGATTTGATTTACTGATAGCATGCAGTGATTACCACAATAAATTTAGGTAATGTCCATCACCTCATATAGATACAAAAATATATGCATTTTTTTTCTGTGTGATGAACGTTGTTAGGATCTACTCTTTTAACTACTTCTTATACATCATACAACAGTGTTAGCTATAGTCACCATGCTGTACATTACATTCCTAGTACATATTTATTTTATAACTGCAAGTTTGTGCCTTTTAACCACTTTCTTCCATTCCCCCTCTCCAGCACCATAATATTGTTTTTAAAAGCTGAATAATAAAACAATAACAATAAATAAAATTTATTGTGTACTTATCATGTGCCAGACACTATTTTAAGGACTCTATTATAAGTTAATTTATTTAAGCCTTACTATAACTTTATGATTGATACAGGTGCTCTTATTTTTTCCATTTTATAATAAGGAAACCCGAATTGAGAGGTTAAATAACTCACCCAAGATTATATAGTGAGTTGGAATATTGTAGATGTTCCATCGTCTATTTACCCAGTTCCCTATTAATGCACATTTACATTGATTCACATTTTCTCAGATATAAAGAATACTACAATGACAATTATAGAGGATATTGGTTGTTGTGACAGCATCTATTTTTATCCTTTCTCACTATTAATACCTCATTTTTCACTTGGAAATTTCATCCTTTAGTTTTGCAGCTTGGATGAAATTGACCACATCCCCAGGCCCTCCCTGGCTTAAACCATGTAATCAGGGCTACTTTCCTCATCCCCTCGCTATAAACAGAAACACAGGATAAAAATTTACATTCCCAGCCCTAACCGGTTTGGCTCAGTGGATAGAGTGTCGGCCTGCAAACTGAAAAATTTACATTCCACCAATAATGTGTGAAAATATCAATTTCATTACTCTCCTCCAACATTAGTGTTATCTCTTCATTGCTACCATTGATGCCTTGGATTTTTTAAAGAGGTATCCTATATAATAAAAGGCTAATATGTAAATCAACCAAACAGCAGAATGATCAGTCGCTATGACATGCACTGACCAACAGGGGGCAGACACTCAATGCAGGAGCTGCTGCCTGGTGGTCAGTGCACTCTCACAGGGGGAGCGCCGCTTAGCCAGAAGCCAGGCTCATGGCGGGCGAGCACAGCAGCAGTGGTGGAAGCCTCTCCCTCCTCCGCTGTCAAACATCTCCCAAGGACTCCCAGACTTTGAGAGGGCACAGGTGGGATGGAGGGACACCCCCCCCCCGAGTGCACAAATTTTGTGCACTGGGCCTCTAGTAACTAATAAAATTGATAAATATGCTCTTGCAAAACAGAAACAGAGCATATAACTTTACATCATTATAGGAAAAGAAACGGACCAAAGAAAACTGGTTCATTCTGGCAAAATAAGGGGTAAAGGAAAGGAAGCAACAAGAACATGTAATTAACAGAAAATACAAAGATTAGGAAAATAGGATAAGCCCAATATATCTAAACTAGGGGCCCGGTGCACGAAATTCGTGCACTGGGTGTGTGTGTGGGGGGGGGGGGGGAGTGTCCCTCAGCCCAGCCTGCCCCCTCTCACATACTGGGAGCCCTCAGGCGTTGACCCCCATCACCCTCCAATCGCAGAATCGGCCCCTTGCCCAGGCCTGACGCCTCTGGCCTAGGTGTCCGGCCCGGGCAGCGGGTACCTGCAGCTGCAGCGGCCCCGCGATCGTGGGCTTCGCTTTAGGCCCAGGCAAGGGACCCCTAGCTCCTGGGACTGCCAGCTTCGACCATGCCCAGCTCCCATCGCTGGCTCCACCCCTACTTGCTGCTATCACTGGCCAGGGCAGAAAAGGCACCTGATTCTCCAATCATGGCTGGGGGGTAGGGCAAAGGCGGCCCCAGGGCCGCCTTTGCCCTGCCCCCCAGCTCTTAGCTCCCCCCTGGGTTTCCGATCACTATCAGTGGCAGGGGGCTTCTTCCTGCTTTCCCTTTCGCCTCCCTGCATTGTGCCTACATATGCAAATTAACCGCCATCTTGTTGGCAGTTAACTGCCAATCTTAGTTGGCAGTTAATTTGCATATAGCCCTGATTAGCCAATGAAAAGGGTAGCTCGTACGCCAATTACCATTTTTCTCTTTTATTAGTGTTGATATCACACTAATGTAAATAGGTTAAATCTTCCCATTAAGAGACAAAGATTTAGATTGAGCAAAGAATAGTCTAAATGTTGTTGTTGTTTTTTGTTTTTTGGTAATAGATGCATAATTCTGTCAATTTATTTAAAAATGTTAAACTATACATTTAAATGGTACTTTTAAAAAATTATTTATTGTTGAAAGTATTACATATGTCCTCTTTTCCCCCCATTGGCCTCTCCCAGCCTGCCCTCACCCCCCAGTCAGGCTTTCACCCCTCCCCCATTGTCTGTGTCTATTGGTTATGCTTATATGCATACAAGTTCTTTGGTTGAACTCTTACCCACCCACTCCCATCCTCCTACCCTGCCCACCTTCCCTTGACTTCCCTCTGAGATTTGCCAGTCTGTTTGATGATTCTGTGTCTCTGGAATTATTTTTGTTCATCAGTTTATGTTGTTCATTATATTCCACAAATGAGTGAGATCATGTAATACTTATCTTTCTCCAACGGGATTATTTCCCTTAGCATAATGGTCTCCAGGTCCAACCATGCTGTCACAAATAGTAAGACTTCTTTCTTTTTTATAGCAGCATGGTATTCCATTGTGTAGATGTACCACCCCTTTTTAATCCCATCATCTGCTGATGGGCACTTAGTCTGTTTCCAAATCTTAGCTATTATAAATTGTGCTGCTATGAACATAGGGGTGCATATATTCTTTCTGATGAGTGTTTCAGATTTCTTGGGATGTATTCCTAGAAGTGGGATCACTGGGTCAAATGGGAGTCTCATTTTTAATTTTTTGAGGAAACTCCATACTGTTTTCCATGGTGGCTGCACCAGCAGTGTACGAGGGTTCCTTTCTCTCCACATCCTCACCAGCAATTGTTGTTTGTTGATTTTTTGGTGATAGCCATTCTGACACTTGTGAGATGGTACCTCATTGTTGATTTGCTTTGCATCTCTCAGATGATTAGTGAGTTTGAACATTTTTTTCACTTGCCTATAGGCCTTCTGTACATCCACTTTAGAGAAGTGTCTATTTAGGTCTTTTGCCCATTTTTAAATTGGATTTTTTATCTTCCTTTTGTTAAGTTGTATTAGTTACCTATAAATTTGGGAGATTAACCCTTTATCAGATGTATCATTGGCAAATATGTTATCCAATACGGTGGGCTCTCTTGTTATTTTGGAAAGTTTGAGGTGGATGGGTGTTAGTTCTTCTTTGAATGTTTGGTAAAATTCACCTGTAAATCCACCAGTCCAGGACTTTTGTTTGCTGCAAGTTTTTAAATTACTGCTTCAATTCCATCAGTTGTTATTGGCCTACTCAGGTTTTCTGATTCTCCCTGATTGAGTTTTGGAAGATTGCATGTTTCTAGGAATTTGTCCATTTCACCCAGGTTGTCCAGTTTGTTGGCATAGAGTTGTTCATAGTATTTGCTTACAATCCTTTTATTTCTGTGGTGTCTGTTGTTATATCACCTCTTTCATTTCTGATTTTATTTATTTGGGTCCTCTTTCTTTGTTTCTTGATGAGTCTGGCTAGGGTTCATCAATCTTGTTTATATTTTCAAAGAATCAGCTCTTGGAATTATTGATGTTTCCTTGTTAATTTTTTGTCTGGAAGATCTACCCAATGATGTCTGTGGGGTGCTAAAGTACCCCACTATGATTGTATTGCTGTCAATCTCTCCCTTAAAATCCATCAAGAGTTTTTTAATGTATTTGGGTGCTCCTATAATGAATGCATATATGTTTACAAAGGTTATATTTTCTTGTTGAATCATTCCCTTAGTAATATGAAGTGGCC